>NC_090922.1:608390289-608721595 GCF_040938575.1 Ambystoma mexicanum | reverse complement strand
ACCATAGAGAAGTTGATAGGAGGAAGGAAGCACATTTGGAGAGAAAGGGAATAAACAGAAGGAGGGAGAGCAGGGTTAGTTGGTACTCCTCCAGACATGCAGGGAGAGCTGCAGACATAGAGCAAGACAATTCAGATTTGTTTGCAGTTGGTATAAATTGGGAGGTCTAAAATGCATGTAGAGGAACATCAATGAGGTTAGATGACAGCCAACACCTAGCCTAGTGATGAAGTTTGGCTCATGGGCACTAGTGACCATCGGCTTGGCATTGAGGAAAATATGGGTCAACCAGGAGGTCATAGGTACAGGAACCTAAGGCATTGAGTTGAGCTAGTGCCCATCCCACAGCTGGGCACCCTACATTCCTACTTCACATTTGGGAGACACTGCGGAAGCAGACCCAGAAGAACCTCAAGTTGCAGCATCTTGGTGATTCTATCCATGCAGTGGTCATCCGAAGAAGGCCAGTGACCCACTAGGATCTCAACAACTGGCATAACATTAAAAAAGAAATTATGGGTAGCACCGGGGAGAGACACAGAGAGACTATTGGAGAGTTATTTTTGAACTAAGAAGACATCTGGTATCCTAACTTATTTGAGAGGCCGAACCTTGTTCTTAGCCCCAAAGAACCATTGTGAAATGAATGCTCGAGTTTACTCCATTATAGAATCCACCTGGCTTTGTGTTGGCATTTAAGGGTAAACACACTGCCATGCCATGCCGTTGCCTGTAGGAAATTACCATATACCCTTCACATCAGCTGCAGAAAACTACCAGATCAGTTTATTCTTTGCTACTCATAGTTCTCAAATATGTATGTTAGGCCAAGTTAAAATGTGGCTGGACGATTTCCAGGATAAGGGAACTGTAGAATTAAGAGCAATGGTATTCATTTGAATTGCAGTCACATTTTCACCTGCCCACACACAATGTTGGCCACACTTTGTTTTTGATTTATTTTTTCCAATTCAAATATCAGTACTTGCGACCCTCTCAAACTAAGCTAATATGATAATTTCTTAATACCTTTCACCACACCTAAATCAAAGCCTTCTTTGTAAAGCAAGACTATGTTAAAATCCACACGTTCACACAAATGCCCCTGACAAACCTCTTGTGTCATGACAACAATTTCAGGAGATCTTTCACCTCACAACAACCACACCTCCAAAACCCAGCATGTACGACCTCCTCTGAACAATCGACTGGCCACTTGGCAAATGTTCAGATAAAGAAAAATACTAACAATAAAGCCACGGTAATAGTACACCAGTATTCTAACTGATAACAAAGCACAAACTCTGTAAGCTAGAATGGAAGTGGCAAACCTTTATAAAAAACAATGAGAGCAAACCATGTGCTTGATTCCCTTCAAGAGGTTATTAGGTAATGATAATTGAGCAGAAAAGACCACTACGGAAAATAACTATTCCTGGGAGCAATGAAGTCCTCATAGGCAGGCACTCACTCACTCACAACGACAGCCCTTCCATGATCTTATGCAATCGGAATGCCGGATTTGTTTTCTCTACTGCACTTGCACGCTCCGAATGCTCACAGGGCCTAGTAGGACCTCCCCTGTCTTGTTCATCGGTGTTGTTTATTTGCCTATTTGTTCTCCTGTTCCCACCCCTTTGCCCTTTGGGCGCCTTGAAACACAATGGGGGTCATTACGAGTACGGCGGTAAGGTGTTAACGGCACCGGTAAAGATGCCGGTGCAGTTAACCCCCTACCGCCGCATTCATAGGTCCCTTAGCGGGTCCCAATAAGGCCGGCTGGTTTTACCAGCCACCCTTAGCGGGAGCCACTAAGAGACCAGGGAGCTTAGAACGGGCCCGCTATTTGCGGGCCCGTTATTAGCTCCTTCCCCATTCTCATTGAGCCCTATGGGGGCTCGAATGGGAATGGGGAATGCTTTTCAGAATAGGGATTTACCGGGTCCTCCAAGGTTGGAATGACCTGGTAAGTCCCCATTCTGAGAACCCGGACCCGAACACGAGTTTGGAGACAGCCATGGCGCTAATAGCACTATGGCTGCCTCCAAACTCGTAATGACCCCTAATGTCTTGATGTATAGCGCCTTACAAATGTACATACATAAAATAATTAAAATGCACACTATTTGCTTTGAGCTCCTGCCACTTGCTCCAATTGCAGATTGTGACCATAGTCCTGCAATGTATTCCTAGGGGAATCACATTTCACAGGTGCTGGCCCGAGTACATCGGTGGCCGCTTGCCAGAAAAAATGTATCTTAATCATTGTGTTTGTGGACGTTTCACCTCCTAGGCATTTAGTTTATTCGAGTCAAATGGATCCAACATCAAGCTTATTGCAATCTCAGATCTTTGAATCGAAGTCTCCTTACCATTAAGCCCAGTTTATATAAGCAGTGCTGAGGCTGAGGCTGTTCCATTTGGGTCCGGGTCTCAAAGTTTTGGAAGTCTGTTTCCCTTGGTATCCCGAGTATCGAAGAGTATCACACCAAATTACCGCAGCCCATCACTACGAAGCCCAAACTACTGAATTTGGAGGTCCCCATTTCACTGTATATTTATATGTGGGGGAGGGGCGTTAAGTTAATAAAGAAAGCTGTATGTGTATGTAGGCGGATGTCTCCCCCGGCATATACATGCAGTGAAATAGGGTTAAAAAAAGAATCAGTATTTTGGGATTCGAGATTTTATTTTCAAAGTGATCACATAGGTCCATAGAGAAGACCATTTACTTTTTCGCCGATGCCGGATGGCTTTCATATTCAAACAGCAACTAGGCCCTTTCTGACATTTCCTGTCTTCTACAGGCTGTCCTAAAAAGATGGGAGCACAGTCAATCCTTTGATTCCCCTTTGGAGGCAATTAGTTCCACTCTACAACTCTATATAACATAGCATAGCATAACACATCATAACATAGATTGGCATTTGTTGCTTTTCTAAAGGACATCCTGTTTGCTACATGCTTCCTGTTCCATATATCTTCATTTATACAAACAGAGCTTCCACCTAAGATTTTCTTTGTGAAGGGAACAAGATATCCAAACCCCCCATGCAGCTTTTTATTGTAAGGCCATTGTAGCTAAATTCTGCCACACTATTCCTTCGTGCACAACTAAATCAAGAATCATATTAGATATTTTCATAATTGACATCATCTCAATTGGTGGGGGCTGATATAGAAATGGCTACAATCTCAGGACTGGAGACATGTCTACCTCTCTGAACTGCAGACCCACAATGAAATACGCAGCTCCCCCAAAAAGCTCAACCCCAGAAAAGCAATGCAGGCACTGCACAATAAAGCCACCATTTTTATCAAAATCTACTCTCCCACGAATGTCAGTAGGGACAGGCTGGTAATTGGAACTGTACTGAGTATTAAAGGTAGAAATCACATGGCGGTCCAGATAACTGAATCCAATTAAGTCCAGTCCTGGTTATTAAAGGGGGGAGTTGGCAGTTTGTCCGGTTTAAGCCTCAACTGTCCCCAAGAATGTTTCATTTCTTTCCTTGTGGTTTTTAAAATTGCTGAAACTGCTTTTGCACTGCCTGAAATATTTTATTTTTTTTCTGACTCAAAATCGATGTGAAGCGCTGCAGGTGTAATATTGATGCTGAAATTCAAAAGCGTGCAGGATATATATTGTCCTAAAACTGTAAATGATTATTAATCAGATCATTTCAAAAGGTTTTGGTGATTATAAAATAAGAGCTATGTTTATTTGGTAATGGGCTTCAAAGAATGGTCACAGCTGTGGGCAGCAGTCACCTCATGTAAAAACATGGCACTGCGTTCTTTTGCCAACACTCATTTTCTACCAAGAAATTACTTTGAAAAAACTAATCGAAATATATAGTGGGGATAAGGGGTTAAAAAGGGCGGGGAGAGTGTTGGGGTAGGGGTAAAGGAGAGACTTGGGGGGATGTCCCAAATAGTCGATGAGTTTTTTCGAAGTAATTTCTTCGAAGAAAATAACTTTGAAAAAATGTATGTCTGCAAAGGGACATGGAACCATGAAAAATAATCAAGAGGCTGGTTGAAGTTTCATTTTCTACGTCACATTTAAAAAAGAAAAACTCTTTACCACAATGAATTGTGCTATGGGTGAACACCGGAATGGTAGGGACCTCCCAAAGGAAACTTCACAATTGCTAAGTGACAAAAGGATCAGCGTAATGCGATTAGCACCCAGCGAGGGGGTGTGTGGCGGCATTGCAGCCAATCAGTAGGCTCACAACAGGGGCTTTCCCACAGGGTAAAACCCCCGCTCCAAGCTGGATGCCGCCATCTTCCCTCAACAGGAATCAGGTAAATGCACACTCCCTGTTTCCACATCTACAATCCCTCCCCCGCCACCACTCCACTTACCTGGTGCTGCCTTGTCCCTCACCAGTGCCGAGAACAGTACTGTTCACAGCACACACCTGTCACAGCAATGGCTGCCATAGAAAGGGAGAAGGGACTATATGTAGTTCCCTTCCCCGATTCATGGCGGCCATCTTTATTTGTAGTTTTTTTCTCAAGTTGAGAAACAGCAAACACGCTGTTTCTCAACTTGAGAAAAACACTATTAGTACCCCACTACAATGTGCTTGGGTGCTAATAGCAATATAACCCTTGCAAGGGAGGGCATTACCAGTCAGGTAGTCGTGGTACAGGTGATAGTTTATCGGATCATCTGTTGGACCCACCGGTTCCGTATTTCATTGGTCCACTCTCGTTCCCCTCACGCTCTCCTAGAACATGGAATAGGCTGGTGGGTTCCACATTCTTACAGAATGTCACAGTTTAGTAAAACTTTGCAGCCACAGTGGATTTCACAGCTAATTAACTAGCCTATTGTCTGCGAACTGATGAACACAATGTGTAGCTCTGACACTTGTGTTTAGTAGCATTTTGTGGAATATCCATCATCTACGAAAGAAACGTCCTCGCATGTTATTGGAACTCTACTAAAACATTAATATTATGACAGTTTAGCCACAATCGGGATTCCCAAATCTCTATGTTATACAAGGTTTCCTGGCAGAGTGACTTTGTGGTGACTGGATGCCTGCTTGTATGCTGGCCTCTCTTTGAACTTTTTATAAGGCAGCATTTGTCTTGAAAATGGTAATTTGACTGGAGCAGCATGAGATATTTAGCTGTGCTTTTCTAGACGTAGGACATTGATTATCGCCCATTGTTACTCTGGCAGCATCCTGACAGCTGAGTCATGGACATCCCTCTACCTGAGACTATTCATCTTTGCAGAGAAACCCATTGCATGTTTAGCATCCACATCAATGCCTTCAATGAATGGAGGCTGCCTTCTCTTGAGAGGCCTTGGAACCATGAGACGCATGTGTTTTACATGGCACATGACGGGTTGTCAAGTAACACTATGATCTTCCAGATCTTTCCTTTATGCAATGCCCTACTCTCTGGAGGACCACACTTTCACATTGCTTTGGACCAGGTGCCTCTTAGCAGCACAATGACATGATCTTCCCCGAGCCTCGACGTAATCTAAAGTGGTGTCTCCTGAGATCTCGCCATGGATGGTTGCTGTTCGTCAAGGGAAGAAAGCCCTGTTGCGTGAAGACGGCCCGGCAGGTGAAGATTTAGTTCCATGTGATGGAAGGCACTGTGCCACTGTGACTGGGAGCTGTTAGATTGGCACCACCATAAGCATCTGAGGTCCTTCTTTAAAGGGAGATGTGGATGACCATTCTCTGACACCACTGCGCCACTGATGTAGTACACCTCACACATGAGTGGTACGAGTAGGCCATTGTGGTGTCGCCCCTTTATGTATGAAACTATCCAGACTAAACAAACACAACTGTAGACTAGTTCAGGAGGAGACCTCAGAGGCAAGAGTAGCATTGACCAAGTAATGAAATTACTGGCAGTACTCATTTTAGCAACGCAGAGGAACAGGAGAGCTGCAGCATCAATTCCCCTTGCAATGGCCACCATTATATAACATCATTACACAACATCCTAAGGACATCTATCTAAAAGGAGGTACTTGGATGCCATCCTGGCTTAGGAAAATGCAAGCCAGTAACCTCAAATGAAGCAAAGATTTGAAAAACCTGGCAGACATTTTGGACTAGTCTATCTTAAAGATTACAGTATGGCTGCAATGCAGACTGACCAAGGCCCCAGGTCAGATAGCAATTTCTAACACGAAGACAGACTCCCTACAAAGAACTACTACGCAAGAGCTGTGGCTGTAAATCACTATAGCTTGATCGTCGCCCACACCAGTGTTCATCAAGAGGCCCCTGAACCCCAGACATCCATGTTAAACGCATATCAGAAACCCTGGTTGTGTATGACAGCCTCAACACACTCCATTTCACATCTACACTTAGTCCCTACCACCTGAGAACTGTCCATGCTTTGAGAAGACCCCCACCCCTGTGGACAGGCCGTGAGCAGTATTTCCTTTAGTGTACATTGCTTTGGACCTATACATGTTGATGTTACAATATCCCTGCAAAGCTCCCTGATGGGCTTTTTAGTGTGCAAGTGAACATCTGGCATTTACAGTGACTATTTGATGTGTAGACCCTTAGCATGCGTTCTGCTGGATCATTCTTTTTGTGATGGTACCAAGCAAGCTTTAGGTGAAAATACACCCCACTTAAACTGAATTTGCCATAAAAATGCTTAATCTGTATCGTCACTAGAGACTAATTAGGAACGTATTGTTCCTGAAAGATGCAGAAAAAAAAACATATCCCCAACTGCCATTGTTTGTGCACATCCACTGCAGCTTTTCTATTCTGATGCCTTTTATTATAAGTCGTGATGCTTGAGAGGATAGCTCAGGGGCAACAGTTTGCCTTGGAAGCAAAACAGGTCCTGCACTTAGATACTGGTCTCTGGTATTAAGCATGATACAAAAGATTCATTAATTAATGCTAAACTATAATTCATATATTTATTTGCATTTATCTAATAAAATACTATATACTTATTGAGATTGCTTTAAGAGTTCATGATGTAAACGGAAACCACCAATTTGTCCTTTACCGAGATGCAAGATCAAGAACGACACACAACATGAACAATCCTAAGCAGTGCTTTAATGGCCTATAAAAATGGAGCTGGGGCGTGGCCGAAAAAAGAGGCGTGACCTGGCAGGAGGCCAGTGCTTCATTTAAGAGGCAACACTTGCCTCACCTGAATGCCGACTGTTAGGCCACGTCCTTGTAAGAGCCCCGGCTCGATTTTGCAAAAGGACGCCTACAGGCGGCCATCAAATCAGTTAAGTGTTGCCGCTTAATTGCGTCACAACCCCTTGCCAGGCATCAATTTGCATCGATCATCACTCTCACAACTGGGGTGCGAGGACCATCATCCCTGTATTTCAAATGAAAGGGGTGTCTGGCGAGAGGTTGGCATCACCATGAAAACGTAGGCTCTGCTTCTTTTCTAAAGCCGGAAGCACTCGCTTATACGCGAGAGCTTAAGGCTTTAGAAAAAATGCCTTGGTTTCTGGTGGGGTGGGGTTAGCAGGGGTCTTTAGCGAGCCCCAACTGTGCCACTTCTCAGACAAATGTTTCGGAGCCTCCCGGGCATCTGCCTCAGCTAGCCCTGGCCCTCTTAAATCACTGGTCCTGAGGATCTAGAGATTGACGTTGCTAGGGGCAGTTAATAGGAATTAAAGGCAGAGGTGCACCAATAACCAGGTCTCAGGGATTCAGTCCTGCAAAACCCAGGAAGGGGCCTCAAAGATCTTGATATCAGTTACTGAGGCCCAAGCTTGGGTATTAAAAGCTAAGGGGTGCACAGAGCTCTAGGCAGTGTCTCAAGTGGTACTGGAAAATTAGCTGGGGCTCATCCAGGGGGCATGGTCTAACGGCGGGGGATCGCCTGCCAGCTCATTAGGACATTAGGATTACAAGCCTTGGCTCAATGGGCTATAGGCACCCTTGCCAGGCAGTCTTTTGTAGAGATCAGCACCCTCTCCCACCAAGGCTGCTGATCTCTGCATTTATTTGATAAAGGCTGGCCTTGCAGGGGAAATCAGCTAGCCTTTTCAGCCTTAATAGTGGCACTGTCACTCGCAAGGCTGGGGAGAGGAGCGTCACCATTAAGGCTGAAAAGGTGAGGCAGCTTGTAGTCGAGGCCTTTTTGCTTAAAGCCAGAAAGCCAGAAACTCCCACAACTGAGCGGGAGCTTCAGGCTTTCCAAAAAAAAGGCCTCTGCTTCCAGTGGCCTCACCTTTTCCCATAATGGTGGCACTGGGCCATGGGCATCTCTTGCTTGAAGAGAGGCCTTGCAGGTCCGGCACCACGATTATGGATTATACACATTTTTTTCTGAATCCTGAAGCTCTCGCACATGAGGAAGAGCTTCAGGCTTAGAAAAAAACCTTGTCTTGTAGCAGCTGGGAATTTATTTATTCATTTTAATCGCATTTGTAGAGTGCACAGCAGCCTGTAAGCAATGTGGCGCTTGTTACATGCAGGATTAGCGAGCTCTGGCATGGTCTCACCTCAGAATGAAATTTCTGAGCCTGCCGGGGCTGCTCGGCCCCAGCTAGCACTGGCCCACTTAAAGCTCTGTCTCTAGGTCAATTGAGTCCAGACCACAGTATTAAAGTCAGGGGGTGAACTGTGACTAATCAACTTCCGGGGGAAACCATTGATCCACGGATAAATATCGGTTTCTAAACCATCAATCAGCCCCACACCTCTAGATCAATTATTACCCAATGATAAAAGGGACTGTCCAGTTGAGGTTGTATAAAAATATCTGTTTTATTATTATTACAACAGATAGTTCTAGCACACTACAAAATACAGCCCCCCATAAAGAAACACAGATGACAGACAGTTTAATGAAATAAAGGGATGCACTCTGGATACTGACAGGAGGGTAGTCGGTAAAGCAATGAGTCTTAACTGTTCAAGGTTATTTGGTTTCAGCACCAATGGAGCAAGGGGTCGTAAATGTCACTAGGGGCCTTCAGAGAAGGACCAGGGGGACAGAACCACAATGTACCTGATGCTTGAGATGATCTTGTTGCTTGACAGATTCAAGTCGGTTCCAGGACACTTTGCAGCTCCTGCAACAGAGTTCAAGATCAGAAACAGCTGCAGGTATCAGGCGGCAGGCAGTTTGGCAAACAAGGATGGACATATGGCTGCAGGCTGCCCTACAATGAAGCTCGGGGGCAAGAATCGCTGTGTCTGTTCTGGTTGGTGGAACTGGAACATTCATCGAGTCGTCTCAGATGGCTTTAATGACTGTAGCATGACAACAGTCAGTGGTGCAGCCGGTCGCGGTTTCGAGGGCTCGACTGCCTCAAAAATGTCCTTAAAAGATGGGCGCTGGTTGATGCTTGTTGTGGCACTCCTAGCTTCTTTGCTGGGAATGTGTCATCCTTTAAAGCAGATGGGCCAAAGCTGAGGAGAGTGTTTGCAGGCAACGTCCTTGTCCTTTGGGCAGAGACTCTCTGGCACCTCCCACCTAGGAAGCATGCTGGCAGAACCTAGTAGGGCACTCTGTGCGCTTGCTGGGTACTGGTTCTGGAGCTGCTGGATGGGTCCTCTGAGTCTGGTATCTCCCTCTGTTGCCTTGGAAATGTTTAGGGAAGGGATCTTGCTACCCTCTTGGAAATCCTGGCCTTCCTTCACTGGCGGAAGCTGTAAGACAGACTGTACCTTCAGCCAAGTTCCAAATGAGTTCTTCCTCTTACTCCTTTCAAAGTTGTCGGATGATCTGCCAACAGAGGTGCTCAACCCTCTTTTAAACCCAAATGGTCCCCATTGATTGGTGCAGGCAAAACCTACCTTAATGAACCAATCCTGGGTCCCCACCAACAATCCTCTGTTATGCATGAGATCATAACCAGAGTGCTTTGCAACAGGAAATGTAAGGGATGACAACATGTACTACTAAGTCCCACCAAGCTCCCTGTTTGTTGTGGATCAAAGTGTCTCTCTGGTTAATTGAGCTCTCTGTGACTCCTGATCAAAGCGTAGGTCTCCCTTGAAGTTTCTGGCGAGAACAGACTTTCTGTCTCCATCAAATCACATACTGCTTCCCTTTGAAAGTGGTTCCCTGCAGGGGTTTCCTACTGTAAACAGTTGTCCCAGACATGGCATTCACTGCTCTTTATACAGAGGGATGGGTGTTAGCTTCAAGTTGACATATTGCATATCAAAGAGGTGTTAGTTGCTGTCCCTTGTGTTCGTTCTGTGACCATTCACTGTCATCAGTATTTGCTGCCACCACACAGAACTTAAAAATAG
This sequence comes from Ambystoma mexicanum, assembly GCF_040938575.1. Taxonomy (NCBI): domain Eukaryota; kingdom Metazoa; phylum Chordata; class Amphibia; order Caudata; family Ambystomatidae; genus Ambystoma; species Ambystoma mexicanum. Next base: position 608,711,336 of record NC_090922.1, on the reverse strand, counting down.
GCAGGGCGGATCCATGGAGCCTTTGATATTTTAATTAGGCTGGCCATGGCTGGAGGTTGGTGTTTCCTTGCCCCTTCTGGAGATTCTTTGATGTGCCAGTGGCTGTCACATTCCAGCTGAACATGACAGGAGGACTGCGCTGGTAGGCTGCCTCCCCAGAGAACACTTGACTATGGGTTTGTTGCGTGGTGAGCATTGTTAAAGGTTAGTCGGATTGGCCCCACATATTTCCCAGAGGTTTATTTACCAACATTCAATTTCTTTAAGAAAAATATTGAAACAGGCCAGGCGAGTGCACACTCCCCGTGCAGATGGTCGAATTTCTCACATGCACTAAGTCCCATGTCTCTAGTAATGGAGGGGACAAAGGTCGAGGTTGCTGGGGTCCAGTCCTAGTAATGGGTGCAGAGAGCACCAGCCTGTTCGGGTGCCATAACCTGTATTGGATACTTGAAGGGGAGGGCGGGTGGGGGGACAGGCAGATACCTGGGTGAGTGGGTAAAAGTTGGGGGGCCCATAACTAAAGAGCACTAGGGAGGACCGATTGGTAGCAAGATTTTGTAGCACACATCCTATCCATGCTTATCCTGCAGCAGAAGGTTATGGGCGTCCGCGATGCTCACGTTATGGTGCACACAGATCCTGATAATGGATTGTGTACATGTGGCAAAAACAAAGCTAACGAGACCGTTTAGAAGTCGTCGAGTCGCCGCAAGAATCACAAGATTCATCATGTTTCTGCGAAGAAACACAGTTGTGGCACAGGAGACACATTCTGCTTTGCCCAGCAGCCCAGAGTTTTAGCACAATAAGCAGTTGAGTGTTTTAATAAGGCGGACTGTTTATACTGCGGCACACCTGGGGAGCCAGGCCTTCCTGCCCTGATGGATTATCAACAGACAGCACAGAAACCTTGCCTACGGGGGAGAGACAGCAGAGAGGAGAGAGAGTTGGCAAAAAGTGGGAGGGAGATGGGGGTCGGAGAGACAGCAGAGTGGAGAAGGGGGAAGTGAGAGAGACGAGGGAGGTAGAGATCGAGAGGGTTTAGAGAGGAGGGAACAAAAAGGCAGTGGGGGGCTTAAAGGCTTAAAGAGGAGTTATACAGTAGCAGGAAGGGAGAGAGGGAGAGAGAGAGAGAGGAGAGGCAGAGCGAGAGAGAGACAGAGAGAGAGAGAGAATGAGAGGTGGTGAGGAGGTAGTGAGCCAGGCAGAAAAGAGAGAGCTGGACAAAAATGAATTAGAGAAAAGGCGAGATACACGGGGAGATATGAGAAAAGACAAAGAGGGGCGAGATGGGGGCAGAGTTCAGAGTGAGAGGTACTTGCAAGGGAGTAGACAGAAACGAAACCGAAGTTGACACGAGCGAGAGAGTTGAGAGCAACTACAGGAAGTAGAGAGAGGCAGAGAAGGGAAGAGGCAGGGCGAGATCTTTTTTAACAGGAGAGAGTGGCAAAGAGAAACAGAGCAGAAAGAGGAGACAGGTATTTGGGAGGCACACGATGGAGGGGTACAGTCCGAGGCAGCCCGGAGAGGGAGACAGTCAAAGAGAGAGAGAGTGGTAGACAAACTAGAAAGACAGAAAGAGCATTAGTGGTCTGAGAAGTGAAAAAAGGGGATGGGAAGAGGTGTACACACACACACACACACGCAGGGTGAGGGGCAAAGAGTGAGGGGGAGCACTAAATTGTGGGTGTCTTCCAGAACCCCTGCCCCTTTTACCTATAGTTCAAGGTACTGGCATCAATATGTGGGCTCTGATCCCCCGAGGTCCGAGAGGGTGGCAGTTTTCAGGAGCACCCCAGAGTGTCTATGCCCAGGGTACCTTCTGTTTCCAGAGGCTACCTGTGTGCAGACTGCCTAGTTGGTGGCAGTTCTACTCATGTTTGAGGTTCATTGGGTAGGTAAACTCAGAGCCGATGCTTACCACCAAGCATTCTAAAATGCAGGTATCTCCAACTGCCAGACTATGGTTTTCAGAATGGAGGTGTGTGAGGGTGCCAAGATGGCCGCCTTCTACCAGAAAGCTGTTTATTGACAAGTAAGTTGTTGTTTCGTTGTCTGTTGTACGTGGGCCGACTTGCATATCTGCCCAATCCAAGAGGCTGCTGCGTTTGCTTCTGAGATGAAATGGGCTGGATTTGAACCTTTAACTTTGAATAAATGCAAGAATAGGATTGGGGGTGTACCCACCTTCCCAACCCCGAAATCCCCATTACTATTGGAGGTTCTGAGCTGGCACTTTGGACTTCACTGGAAATCCAGAGTCCACTGGAAGAGCGGGCACTGCTGAAGTGCACACTTCCATCCAGCGGGGACAACCCTCAACAAGAGCTTTGTAACCTGGTTGCTTCAATCAAAATCAATCTAGCGCCAAAAGGAGAAACCTGCTTCTAAGAGCTGTTACCTTGCCATCCTGACTAGCACCTTGGAGAAAGCCCAGTAGGCAGATGCACGCTGGGGAACATGTCCCGAGGTCAGAAGAGAAAAATCCCAAGCCGATGGTGACCCACGGGACACGCTACTTGCACCCAAGCAACCTTGATGCCAGCTGATTATGACACACAGACGGCTCGTGAGCACTAATATGAGCTTTTACCCACTGCACCCTCTTTTGATACCAGCACCACCCCCTGGACTCACACAGTGCAACTATGAACACCCACCATTAATGTATTGGTATTCTTGGGTCTGCACCGTCCAGCTCGACTGTCCTCTGTTCTCTAAGTCACAAGGCTGATGTTCACCTCTGCATCTCTATTGAGCTCCTGGACATACGCCACCGCCGGACCGGTGTCCCACGGAGTCTGGAGGAGTCATCCCACTGTGGTGGTTCTCTGGTGCTGTTTCTCTCCAGCTGTCGTGTCCACTGCTGACACCAGCGACAGCAGCCACGAAACCGCGGACTCACAGAGCCAGCAAAGGACACCAGAATTCCACAATGATGTGTATGAAGGTCTTCCAAGAAGCGCAGGTAGTCGAGACTCTTTAACAGTGGGGTTCAGAAATGTCGACCATGTGAGATGAAGCGTTGCCATGGTTCCCTTCTTGCACTGTTCAGCAACAACAGGCTTCTACCTCGGAAATCAGACAGGAGGCCTGCCTTGTCTAACAATGAGGGCTTGAACCATCTAAAAGACGCAGGCAGTTAAGAATCCCAGGCTGCAGGTCGAGGTGAGTCGCTCCCCCATCGGTGTACTTTATTCCATGCTTTCATATACCTGCAGTAGCCCCACCTCTGTTGTTGATCGGGATTGGTGAAAGAACTCTTCATAGGTTTTTGTGAGAGCCTTTGAGCTTCCTTCCTGGATTCTTATTTTTATGGTGCAAATTTTATTTTTATTTTTATTTTTTTATTTAAAATGATATAGTTTGTTACAAACTTTTTATTTATGGGTTATTCTTACAATAATACTTCAAATCAGTTTTGGTTAGAGCTGATTACATTACAAGTTCAGTTCAGTGCGTCGGCTCTAATATATTTCGTAAAAATTGCACTATTGTAAAAATGAGTTTCTTTTCTTGACCACTCATGATTTGTTCCCATCTCGTTTCTGTGTCCATTTCAGTTGATGAGATATTAAAAAAAAGCTCTGAACATCTGTCTCTTTTCGTTCAGTTCTGCACATATCATTGTCAAGTGATAGATTGTTTCACGTTCATTGGTTTTACAGAAGCCGCAGGTTGCCTCTGCAGATACTAGTTGTTTTGTTGCAGCTAGATAGTCTCTGTTCGTGAGGATACATCTGATTCTCATATATGTTGCTCTTATCGCTGCGTCTGGGAAAGTCAGTGTTTTGTTGATTACTCGAATATCCACGTGGCAACTGATGATCCTTGATTATCTTGTGAAAGTGCTACAAGTCTTTATCCAGTCGTTTGTCATCATTTGTCTCTTTGCGTGTTGAGGTCTTTTTGTGAGCATTTCTGCAGTGATGTCTTCAACTTCCATCATCTCAAGCAATCCTTTTTTCCATGTCTTTAGAACTGAGTTGTTCATTGCCAGGTTATGATCTGTCAAAATGTCTATGGTAGGTATTTTGTCTTTTGATAGTAGATTGCGCAGGATATCTAGTTGTTTCCATTTTCGATGGAGACCATGGATTAGATGGCAATTTCGTGGCGTATTCTGACCATTGGATTCATATCCAATCCAGATCCATCTTCATAGATGGCAAGTTCAAAATCTTTCGCCAGAAAGCGCCTTCAAGTCTTAGCCACGTGATGTCCTGTATCTGCATCATTGCCTCGCTTCCATATGTGATCGTTAGGATAACCTTTTGTTTATAATATGTGAGTATTGGTTTCTTCGAGAATTTTCCCTATTTTCGATGTATTACACATCCCTGTATTGCCAATGATTGCATCTTTGTCTCCAGTTTGACAGTCCATTGTTTCTCGTTTATCGACTGGTTTATGGTTATACCTAGGTATTTGTATGTTGTAACTTCATCAAGTCTGGTTTCATTGAGTGTTAGTTTTAGAGGTTTGTTGCTTTGGAATGGTTGTTTTGCCATGGACATCACTTTTGTTTTATCTATGTTTATCTTGAGTTCATTCTCTTCCATGTACATGCTCAATAGTTTTAGACTTTCCTGGAGTCCAGCTGGTGTCTTATCCAGTAGTATGATGTTGTCCGCGTACATCATTATCGGTACTGGAATTGAGTTTATTTTTGGTGGATTCAGTGTTTTACATTTGATGTTTGCTTCATAGTGCATATTTTATAGCGTGGAAGTAAACAGTAAAATTATTTTCTAAACCAACTCTGACTGGCCATTCATCTTTATTGAAGTCCAGGATCGATAGCTCACAAATTAAGTGCTCGCCTCTCAAGTTTGAATCATGCAGCAAAGCTGGCTTAGCCCTTCATCCCTCCAGGTCTACCTTTAAGTAGAGTAATAATAACACCTATCACAGGGCCAATTTGCATTTCCTAGGGTTAGCTGTTAACCCCTCCGCTCTTTGGACTCTCATGATGATATCGAGGTAATAGACATGATCCTCCCAGGTCTTACTGTGGATGACAATGTCATCTATGTAAGCCAAACAGAAATCAGAATAGGGTTGCAAGACTTTGTCCATCAAACCGTTGGAATGTTGCGGAATCCCCTTGTAGCCCAAATGAGAGGACTTTGAAGTGGAACAGGCCTAAGGGTGTGGCAACGGCAGTTCTTTTCTTTATCAGGACCCTACAATGGAACCTACCAATAGCTTTTTGTAAGCTCTATGGTAGAAAGATAGACATTGTTACCAAGCCAATTAATGAGATCATCAATATGGGACATCATGTAGGCATTAAAGGCTGATATTGCATTGACGTTTCTGAAGTCAATAGAAAATCTCTAACTCCCGTCAGGTGTCAAGGTTGGCTAATAATATGATGGGGGAAGACCAGTGACTGGTAGATTGTTCAATAATATTAGCTTCAAGCATCTGCTGCACTTCCTGGATGATAGTTGCTTTCCTTGCCTCAGGTAGTCTATAAGGTTTTAGTTGTACCACTTTGCCTTCAGGGGTGCCGATATGGTGGTAGAATCCTTTCACTCTCCCTGGCATCTACTCAAACACATCCGTGAACTGGAGGATTAGGTCATATAGATCTTGTTTCTGGTTATTACTAATCTCACACGGTATAAGTACCTTTCTATCAGAGTCATCTGGCAATACGCATGACATTATGGTGGTGGTTGACTCTGCAGGGTTTTCTTTCCACTCTTTTAGGAGATTTATGTGGCATACCTGGGTTTTCATTTGGTGGTCAGGTTGAGAAATGTTGTAGCCACATGGGCCTGTCTCTTCTAGCACCTCATATGTCCCGTGCTGTTTAGATATTCGTCTATTTTCAGAAGTTGGTAAGAATACTAGCAGTTTTTGTCCTACAGAGAAAGATTGTACAGTGATCTTTCGATTGTATGAGGTTCTCTGCTGTTCTTTTGCCTTAGCCATATGGGTTTGGACTAAAGATATTACTACATCCATATGCTCTTTAAGACGGAGTGCAGTTTGCGAAAGTGGTATTGTGGCTTCCTCTCTTTCCTCCAAGGTTTCTCTTAACATGTCTAGGATGTCTCGGGTGTCACATCTGTACATTAATTCAAATGGGGAATCCTGTAGAAGCCTGGGGTGTCTTCCTAACAGCAAATAAAGCAAAAGGTACCATTTGATCCCAATTCATTCCATCTTGTTCCACTAAATTCTGTAAAATAGTCTTCAGAGCTTTATAAAACCTTTCTACAAGGCCATCTCTTTGTGTATGGTAGACTGAGGATCTAAGGGTGGTAATGCGTAGCAATTTTTTCACTTCCCCCATGAGTTTGTTCATGAATGAAGAGCCCTGTTCTGTATCTTTGGGAAACCCTACTCTTTTTTTTTTTAATTCTTTTTTATTAGGCAGCGTGGCAGCAAAACAACAGGCGAACAGCGCCCAGCAGGTACAGACTGACAATACAAATCATGATACAGTCATACAGAGATTGCACATTAAATGATTCAAAAACAGAATTACAAACGACATGCGGGGAGGGGAGACTGATCAAAATAATATGGGAGGAGCTCTCAGACTAGTGAGAAAGAGCAGGTGGAGGGGAAGCAACCGGAGTCATGTCAAGGTCGCACAAGTAGGAGCGGAACCTAAGCCAGATGTCCCTAGGCCTGGAGTGGGTAGGTTGCATGTGAGACCAAGTTTCCTCGGAGTCAGAGGCCCAAGTAACCGCCTTTAACCATTGGGCATGTGTGGGGGGAAAGGGGCGAAGCCAGCAGAGCAGGATGGACCGAACCGCATGCAGAGGCCAGTCAGTTTTTTGGAGTTACGAGGGAGACCAGGGAGGTCATGGAAGAGACACAATGCTGGGGAAGGATCAATAGGGTGATCAAGCATAGCAGATACCGTCGAGCAAACCGCCCCCCAGAACTGTGAGAGGCGGGGGCAAGACCAGATCATGTGGATGTAGTCCGCGTCATCATGCCCGCATCGAGGGCAACTAGATGGATGCTCACTGGACATGCGATGCGATCTGACCGGAGTATAGTGGAACCTATGCAGCACTTTTAACTGGATGAGTTTAAATCGGGAATTAAAGGACACCCGGTGAGTGCGGTCACATATATGTGCCCAGCGGTCGTCTGACATTTCCACCCCCAGGTCCCTCTCCCAAGACCCCCTGAGTTTAGAAAATTCTGGGGAGGATCTGGACTGCAGCATGGAGTATAACCTGGAGATTTTACCTTTCATGGGTGAGGGGGAAGTGAGTTCCTCAATTGCCGGGTCGTCTGGTGGTAACGCAGGGAATGTTGGATAATTACGCTTAAGGGTCTTACGGAGAGACGCGTATTGAAGCCAGACACTCCGGTCACTCCTCAAGGGTAGGGGAAGATCAGTCCACTCGATGAATATGCCCTGGTCAAACACGTCCCGCAACAGCTCATAACCTGCCTCGGCCCAGCGACGAACAGTAAGTGGTGTGACCTGGGGGACCCCCGGGAGGAAGTTCCAGAGGGGAAGGTTGCCGTGGAAGGCGCGGGCTATTCCAAGCAGCTTCCATGTTTTGGCTAATGCAAGGGATGTGCAGGCGACCGGACTCTGTGAATCCAGTACCTGAGGAGCGGGTTGTATAACCAAAGAGCGGATTTCGCGATCACTGACCGCAAGTTTCTCGAGCCGGACATGGGGGGGGGGGTCAGTTGTATTAAACCAATGGGAGATATATTGAATCTGGGATACTAGCCAATATTTGAGAAAATCAGGGGCACCAAAGCCCCCCCTGGCCATGGGGGTGGACAAGGTCTCATACCTAAGCCGGACCGCTCCCGAGTGCCAAAGGAAGGAGTTAATTGTACGAGTCAAGTCGCGAAAAAAGTCCGCGCCTGGCCACAAGGGTACGTTGGCAAACTTGTAAAGCAGCTGAGGTAACACCACCATTTTCAATAGACCCATTCTGCCCGCGAGAGAAATCGGGAGCTTGTCCCAGGCTAAAACCTTAACGGACAGGAGTGTAAGGTATTTCCGGAAGTTCTCTTCGAAGGTTAGTGCCTGTTGGCGCGTTACTGCTATCCCCAGGTAAGTGAATGTGGATTGAGCCCATGTGAATCCCAGAGTGTCGGGGGGGGGGAGAGTGCATTCCGTGAGTGGGAAAAGGGTGGATTTCGAGCAATTCACCCTAAGGCCCGAGACCCGGCCAAAATAAATGATATCCTCCAGCACTGGAGGCAAGTTGAGGGATGGAGAGCGAATGAACAACAACGCGTCATCCGCATATAGGGAAACTATGTCCGCCCTCCCCGCAGTTCGGAGGCCTCTGTGGGCATGGCGATGACGAAGCATGTCCGCAAAGGGCTCTATGGCAATTGCAAAAACCAAGGGAGAGAATGGGCACCCCTGCCTCGTCCCCCTGGCGATCCCAAAGGAAGGAGAGCAGTGGTCACCTGTACGGACCCTAGCCACGGGGGACGAATAAAGTAGCTTGACCCAAGAGAGAAAGGGGGGACCAAATTTACAGCTCTCGAGAACCCGCCAAAGGAATTGCCATGAAACCGAATCAAAGGCCTTTTGCATGTCCAGCGTAGCCGCTACAGCCTGAGTCTCTGGGCTAATCCTGTCAAATATATTAAATATACGCCTTAAGTTCAGGGAAGTGGACCGCCCCGGGACAAAGCCCGCTTGATCGGAATGAATGATGGACGGTAGGGTGGGGGCCAACCTGAGAGCCAGGGCCTTTGCGTATATTTTGGCGTCGCAATTTATAAGGGAAAGCGGACGATACGATCCACAATGCGAGGGGGGTTTGCCAGCCTTTAGCAATACTGTAATCGTGGCCACACGTAGTGAAGGGGGGGAACACACCTGTTCCGACCGACTCCTCCCACACAGCCAACAGGTGGGGAAGGAGAAGTGACTTATAGGACTTGTAAAATTCGACTGGGATGCCATCGGAGCCGGGGGCTTTCCCTGAGGATAGGGAATCAATAGCGTCGGAGAGCTCTTCCAGTGTAAGTGGGGAGTCAAGAGAGCCCGCGGCCTCAGGGGATAAAGTTGACAAGGGAAGGGATCTGAGAAAGGAGTCGATTTCTTCCACTGATACTTCGTCCGAATTGGAGTATAGGGACTCGTAAAAATTAAAGAATTCCGTGTTGACGTCCCGGGAAGAGACAGCCAAAGAGCCGTCCAGTCTCTCAATCCCGAGAATGTGTGGGGAACCTGTCTCATGTCGGATCAACCTCGCGAGGAATCGACCAGGGCGCTCGCCCTCCCCGTATTTCCGCGCGATACCTGGGTTGTCCAGAAACCTCTGTTCACGATCAGCCAGGGAGCGAAATGTATCCAATTCCATCCCAATGGCCGCCAGGTTACCCGGAGAAGAGTGAAGTGAACATGCAGCCTCCAGGGTCGACAGCTTGGATTCACTCTCGGCTAGGCCTCTCCTAATTGATTTGAGGACTCCGTTTTCCTTGGAAATTGCAATCCCTCTAATATAGGCCTTGAAAGACTCCCATAGTGTGGCTATTGATGGTACCGAGCCTGCGTTTAACTCGAAGAACTCTTCAATAGAGTCCTCGAGCTCGGAATGAAACTCTGGATCAAGAAGGGCGAGGGGTTTCAGTTTCCAACAGCGGGACCGGCCAGGATCAGGGGCCCAACTCACGGTGATGGTCACTGGAGAGTGGTCGGACCAGGTTCTGGGTAAAATCATTAACTGTTTCACGTCTTTAACCAAGACATTGGAGATCACCCAGCGGTCAATTCGGGAGTATGAGTCGTGGACTGAAGAGTAAAATGAATAAATGCGAGAATCGGGGTAAAAGAACCTCCATGCGTCCACCATGGCCAAGCGGGGGAGAGATGATAATGCAGCATAGGCTGCCCTGGAGAGATGACGGGGCTTGGTCCCAGATCTATCAAGGGCTACATCGAAGATAGTATTAAAGTCCCCCCCCAGAGAATTGGAACAAGGGGGAAGCCATCTAGAAGGGACGTGACCTGTCTGTAGAACTCAGGGTCATCGAGGTTGGGGCCATAAATGTTCAGCAAAACCACTTCTTTCCCTTGAAGCGTGGCGTGTAACAGAACATACCTGCCCATGGGGTCAATATGTGAAGAGATGAGGGTGAACCGGAGACTCTTGTGAATAAGGGTCATGACCCCGCGACTTTGAGTAGAGAAGTCGGTAAAGAACCTATGGGGGCCCCAGGTTTTGGCGAAACGCACGCATTGTTCCATGCAAGCATGTGTCTCCTGCAAAAAGAGAATCTTGGACCCGTGGCGCTCAGCCTGCAGCTGGAGCTGCCTCATCTTTCTATAGTTCCCCAACCCCCGAACATTCCAACTCATAAAGGTTAAGTCCCCCTCAGCCATAGATGTGGTAGTGGTGGAGTCAAAAAAGGTGCCCTAGACCAATGGGTGCGTGCTGCACCCCAGTTCGCCTTCGCTGCTAGTGCCAATTTTCTGATAATAAAACCCCAAACATGTCCCACCCCCACCCACATCCCCCTCCCAAACAGAGGAATGACAATCCCAAACCCCCTCAACCAAAACCAAACTAGAGGCATCAGCGCCTGGGGGCCTGTAGGCCGGGCTGGCGCAGCGCTCCGGGCCGCAGCAGGACCAGTAGAGCTCAAGGTGCAACTACAAACATTAAATGTAACTTAGACAGGGTGTCTTGCACTTAGCAGTATGGCACATCATTGAAATGAAAGGAGAAACTTGAACAAGCCGAATCCGGGAGAGAGGATCAATGCGGCACCGATGACGGGGAAGGGCCGGACCCGGCCGCCCCCAGCAGGGCCCAAGGGGGAAGCTGCAGAGCTGTGGACAAAAGAAGGAAGTCAACCTGGGAAGTGTTCGTCCATAAACTTGGAGGCCTCCTCCGGGATCGTGAAGAAGAACACCTGATTAGCATGTTCTATGCGCAGTTTGGCGGGGTAGAGCATGGCATATTTAATGGAGTGATCTCGCAGTCTCCGCTTCACAGCCTGGAAAGTCTTGCGTTCTCGTTGGACGGCAGTCGAGAAGTCGGGGTAAAGATGAATCCTCGCACCCCCCAATAAGAGCTCGCCCTTGACCCTTGCGGCTCTGAGTAGAGTATCACGATCCTGGTAGTTCAGGACCCGGGCGATGATGGGACGAGGCGGAGCCCCGGGTCTGGGTTTAGCGGTAAGGGCACGGTGCGCCCGCTCAATAGCGAAGTGGGGGGAGAGCTTGGGCGAATCCAGGAGTGACATTAATGTGTGCTCAACGAAGTCCTCCATTGGCTTGTGTACTTCGTTCTCAGGGACCCCGATGATGCGAAGGTTATTGCGCCTCGAGCGGGATTCCAAGTCCTCGTTCTTCTTCTCCACCTCGAGGACTCGGCTCGAGAGAGCGACAACCTCGGAGCGCAGTGCACCCAGTGCATCCTCGGCGGAGCCGACCCGTGTCTCGACCTCAGACACGCGGCTATCAGTCCTCTCGATGTGGGCTTTGATTGAGGATATTGTGGCGTCCAGTTTTGAGTGTAGGGCAGTGAAACCCTCCCTGATAAAGTCCATCATGCCCTGGGACTCTGGTGCCACTGCGGACGATGACGCCACAGGGGCCTGTTCAATGGAGTCCTCCGGGGATCTCACAGCTGCCTTCGCAAACATGTTGATGGAGCTCTGTTTCCTCGCGCCCCCCTTGGTCATTTTGACAATGGTGATGGTTGAGTGGGGACCAGCGGTATTGACGGAACCCTTCTCCAGAGTATCACTCCGGGTGGAGCGGCAGTAGCCTCCAAAGCAATGAGGCGGGGAGAGGCCAGCCCCCAGTGAACGATAGGGCCACACAGAACGAGGGATTCCAGCCAAGGTAGAAGCAATGTGGAGTTGGTGAAGGCCGAGTAGCTCCCCAAGGGGGGGGAGAGCAAGAGCTGGGCTTCAAAGCAGGGGAGCCAGGAAGGTCAGGGCTCACCAAGCGGAGCCGGTGGTCGTTGCTTGTGGGCCTCAGACACCCCTCACCGCAGAGAAGAGGACCCGCCAAAGAGGGGTGACCCCAGAGTCCTGAGGCAGGGTGGCGGCAGTTCAGGCATAAAAAGTCAGTGGAGCCTCCCCAGCACGCACCTGGAGGCCGCGCGTGCAAGCAGGGGGGGAAGGTCCCCACGACCCCCCTGCTGGGTCCCAAGGAAGAAGGAAAGGAGACCCCACGGCGACTCCCAAGCTGGGAAGAGGGATCAGTCCAGGCGATTCGCCAGGAATGGCGGGGGCAGCGCGCCCCAGGCCACCCGGCACCAGGGGGAACGAAAGCCCGGCCCCCCCCAGCAGATCGCAGATGCTGGGAGGAATTCAGCAAGGCCCCCAGGCGGACTCGTCCACCCCCCACCGGGGCCGGCCGTGACCCACAAGATCACCCCAGGAGGGGGGGACGGCCAAGCGGAGCCCGAGGGGCCGCAGGAGGACCGAGGCAGCGGCCGCAAGGTCGCCCCCGGAGGCAGTGAGACCCCCCACAGCACGAATCTGGAAGCCGCGCCGCTCCAGCAGCACAGCGCGTGCTGTCGGGGGGAGAGGCTCCGGCGACCTCCCCACAGGCCGCGGAGATCCTCCGGAGAGGGCGAGGAGGGCCCAAGATGAAGTATGCAGCAGGGGGGGGGGGAGCGGGCCGGCCGCGTCACAGGCCCGACGTCCCTCCAGGGACACGGGGGCAGCGCGCCCCAGGCCTCACCGTCCCAGCAGAAGCAGCAGCCCGGCCGGCGGGTCACGATCCCAGGTCCCCGTCGACCCCGCCGCCGGAAGGGATGAGGCACGCCGTCCCCCACCGATGCCCGGCAGATGTGGGAAGCAGCGCAGCAGGGCCCCAGGCGGGTATGATCACCCTCCGCCGGGGCTGAGTTTTAGGCGCGCAGGAGCGCCGCAGGCGGGGGGATGGGTGCTGCGGAGTCGGGGAAAGCCCTTCCCGGCTCCGATTCGCTGCAGGATCGGGTCCGCAGGAGCCCTGAAGCTGTGGCAGTAGAATCGTGTGCCCCGTACACGGCAGCATATAGGAAAAGCGCCAAAAAACAGGGTTATGAAGTCCGCTCGCCACGGAGCTCACGCATCAGGCGGCCACCTTGCTCGGCGCACAACAGCGCCCCCCTCGGAAATCCCTACTCTTGAAAGGGAGCGGGTGTTTCAGGATCAGTTGGGTGGCATTAGCTCTAAGGGGAAAGGCTCCTGGATATCGAGTTGCATCTATGAACAGAATACTTATTCCCTAAATTTGATGTTGCCAGGAGACCTACCATATCCATGTCAAACCTAGAAAATGGAACTTCAATTATTGATTGTACAAAGGTCTTAATATCTGCATGAATCCCAAGCCAATAGAATTTGTTAAAGATTTGTGCCTCAGTTTTAGTCTGCCCTAAGGGACTGTCCATCAGATGAGAGTGTGCTATTTCCAGGTCAACCTATGTATGGCTCTTAGGTATGACTAAATGGGTGCTAGACAGGCCTTCTGGAGTGGTATCCCCTCTGTACATCAACCCATGATTCAAAAAGAAAAAGTGTCCTCCTTTCTCACTGCCTACTTGTTCTGGGGCGATTTGTAATAAGGCGTCAGCTAACAGTGGGTCATTCATTTTGGCAAAGGCTAGGTCGTGAGGAGTTTCTGGTTCTTCTTGCATGACCCTTTGATGCTCAGGTTATTGTGGGGTGTAAGGCATTTCGTCAGCTACCCCAAAGTCTCGGCTACCTTGTTCTGTTACTTCTTTCCCAGCCTCTTCCTTTATCCTGGGAAACAATGCTCCTTTGAGTACCCCCTGTGTAATTTTTTCCCTTGATGGATCTTAAAGGGATATTTTCTGTGATGTTGAAGTACCACCTTTATATCTCCCCTGAAGTCAGGATCTATACCCGCGGCTAACACATCAATTCCAAATCTCCATTCTAACCCCTACTTGGGAGCCAACCTGATGTATGTATGTGGAGGTGAAATCAAGACCAGATCAATGGGTATTAATTTTCTTTCACCTGGGGGAATGATGTTGTCCCTACTAGCGCAGATGTCAAAACCAATCAAGCCTTCTGTGGCTACTGAGGGGTCTGATGCTCTGGGACTTCATTTCTCAAATTTTAGGGTTCCCCAACTTGTATCAGTTGAGTCGCCTCCCACACCTAACACCATTTGTGAAGGCACCAGGAAGCAACACAGACAACTGAGTAAAGCTTGGGTCACAAACCTTTATTCCAATAAAAAGAAGGTTGGGACAATGCCTAACTTGGCCAATGCTAAGGTGGGATTTCCCTACCTAACTGAAACTAAGGAGAGTCTTTCTCAGGAAGTCCAAAGCAAATATCTGTCTATGTCCAAAACCTATACTTGTCCTCACATCTGCTTCAATATAATGTGCAAGGATGTCAGCATCAAAATGAGAAGTGTTCAAATAAAAGTTCAGAGCTTCTTCCAGCTTGTTGGAAAAGTGTTTTTCCCTTCCCCCAAGATTCAGGATGGTTCACTTTGTCAAAAGAGGGGTTCCCTTCCCCATGCTTTCAAGTCTTTCAATATTCCAAAACCAAAACAATTCCTTAGGCTACTTCTCAGCTTTTCCGGCAGCTTTGCCTTTCATCAATTTCACCAATATCACAAAAGTTCAGTTCAATAATATCAGATCACCCACGGATATCCTTGACAGTCAAACACAAGCTTATGGGTGAGTAATGTGGCTTTTCCTTTAGGTGGGTGTATTCGGTCTAGGCACAGTTGTCGGACCACACGGTCCATCTATCACAGGCCACAAAAACAACACACCTTAGTTGCTTCTTCTTCACAGTTACTCTGCCACTGTTTCAACTTGACAGCGGCATTGGATTTTCCTCTTGAAACTCTCTCAAGACTTGTTTTGCCACCATTCACTTGTTATACATTTAAATATTCTCAAAGCATTTGCCACTGCTTATTGTTTCAGTTTGCACAGTTCTTTATATTCTTGTGGCACTTGCCAATGATAGTTTTCTTCAGTTTATACAATGCACAGTTCCTTTGTATCAGGGAATATCACCACTGCTGTCAATTCAAATCGTATTCAATAACACTTGCTTTCTTTCGGTTCGGTATTGAAAACATAAGGCTTCATTTCATTCCATTGAAGCACATTGCATGAATTGCCATCAAATTCCCAGTTTACTCTCCTGCTGGGTATTTGCACCCGACTCACAGGTGTTTTAACACTTTTCAAATACTTCCATTTCTCCGGCCCTTTCTTGGCCATATCAATTTCATCTGGTTCGCTGTTCGGTATTCACAAATCCCTCTATTCAATTTTCCTAGCCCCAAGTTATAGCCTTCAAGTTATCATATTGTCAAAATATTTCTTATAAACTGGTCTGGCACTCACAGTGCCTAAATGGACCCTCTCTCATTCGCGAGCGATCCAACCTGCACAGACCACACAGTTTACCCTACAGGGTCCCAGAGTCATTCAAACTCCTTTAACTCACCGGGTATGTTATGTTATGTTATTAGCATTTGTAAAGCGCGTGTTCGCCCAAGGGCATCATGGCTCTAGAAGGGAAGCTACCCAGTCGGAGAAGGCCAGTGGAGTGGTCAGGCTTAGAACAGATTGGTTTTCAACGCTCTTCTGAATCCGAGATGGTTAACAGTGGCCCTAAGAGGTTCAGGGAGACTGTTCCAAAGTATGGTTGCGGCAACAGAGAAGGCTCTACCACCGAGCCTTGCCCGGTTAAACCTGGGGACAGTGAGCAGGTTAGAAGTAGCAGAGCGGAGGTTCCGGTCCGGACAGTATCGGGTGAATTTAAGCTGCAAAAATTCAACACCCTGACCGTGAATAGCCCGGTGAACAATACACAGAGATTTAAACTGAATTTGTTGGTTCACCAGGAGCTAGTGCAGTTGGCGAAGCACTGGTGTAATATGGGCACCATACGGGGAGCCAGTAGCCAGCCTAGCAGCCAGGTTCTGCATACGCTGAAGGCGATGGATGAGGCCGATAGGTTGAGACAGATAGAGTGAATTGCAATAGTCCAGTCGTGTGAGGACTAACGCGGCTACCACAAGGGGGCAGAGGGCTACCGGGATCATATAACCCTCTTAAGGATTCTGATCTGGTGATGGGTGGACTGGCACATGGCCGCAACCTGGTTAGACATTGACAAAGAAGCGGAGAGGATAACTTCTAAATTCTTGACTTTGCTAACTGGGTTGGGTAACGGGCCCAAGGCAGCGGGCCAGAAAGCATGGGGGCCACAGGGAGGGGTTGGGGGGCAGCCTACCAACAGTACCTCCGTTTTATCACCATTTAACTTTAGCCAATTCTGGTCCATCCAGATCCCGACTGCTCTAAGGCAGTCGTGGAGGCATACAGAGGTCTCTGATTGATCCTGGTCCAGACGGATCATGATTTGGGTATCATCTGCATATGAATAGCAGTTTAACCCATAGGAGCGAATGAGACAGATCAGGGCCCAGATGTAGATGTTAAACAGAATTGGCGATAGCGAGGATCCCTGAGGGACACCACAAGTGAGAAAGCAAGAGGGGGAGAGAAACGGTGGCATAGCAAGGGTCTGAGTGCGATCCGAAAGAAACGCAATCCGAAAGCTGTCTCCAGGTACTGTTCTCCATGTCAGCAGACTCTCTGTGGCTGTTTCTTCTCCTGGCTCGGCTCATCTTGGTTTCAGGATCTCTGTCGCCTCGGTCAAACAGAGAAGGAGTTCCTCAAGCTCCTGGAGGGCTGCAGACCAGTTCTGCCGATAGAGACCTTTCCCGCTTCTGCTGCACCAACTCTGCAGCTCCTGGATACTTCGGCAACCGTCTCCCTAGTCTCACCTCCCGCTTCTCCTGCAAGTATTCAACAAGCAATCTCATTAGCCTCTCCTAAGCAGCCCACTTATACCGCCCTTCAGGCCCCAGGTGCAGGAAATTTTCCTTTTATGCTTAACGGTCATGGTACTCAGCATCCCTCTACCTTGTTGCAGTACCAGAGCAGTGTTTGTGCATGTCTATGTTAATAAAGAGAGGATGTATCATTCTGCATTGTCTCATATAGACTGGTGTACATTGGGAGAGTGCTTTCTGGAATAATAGGGTACAGCTTGATAATAACTTATAAAGGCTTTGGGATGTTTGACTCCTTGTGAAAGGGAAAATTGCCCAAGGGTGGCTCATCCCCACTCCCAAGTCTCCTCCACCTAGGTGATCCTCCCTCGCATATCCACCCCCAGGGTCAGGATCAGAAAGTGACAGCCTCTCACTGGCCCTTTGGGAGGAGAATATATCGGGGAACGAAGTGAGGACACCCTCAGATTCCTCACAATTGATAGATATAGTTCATAAAATGAGAAGAGAGTGCTGGTGCCAACTGTGCAAAGTTCCTTGAGGAAGGAAAATCAATTGTTACATTTTGTCATATGTTACCAAGCTGTTCAGTCTAAATTGTTCATTTCACTTCCAGTCACCCTGGAACAGTCAATCAGAAGAAGGCTTTACTGATACATGTGTCTTCTGCTTCTGTCCAATTGGAATGCGTGAGAAGTCTGGTGACATCACAGCACAATGAGCTAACTAGCCTGCCACATGATTGGAATAAGCCAATAACAATCAAATCATGTATAGCGCAATGCTTACTAGCCAATAAAAATAGAGAGAATTGTTACAAATGTATTGCTTTTGCTTTTGAGAATATGGTATAAGTATGTACTCACCCCATTAGAATTTGAATGTCTGTTAGTAAATCCCTGCATAGCAGCCTATTGCAATACATGTTTTGTTCCTGTATCTGGGGCATTTCATTGTTTGGCTCTTCTTGGATTTGTTTATTGGCATCAGATGGGACATGCCATACAATACATAGAACAAATAAAGAAAATGGCAGAATGCCCACAATGAATACCCTACACAGTAACAGCAAATCAGGGCATTTATTTTTGTTACATAAGAATAATCAGCAATTTACATCATTGCAAATCATGAAAGAAACACAATACATAAATACATTAGGATGACACAAACAATCTTGCATTCAAAAATGTCAACAATGATGAAGAAGCATCCAAACAGTGATTGAGGAAAAATGGTCTAGCATCGACAGATTTGTCTATGTCTATCAGTACCTGTCCCTGAACCCTAATGTATGGTGTTAGAAGTACTTGGTACCAATGAATGTACGCAAAGAATGCCTCAACAACATTGGGGCATGAACCCAACATGTTTCTGTCCAACACAACTCAATACCGGGCATTCATCAGGGGTAAACAGCAAATATTCCAATCATCTTGAACAAAAAAAGCTTTAAAATGGCCCTTCTTCAAAAGTGGTGAAAGAGCTGTGATGATTTTGAGGGAGCTGTTTATTATCTGGATTGGTCTCTTTGTTGCTGCAGTGATGTAATTTCTTCTCCCTCCAGTGCCTCAGATGGTGAAGACACCACTTCCTCTTCCCAACAAACGTCATCACCTGTCACCTGATGCTGATGCAACAGCAGTGCATGCACAATAGCATTTCTTCCCAATGCACACAATTCACTTCAGACAGATGCCCTTATTCTCAGAGGAAGCAATCTGATGTTATTAATTGATTGCCGTGGCCGGCACACAGGGATGCATACTATTTAGAATGTTTCAAAGCTTGCGGCCACTGCTGTAGCAGGCAAGAAATACCCAACAGATCCATTTTGACACAGCCCCTAACCCACACTTTTGCACATTTGGGTATTGTAGCAGATACAGACATGCTACTTCTATTCACCTCCACCCTGCAAAAAGCATACTGTTCAAAACTGCCTTGGCGTACTCCTCTGCCTACAAAATGAATGTGGGGTTCTCACTTCCTCAACATTCTCTCAAACCCACAAAACATGTGGGGCTTTCACTGCCTTGACGTTCTCCAGTGCTTAAAAAATTCATATGTCCTAACACTGGCCTGGTGTTCTCCTCTATTTACAAAATATCTGGTTCAATGTTGTTGCATCAAAGCTCTTTTTTGATGTTTTTTTTCCAAAACGTTTTAAGGGGAAAATCTCATCAAATTTTTTAAATATATTTTGGGGCTTTCCCCCAATACGCCCTTCCCTATTTTTTTAAATCTATTCCCGACCACCCCACCCTTTATATGCACTTTCCAACCATGCACTATATTTTTCAATGAGTTTTTTGTAAAAAATGCTTTGAAAAAACCCATTAAAAATGATTGTCGATGTAAGAACGTTATATGAAAATGATTCCCACTGCCTTAGGATTGCCTTACACTTGTAACATGCGTGTGTGTCTAGCATTGTTTGGTGTACTTTTTTGCCAGACAATTTCATGCATGACTCAGAATGCCTTGATGATCTCCTCCACTTACAAAATATGCATGCGCCTAACACTGCTTTTGCATTCTCCTCCAGTTGCAAAATGCCCAAATGCCCAACACTCACACAAAGGTAATTCCTTGAACAACAATGTAATAGTGTGCTAACTAAACAATCTACCAAAGAGAATCATGGAATTTTAAAAAAGGATTCTACAGAAAAGTATTTCACTTTTGCCAATCATTACATTTTGTAAAAAAAAAAAAAAAAATCCATCTAAATTCTAGATATGCGAAATCTCACTTGGCAGATTGTTTTGTCAGTATACTAATTACTTGTTGCTTATGGATTTTTTTGTGTGAGTTTATGTATGTGCCCCGTACATGTTTTGTAGCTGAATAGAAACAGGGTTCCCTCTCTTTTGCATTTGACATGTGCCAAACACTACTAATGCATGTGTGCCAACACTGTCTTGGTGTTCTTCTCTTCCTACAAAATGTGCATGTGCCGAACACTGACTTGACATTGCCGCCTGCTCACAAACCACACTCCCCTGAAACAAAGCGCATGTGGGGTTCTCATGGCTTGAGTCTTCTCTTCCAACAAAACACATGTGTGGTTCGCACTTCTTTGGGCATTTTCCCTCCCTACAAAAAGCATGTCTGCCTTTACTATCTCTGATTAACCCTCTGGTTTTGTGCACTCCAAACAACCACAAAATTCTATTCTATCCCAATTACCAAACTCTACCTATGCCCCATTATAATTTAATACTTCTTTAACCTGCACTATTTCTAATCCTAAACTCATTGAGGTAAACAATATTCCCTTCCCTAACTAATCAGAGCTCCTATATATCACTCCTGCCTCTTCAAACATCAACCATCTAATATTCCATAGATTCTACTCACTTACCTTTGTGTTATGTTATCCAATGTTTATACTGTACCCATCACCACCATAGTAGTTTTACGGCACCTGGCCTTGCCCTGAAAGGTAGCGTATTGTGACCCTGGCAGGGTGTCACCAGACCTTAGTCTGTGGAAAGGAAGGGGAAGTTTGGCGAGGAGGTGAAAGCAAAGAGAAACTAGAGGACAGGATTACCAAAATCAGAGAGCAAAAACAATTGGATTGATAGGAAGGGGATATGGTTGTCGAAGTATGGATGCGTGTTTCTCAAGCGTGATATGGTATTGGGAAGCCTGAGTGTAGGACTCAGAAGAGTATAGCTCGGTTTAGAGCAGAGGTTTGTTGTGATGACAATATCTAGAACTGATGAACTATGGTATTAGATGTAGTTAGATGGTGAGTGGTTGCGTGGTGGACTTGAGATGTGTTCAAGCAGGTCCTAGCAGTGTGCAGGTTTTCACCAGATTAGTTTGTAAGAAACAATCCCTATATCAAGGGAGAACTCACTCTGGGTTTGCCAAACCAGCTGACAGCAGTGTACGCCCCACCAGTTGAACGTGCATAGAAGTATGCCTGAGGAGGACACTGTGAAATTAGTAGTTGAGGGAAAGAGGAGTAATGATGGATTTGTGTCCAGGAATAATAGGTGATAAGCTATGAGATGGCTATAATTCACTGTAACTTAATGAAAAATATTCATAACAAAATAGCTAAAAAAACTAAAGCAGGATCTTTATAGTCTTTTTGGAGGATGAACTCCATCATATACTAGATATCCAACAGCACCATCTTCCAGACCAGATAGAGAGCAACCACAGAGCGAGTTGCCTTCTCATTGAATTGATATTTTATTTCTATTGCACTCGTGCACAAGTGTTTCAGAGCGTGACAAGGCAAGGGAGGGGACCAGGGGAGAACAAAACCGCGATATTACTAGGCCCAGTGACATTGAGAACGTGCAAGTACATGGGAGAGGGGAAACGTGCATGGAAAGGGGGAGAAGTGGAATGTGTGTAGCAAAGGAGAAACAGATACATAAAAATAAATAAATAAATAATAAAGGCAACAAACAGTGGTAGTGCAGCCAGCAAGTGGCAAGTGCTGTGTATAAGACAGAAGACAGGGTAGGTCTGATAAGTGCAGGAAGAAAAATTGGTAGTTTTAATGGTACTCATAAAGACCCCAGTGCAAAGGGTGGCCTGGAGGCAGTGCAGGAGGGTGGCAGGGTGAGCAGGTACCTGGGCCTGGAGGACAGAGAGTGGACAGGTGCACCATGCCGAGAGAGAACATATCAGCAGGGGAGAGGGAGGTGAAGGCAGAAGCAAAGACGAAGGTCTTGAGGTGCTTCCCGAACCAGAGATAGTTCTCCTCAAGTTTCAGAGTGGCAGGAGGCTGTGTCAGAGGGAGTCCCCAGCCAGAGACAGAGATCTACCCCCAGCTAGTTTCTTTGAAAAACAACTGACCCTGAGGCAGTTAGAGGTAGAGGAGCAAAGAGCTAGAAAGGGGAGTTATTTGCAGAGGGATAGCTGAAGTTATTTTGGACCCAGGTCCCAGAAAGCCTTGTGGACAATGCAGAGGGTTTTGAATTGAACCCTTGCATCCACTGGGAGCCAATTGAGAGATTCAGAGCTGGAGAGATACGATCCCAGGGCTTGAGATCAAGGACAAGTCTTGCAGTCCTGTTCTGGATTAGTTGCAGAGGGCGGAGAGTGGAGGCAGGTAGATTTAGAAACAGGCTGTTACAATAGTCCAACCTAGAGAGAACCAGAGTTGGGAGACATTGAGATTCTGGGGAAGGAGAGGAAAGGCATAGTACCTCTGAGGAGGTGCAGTAGGACGTTTGAATTTTTAGAGTCATCAGAGATGCTCTAATGCTCTAATGCATTAATGCTCATTCCATGTCCAAATGACATCTTGTTCTACCCAATTAATTTAGTCAACCTCACCAGCAAGAGGAGAGGAAGAATCACCCTCATAAACAAGATTAACTCAACAGTGGCATTACCCTCCACAAGCACTCTGATAATGAATCTCATCTGCCTTTTACATCATGATTACCACACGGATTTTATATTTGACCAAACTATAGGCTTGTGTTTCTGTGCAGAATGCATAAGGACACAAAGCCGTTCTTTGGCTCAGGAGTGATCAGATTTATCAATATTCCAGAGGGTCATGGTAAGTCTGGGCATGTTGAAGCCTTGCCCAAGCAAACACAGAGAGCAAGGTACTTCTACATACTTCCCTTTGATCCACAACGACATTTGTGAGGGCTTGTATGTTTGCAATCAATCTTGATTTTGCCAAGTTTGTAAAATGTCCCTGAAAAGCGAGCAAAACAAAGTCAACCTCAGCAGCAGTCAGGTTTTTGAGCCTTTCCCATCGGTCTTGGTGAACCAGGGAATGTTGAACCCATGCCCAAGAAACACAGCGGGCAAAGCCCTTCAATTAACTCTGCTAAGTCAGAATAGCCATGGATGGCCAGATTCTATAGTCGGCAACGCCTAAAAGAAAATTGTGCACATAATTTTTTTGCTTGTCTTATTTGCATGTTTAGAGGGGTGCCTCCTGCTGCCTTATAGCTTCTTCAGGACACTTAAACAATGGACATTTAAAGCTAAACATTATAATGAATCCTCAGAATAATATAATGTGACCTAACCAGCTTGCATAAAAGGAATCCAACATCACATTCTACCCCTGGTGCAATCACAAGTTCTGCTTGCGCGTGCCACACAGTGGCTGTCAGGAACCCGCGAGGGAAGCTCGGAATAAGGCGGTATGGTAAGGACGGTGCTGGTGCCAGGGTCGTAATGAGGCCCAGTGTCTCTGTATTTAAAGTCTGCTACATAAAAGTAAGTCAAACTCAGTTGAACATCACATCCGCACATCGAGAAAAGCTAAAAAATTTTAACTTGTTGAATCAATGAAAATACAAGAGATTCAAGTTTAATAGAAACTGTTTTGCCCTTACATAGTTGGAGCTATTGCTTATCAGGAAGAATAAATTAAATGTTTACAGTTGGAGCTATAGCTTAGATGGAAGATCCAGAGAAATATGTGGACATGTAGCTATTGCATAGAGGAACAACTTCAAACATTATCATGTATGCATCTTTTTGTTATAGGTAGTCTGATGCTTGAAGTTGTCATGTTACAGATGTAACCCGAACAAATATCATGTCTCATATTGCAGGAAGAACCTGAACAATTCTTATGTTGGCAGTTTTGCTGAGCACTTGAAAAATGTTCAGGTGCGCAGCACTTGTGACAGAGGGAGCACTAGTATAATACTCATGTTTGGAGCACTTGTGTAAGAGGTATTACCAGAAATATTCTCATTGTTGAGGCTCTTGTACATACTGGAGAGCCTGAACAACTTCTCCACTTCTCCAGGGTTCTCTCTGCCATGTGGGATGGTGTTTGTTTCTCTGAGCATCAATGTAGTTGTATAGGGAATGCCAACCTCTCCCCCCTAAACCGAGTATAGATAACATGATAGGCAGATCAAATGGTTCTAATATTGCAGAAATCAGGATTATAGGTAAAAAGTGCATATGACAATGTGTATATTTGGGTTAGGATGACCCAGGAGGTGAAGGGTGCTTTAAATATCACACACGTACCATAAGTGAATACAGATATATTATGACTAAGGGATACAAAGTGAGAGATGCATAAGTAAATAAACAATAGCTCTCTGAAGAATAGATACAGTGTCAGACAAATATATATTTCAAAATGGATAACTCAAGTACAAAATGGTTTCCAGGGATGAGAGACTATGACTCATGGCAAGAGTTTTCAGACAAGCAAGAGAGGCTGATACATTGGTGATAGTCTCTGGCAGCATCTTGCAGTGAAGTAATTTGGTTTGTGAGGTTAAAGTTGGAACTTGGCAGGAAAAGCATGCAAGATAAATGATGAAGCCAGATAACGCAAGGAAACTTGGATACATGTGTCTATGTTCTTAAAGACGAGGGCACAATGTGCTTCATGCAGACCATTTTGAGAGACTAGCTGTATTATTTGGCACCATATAATAGAGTTTATCTATTTCTCCAACAGTATCAGGCACTAACTAACTTGCCAGAACCTCGAAAAGCAGATACAGAGTAGAGATTGATGTGATGAAGTTTTTTTGGCAGAAGCTGGGAACTGTCATAAATGTATCTAGCCAAGTCTAAAATAAGCTTATCAGTTTTGTGTGTTCAGAGATGTAAAGACAGACTGGAGGGGGGTGTCTATACTCCTGCTCTTTATATGGTAGAGGCGGGGCACAGAGGACAGAGATCAAGCATCAGTTTTGACTTCAACTTCTGAACGATTTCTAGCAGTGACAGGCCCCAGATATACTGTACTGTTTCTCATTCATTCTGCTGGGTCACACTCAGGCAACCGATCACTCAGAAGGGCATTCAGCAGGCAGACAGCCAATCAGGCTTACATTGCATTCAGGCCATTCTCCTCCCTCTCAGACACTCACAACAAGGAATGTGTACTGGGGCAAGTACCCAGCCTTTCAGCACTACACACTGTATTCATACCAGTTTCGAGGCAGGGCTGTCTCAGTCTTTCTGTCACATACCAGAAACAAGACATCCATAAAAAAAGTGCATATTGGTCATCCACTCCATTCACCCGGGTCCCCCTCACAGGGTGTACCCACAACATACAGTCAATGGAAAGGCTCCAGCCAGCCTGGCCTGGATTTCCCCACAATACCATATATGGATCTAACACCCAACAGCCAGTCAGGGGGAAGGGACAGAGACAGGGATTCCCATGACTTTGGGAAAACAAGGTAACAGGCAAGAGAAAGCAAGATGCAACAGGGGCCATCTTGTCTCCTATCAGGAATCAACTGATTCCAATGGCAGGGCCTGGGTATCCCCAAAATGGAGGCTACTCAGAGCGCCTGTCAAATTCAGCATGGAGCTGCCACCAGTCTATACCCTGCTCTGTGGGTAACACACAGGTGCCCAAAAACATACACTAGGGGCACAGGGTTGTACCCCCACCCAAGGGTGCCATAAGAGTATTCCCAGGGTCTGTACACCAAACCAAAAATAGAAAGAGCTGCTCTGCCAGGAGTCCCATATGGACTCCTTGGCAGAAAACAAACAAAGAACACACACAATAAAGCAATAAAGGACAAGGATATGGAGGCCCTGTACCTCCAATGCATTTCCAGAATCACAAGAGAACATTTTGGATGCCAGCTATGACTAATGTGGGCTTGGTGTACACCAGACTATGAAAGCAAGGGAAAGGCAACATTTATTTGAGTGTGTACAGAGTGTGTCTTGTAACTACAGCTAATAAAGAATGCTGAGAACCTCCCAGACGTCTGATTTTCTCTTGTGTCTCTCTTTCTCTCTCTCTCTCTCTCTCTCTGAGGAATGTTCATGGATGACTGGTGTTTTATGGAGGTAGGGACCAGGGCCCTCAGTTGTAGTGGTGCAGCCACCGTGGGGCCCTAGTCTTTCATAAGATTCAGGGACAAGGACCGAGTCTTCATGGTGATGTGCTGGCAGACAGGGGGAGAGGCTTGAAAAAGATGATCAGGTGAGTGACAAACTGCAGTATGGTCTAATTTCTGTAAGTTGAATCTCCTCATGACCGTCAGCATAGCACACACGGCATCTATGAATTATGGTATTTATTATGAAAGACAGAGGTAATAGAATATGAATAAAGCATGTTCATGTACATATTAAGGGGATTGTGATAATTTTTGAGTAACAGGAAATATTGTGATGAAAAGGTAGCACCTAGAAGTCCTGGCTCAAGGGAGTTTTAGAAGGAGACATTTCAAATCACAATGCGGGTAGAGCCGAAACATATAATGCATAAATAGGTTTACGTAAGGTGATGTCTCAAACAAACCCTGCATAGGGTATAAAGCAAAGGCGAGAGAGAAAAAGTGATCACAGTGATTATTAACATGTAATATCGACTAGTCTGTATGTTTTTTGTTTAATAAAAATATCGAAGAGTGATAGAAGTTGTGAGGACATTGAAAAAATTGAAGAGCAACAGTGATTGAACATAGCAAAATGATTGGCGCCAATCACGAGAATAGATAGGCTATTGAAATTAGAGACTTCAGCAGCGATTGAGGGTGCTTTAAATATTAAATATTTGTTGTTTTAAAATGCTAAGTAATGATTTAAGTTTAAAAAATGGAGGCTTGATTTAAGGATCTGGTGAAAATAGGCAGTCAATTGTGACTCTCCTCTACACTTTTGAAACAATAGAGTGAAATCAAGTAAAGGGTTAAAGAAAAATTATTATTACATACGCACAGAGATAAAGCTCTTCAGAGATTGTTAAGCTTTGAATGGTATAACTCTGATTAGCCTAACACATAAACGAAGGATGATTAAGACAGAAGTAGGAATTTTGCAAGAATTTTTTTTTTAATTCGGAAAGTGTGCAGTTGAAAGCATTCCTTAAAGCTGGGTTGTGAGCTAAAACAATAGTGATTTCATTTTTTTGTTTGAACAAATGAAGACAGTTTGCACATGGCAATACTCTAGGAGTAAAAAAGAAAATAGAAATGTATTCATTTTAAAAAGCACAATATGTGCATAGTTTATTAAAAACCACACACAGTATGCCAAGTGAGATTTATGTTTCAAAACTGTGACTCCTATGAAGTAAACCAAGTCTCCTTTTCAAAGCTAAGATAAGGGCTGACAAGGAGACAGGAAGCCATTAAAAGTTGCAGAAAAACAGAGCTGTTTGTATGCAAGTAAAAGTGGCTCTGAATCAGTTTTGCATAAAGATAGAGGAATATGCTGTTTTTTTTTTGTAAAAATGACAATACCTTTATAAAACACTAGCAAAATTATGGGAATCTTAGAGAAATGACACATGTATGTAAGTGTATTAACATTGAAACAGAAAAATAAATAAGAATTTGTGGAAATATGATTAAAATGAGTGGGAATGAGTAGGGCCAGAGTTGATGCATGTATGAGCAGGCATGGAATACATTTGTTAAAACTGATATAGTATTGTTTCATCCTCATTGTATATGTTGGCCTATACCCAGTCGCTCTGCGAGAAAATCCGCATTGCAATGTCGTAACCTTAAGTTAATCGAGTTGCCATTTTAGGTCAAAGCCGCTATTTTAGTTATTCGTGCAAAGTCATCCCGTGGCCTAAAATGGCCGACCTGTGTTCTCTTGTTCTTACTTTAACCTCTTCAACCTTTGTAGGAGAGTTAATGTCCAACCTGCCTGCAGGCTACATGTTAGGGTCATGTAGACCTTGTCCTTCGTTGACCTCGGGATCAGGGGATTACTTGAATCGGCGATGTTAACCTACAAGTATACAAGAACAATAACGTTGTTTAAACATGTCATGCAAAACATCTGTTTGACCCGTATTAAAGCAATGTGTAAAGAGTGTAAAGTTAAACCCAGAGAATAATAGTGTTTGTTAGCAAATGTATTAACAAGTATACCACATACACGAGATATGTAAATTAGGAATGAACCTGGCGCGACCCTAGCCCAGTACATGATTAACTTATAGGAGGCTGGACATCGTTATGAAGAAATTGTATAAATACGCTGATGTCCAGCTAGCAATTCCTGTTTACTGCTCACATTGAACCCAGCTGGTGGTCTCTGTGATGTACTGATGGCCAAATAGCTATTTGTGCACTTTGTTTTGTAAACTGTACAGTATTGCAATAAAGATTCTGGGAATCTTTACAAGCCTGTGTTGGTGTATTTCTCTTTGCATAGTGTAAAAGCCTTAATATTGTATTTTATGATTCCACACATTGAGGACAGAGACAATTTTTTTTGTAGTGATTTATTTGTGCATTTTTTAAATGTTCAGATTTTGTGTACACAGGTTGTAAGTGAGCCAGGGCTGACTCACACCCATAGGGAAATATAGCCTTGAACCAGAACTCATTGAACTGGCTTTCGTTTTTTAGGGATTTTTGTAATACACAAATGTAATGCTTGTGTTTTTTTTAGTAGGGCAACTCAGCTGTAGGTACATATGACAAAAACCAGTTGAAGAAATTGACAATTGAGTAGGTTTTGTGAACAGCATTCTTTCATGATGTTTGTGCCTGTTTTGTTGAAGCCAGGTGCTAGCGAAGCACTTGATTGAATTATATGACATTGTGGGATAATTAAGCCCCTGGTTGTTTAGTTAAGCAAATGTATATATTTTGAAAGATTGTTGTTTTGCCAAGGAAACTATATGTGACTTAACCATATTGTGAGTTTACTGTTTTATATTAGAGATTGTCCCCAGTCATTGCACATATGTGAACTAGGGTGGTCCCATTAGGTCACTGTTTAAAGTCACACAAGTAACTTCAAATTTTAAAGGGTTTGTTAGTTATTTTGTAGTTAATGCTAGATACTTTCTCTGTTAAGCACACACTAGATCACCCCTGATTTGTTAATCACATTTTAAAACAAAATAGAGATTTCTTATTAGTGATGAATGGGACATTTCGAAAGAGCATATATCATAAAGCATGCATGGGCCAATCACACAGATGAGGACAAGGTAATGGAAAGGAACCATTTTTTTAAAAGATCTAGATGCATTGATGGAAAGTAATTGAGAAAAGAGGAAAGTTGCTTCGCTAAAATGTTTCAGTGCACTACTAAAATGAAGAGCAGATGCACAAAGTTTATTTTCATGGAATTTGTAACAGAAGTATGTCAGCAGAAATAAATGGGGAAGTGATTACAGAAGGAGAGAAGGAGAATGAGAAAGGGGCACAACATTATTAGGAGAGCAAAAGTAAGGAAGAGATTGCAAATGAAAGCACAGGAGAGTGCTATAGATAGCCAGAACAGTGAGAATATTGGTATTTAAGGACAGAGAGAGGAGGAATAAAATATGCACCATAATACAATCCAGAGTCATAAGGATATTACACATGCAGAGTCAAGCATATACACCAAAGACACAGCAAATTAGACAAGCTTCAAGAGGGTGGGGCATCATCTCCCCCACTGCACAGCATAGAGGCATGAAAAACATATGCCTAAGATCACACAATTTGTGAAACATGCACCGTGAATAAAAATGTAATTATGAGTGCAAATTACATTAAAAAGTAGGTTAAAATAATATTAAATGATACTAGATTAAGCATGGTGAATATTTATGATGAATAGCAAGAATTAAGGAGATAAACATCTTTTTTAGCAACAATGTTAAAATTGCATGTATTGATGCAAACATGTGTATTTAGAATGGGGAAGCATTAAATACTGAGAGGACGCACTCTCAAACAGACCAGGGCTAGGTTTACATATGCTATAGATAAAAAAAAGAAACATTATATATTTAACAGTTGTATTGAGACACAATCTCAGTAAATATCCAGGAGATAACATGCACTAGTTTAGGGATTAGTTATAAAGACACACAAGATATCACACTAGTATGTTTTAAGGGAGGAACATGTAAAGGAATGTGCCATTAGATCAAAGGAGTATTTTTTATAGAGCACACACCCTGATTAGTATGATTTTCAAAAATAAGGAGTGCAATATTTAGATTTTCTGTAGGGTTTGTTTTAATGAAACATATTCATGAATAAGTATTAGCAGACTGGGAACTACCAAGGAAAAACAAGGAAGGCTTGGCACAATTATTGAACATGATATGGATTGCTATTTTGCACGATGAATTGATTTATTGGGACACGTAGAGAGAAATAGAATTTGGAGATAGGAAAAGAGAAGACATTTTTCATGAGTTTGGGGAAAAATAGAAATGATTAGGTTAGATTCCCTGTGATGATATGCTCATAAGGAGAGGGGGAGTCTCACACAGACACACACGTGCACACACACACACACACAGGCACACAGACGCACATGCACACATATGCACAAACACACACAATCTTGTGGTAGTAGAGGCAATCAATCGATCACAGGCTCAATTCACATAAAAATACATGAAGTCAGAGAGGGAATTCAATACTGGAATGAGATCACACACATTCATGTAGGCTGCTTTTGCTTTACATTAGGACTACCAGTTAGGAACATTATGTGCTGCTAAAATACGATATAAGAGTAGCTGGATTTTTGAAGACTATAAATGGAAGAGAGATACGGATACCTTGAATTTACAGGCTCAAGAAGCAACAAGAAGGGTACACACTAATAAAGCTTCGTATAAGCGTGGTAAGGATCCCTACTGGCAAGGCCAGGTAAGGAAGTGTGCATCAAATTCCCAGATTGGGTGACAAAAAGAGAAGACAACACATCCTCTAAGACAGTGGCGGAAGAATGTACATATGGGAACAAAATAAAATTATGCTTATGTAAAGGATTATAATATGTAAAAAATAAGAGTTTGTGTTGTGTTTAGACTGATTAATATAAGCTAATAATAAAACAGTTAAAATTAAAGGAGTTGAACTAAGAAGTTCCTAACCAAAAGATTGACGTCAATCCAGGAGGTGTAATAAATAAATACAAAAAATAAATGGTGAAGGAATGAATAGATATTAAAACAACAAAAACACAAGTTGATAGAAGGTGTAAATAAAGGAACAAAAAACAACATTGTGAGATAAGGTTGATGGAGGAACGTGTGGATAAAATATTCTGATTTTCAAACAATGAGCAGCAATGGATGGTGCTTGTTTAGATTGATCAGTGCAATGTATTTGTTAAAAATACGTGTGATTAATGAAAGGCCAAGAAGGTATGGATGGCCAGGATTGGATAACAGCATGAGGGAACTTTTAGCAGAATTGCACAAAAGAACAGATGAGAGTAAGTAACAAGAACATTGTTTGTGTTTATTTGAAAATGTTGATTTATGTATTACAGATGAAAACATTTTTTTTTCACTTTTGGAGCACGGAAGGAACTTTTATATGGCCTTAGCAGAGTATAGTGATATAATTGGAAAAAACATTATGACATTAGTAAGTACTAGTGGACAAGTAGAGAAAGAAAAAGTAAGTACGAGAGGACACAGCAAGTGTGTGAATAAGCCTTATTGATCATTATAAGGAGTAAGAAGATCCATGTGAGTAAAGAAAAAAGGTGGTAAGGGATACCATCTTTTTAAATAGATAACATGTTTCACAAGAAAGGTGTAAACAGGTGTGGGCACGGAATAGTACATTTACTCCTCTAATGAAGAGAATGAGGCAGACTTTGGAGAAAAGATGGAGTAACCTTTTTGTAATCCTGGCCACACAGAATGTCAAATATGAACATTTGGCAAATAAATGAAACTTTAAGGATGGGGAAAACAGCATATGCCTATGTGTCACACTTTCATGCACTTAATAGGATCAGGTAGGTTAAATTAGTGTTGGAAGGGTAAACATTTTTTTATTATTATGTCTCAACAGAATAAATACAGCAAAGAAAGAAGAGACTGCGGTGCCACACCATCAGGAGGAGGACTTTAAAAGTACACTTTCAGCATAGCAGAAAAGATTAAAGACAGGCATGTCACTACACTTATGTCAATTCAAAAGAGACTAAAAATGACCATCATTTTTACTTTTCAGGAAAGTGACCGTACATTTTATTGGGCTGAGGATACCAAGAGATGACCTCAGCAACATCATATTAAAGGAAAAACAAAGGCCTATTTTAAGGAAATAACTGATCTCTTGGCTAGTTTATCATTACTTTCCGCTCAATTCTGAGGTCCCTTAGCGGGAACCGTAAAGGACGTGTGGTCTGACTACACGTCCTTTACGGGTCCTGCTAAAGGACCAGGGCGCTAATAACGGGCCTGCTTTCCCCGCAGGCCCGTTATTAGCGCCTTCCCCATTCCCATTGTGCTCTATGGGGGCTCAAATGGGAATGGTTGGTTGACTGGGGATTTACCGCGTCCTCCAGGGTCGGAATGACCTGGTATGTCCCCATTCAACCAGACCAGACCTGGACACGGTATGGGAGGCAGCCATGGTGCTAATAGCACCATGGCTACTGCCCAACTCGGAATGACCCCCTTTGTCTCTATGTTGGTTTTTACAGGGAGCAAGAAACCATATCAGCTATGGATATGCCAAGAAGAAAGAAAGGGAGTGGCAAAAGAAGACAACATCCTTTTAAAAAAACATGTTTTGAATTTGTTATGTTGTTTGTTTTGTCTTGTATTATGTTTATCAGAAAGAAGGAGACCATGTAACTCTACCGGTGTGAAGCATGACACAACCACAGAGAAACTTTGAAAATAAGTACACTATAAAAAGAAATGGAAAGTAAGCCCATGAAAAAATGGGACAATTAAAGACAAAAAATGTATATGTATGTGCTTTATGGTCTCATGTCATAGACACACCAGGTATCAGCCAGTATATATGAAGCATAGGTGGCATTAAGATATGCAGGAAAGGGAGAAAGAAGCATCCGTTCTATTATATTAGAAAAGGAGTAAATTCTGTAGCAATTGTTTTTAGAAGGTGGGAGTGCCTAAAGGAAAAGGACATGGTTATTATTAGGTTTAGGTTTGAGGAGGCAGTACTGATGATAAAAATGTACTTATTCTTCAAGAAACTCACAGTTTTTATATCACAGATGGATGGGTGACACCTGCTCTCCAGGTGATTTACGGAAACGGATACTGCGAGCAGCGTGAAAAACCCATATTGTCATGAAAAGGGTTTTGAGGGACTCAGCCAGATGCCCAGTTGCAACTAAAATGGAAGACGTTTCTTTATGAAACTCCCCCATCCTTGTGTGCCGCATAAACAATCTAATTCCCCTCAACTGAATATTTGATGCAAATGAGAAGATTGAGAGTTTGAGTCCTCATTGGTCACAAAACAGTGAATCCAAAAAGACTGGCCTATGAATTAAGCAGCCCTTGAACTTGCGCAAAGCAGCCCAAAGGACAAACAAAAATAAAACATGGACTAAATTGAGAAAGTCTTTGGACATGGAATAAGGACAATAACAAATCTGGTGGAAGATGTTTAGATGGAAGACAAATAGAATAAAGACAAAACTGAATGTGCATGGGGAGAGGCCGGGGCCAAGGAAGTGTTGTGGGGTGGGAGGAAGAATTAAATGTATATATATAATAAAATGTTGCTCGTGGAAGGAACAGTAGAAAATGGCTGGTGGGTTCCCTCAATGAATGAGAAAATGTTCTAAATGATCCCTCCCGATTCTTCTGGTGACTGAAATCACTTGTTGTGCATGTTATTTTAATAGTTAATTGGCAACCAGGGGTGGGAACAAGACAGGAGTGAACAAAGTTTTTATTTGGGGATACGTACATACTAAAATTAAACGAGGGTGAAACATGTGCAATGGTCTTTTGACAGACAAGAGATACATATATATCTTAGATTAGGAGAATACAATATTGTTGGAGACATTGTTGATTCTTTAGAAGTAGCTTTTATGATACTTCCCATGTTGGGAGGGGGTGACAGAGATAGGGATGCATAGGTACACTGCATATGGGGGAGGTTGGACACTGGGTGGAGTGGTTGAATATTGAACACTAGTTGAATATCGACCAGAGGGGGGAATGTATAGGGGATGCGAATCCCTCCCGCCTCAACTAAGTATAGATAACATGATAGGCAGATCAAATGTTCTATTATTGCAGAAATCAGGATTATAGTGCCTTTATTTAAGGTAAAAAAGTTCACATGGCACTACGCATATTTTGGTTAGGATGACCCAGGAAGTGAAGGGTGCTTTAAATATCACACACAGCCCATGAGTGCTTAAATATATATTATGAATAAGGGATACAAAGTGAGAGATGCTTAAATAAATAAATAATAGCCCCCTGAAGAATAAATACAGTGTCAGAAAAAGATATATTTCAAAATGGTTAACTCAAGTACAAAATGGTTTCCAGGGGTGAGAGACTATGACTCATGCCAAGAGTTTTCAGACAAGCAACAGAGACTGATACATTGGAGATAGTTGTTGGCAGCATCTTGCAGTGAAGTAATTTGGTTTGTGAGGTTAAAATTGGAACTTGGCAGGAAAAGCTCACACGATTAATGATGAAACCAGATAAAGCAAGGGAGCCTTGGATACATTTATCTATGTTCTTAATAAGGAGGGTGCAATGTGCTTCATGCAGACCATTTTAAGAGACCAGCTGTATTATTTGGCACCATATAATAGAATGTATCTCTTTCTCTAACAGTATGAGGCACTAGCTAACTTGGCAGGACCTTGACAATCAGTTAAAGAATAGACATTGATATGATGAAAGTGTTTTTGGCAGAAGTTGAGAGCTGTCATAAATGTGTCCCACCAAGTCTAAAATAAGATTATCATTTTTTTGCATCAGAGAAAATTGTGGATGCCAGCTATAACTAATGTGGGCTTGGTGTACACCAGACTATAAAAGCAGTGGAAAGGCAAAAAGTCTTTGAGTGTGTCCAGAATGTGTCTTGTAACTACAGCCAATTAAGACTGCTGAGAACCTCCCAGACATCTGATTTTCTCTTGTGTGTCTCTCTCTGAGGAATGTTCATGGATGCCTGGTGTTTGATGAAGGATGGGGACCAGGGCCCTCAGTTCATAGTTCTATGATAGCAGGAGTCAAGAACAGTAGTAGGACACGCGCCAATGGCATAATATTATTATCGTCATCAACAATGAGTCAGAAGAGCCGTCCAATTCACAACCATAAGCATCATCCAAACAGTTCCACTCCATTTATTTTTGTGTGACTCAAATCAAACAGCAAGTCTTCATCACAAATGTTGTTGTGTTATCTATGGCTAGATGCCTTGTCATAGGCAGCCACAATGTAGTGTTTGTTTATCTTCATGAATGGCAGTAGGTTGAGATGATGCACTCAGAGGCTTCTCCTGTTCTAAGACATAGTAGCTCCTTCAGCACTAAATGCTTGTTCAGACTGTTCACTGGGAGGAGGTTGGTTTAGGAATTCCTTGACTACTGTCTTAAGTGCTTCTTGCCAGAGAAATGACTTATTACAACGGTACTGTAGTGGGTAGACATCCCTACCTGTGTGAGATAGGTCAAGTAGAGAAGCATCTGAAATGTGAGCTGTTTAGGATCTATTGTATTTTCTTGTACACCCATACACATTGAGGAGTCCAGAGTCAAGGCAGAAAGGGTCTGATAGGCAGTACAGCCTATCAGCAGTGTTCAACAAGAAGAAGTTACTTATGATTATGAAGTAGGCAATGTGGTCATTGCAAGTACGGCGGTCTGAAAGTATGGGTTCCCGGTAGCAACATACTGGCACCCTTTCCAGACCACCGTAGTACAACTGTGCCTACCATTGCATGCAGCAGGTCTGACCTGCCGGACACATTGGCCCCCGGTAGAAACAGTTGGCATGGAAGCACTGGCTTTGTTACTAACAGCGCCAGTGCTTCCGAGTCTCCATTCCCATGGAGTCCTATGCGACTCCATGGGAATGGGGGCTAACATTTTCCACGGCCTGATATCCCGGGCTGACGGGAGTTGTAATGTCCCAGTGGCACCAGGATCTCAGACAACAGAAAGGGTGTTATAGTCCAGCGGCAACGCGTCGGTAGCAAAGGCGGTTTACGTCCAGACTTTTAATGACCCCCATGGTTTGGTATCTCCATGGAGGACTGTTCCGCAAAGAAGTTGTTGCACTCTTTCCTGCATCTGTGCTGCACGCAATTTCTTTTTTAAGTGCTGTCTGAGTGCATCTTTGCACATTTACAACTCTTATATTTTCCTGTCCCCAGTATTATTTTGCTACAAATGTCACATGTGCCTATGCCATATAAGTTGGGCACTGCAGTCTCTTATCCTTAGTTGTGACAAGAATATGGGAAACTCAGTTACAGCTATTTGTCTCCAAACAACTCTGGGATTTAAAAATGAATTATATTAATATTTGTTTTTTTATAATGCATTCATGCTGGTATCCTCCCGCTAGTAAGTGCTGTGCTAAAAACTGTGTTATTGCCAAAATTCAGGTACTAAATATATCGATGTCTGGAGGATGAAGGGCTGTGGTGACTCTGCCAGAATTTGAACTTGCGATATTCTGCCTGCATCTCTATCGGAGGAGAACACTGAAGGAGTGAGGGGACCTCCTGGAAAAAAAAATATATCCTATTTCACTTTTCAACCTTTCGCTCAAATACCTTAATGTAGTTCAAACAAAAAAAAACAAAAAAACGTTCCTACTTACCTACATCAGCCAAAGCATAAGCAAACACCTCTCCCTTTGCTTGTAAACCGTTCATAAACCCCAACCGTGCATGCCTTCCAGAATCCGTGGGGCCGACCTCACACAACTACCCCAGACTG
Organism: Ambystoma mexicanum; assembly: GCF_040938575.1. Taxonomy (NCBI): domain Eukaryota; kingdom Metazoa; phylum Chordata; class Amphibia; order Caudata; family Ambystomatidae; genus Ambystoma; species Ambystoma mexicanum. The sequence continues at coordinate 608,674,924 of NC_090922.1, read as the reverse complement.
AACCGGAAGGAAAATCAGGCAATCTAGGGTTGCCTGGATCTGCATATATTTGGCTGATTCAGACTTTACTCAAATATGTTTGCCAAGGACTACACAGCACCTCTCTACTAATCAGCACAATGTAAAGTGCACCCTCAAGAAAGAAATATAGGGCCTCATTACACGGAAGGCGGTAATCCAGGGTGCTATTAGCACCCTGGACCATGCCGGTAAATTATCGGCACCGCCTTCGTGGAAAGGGGAATTACCGCCCTATTCCAAGGTTGGCGGGGCGGTAATTCCCCCTTCCACCATTGCCCTTCCCCATTCCCATTTTTGCCCCATAGGGCATAATGGGAATGGGGAAGGAGCTAATTATGGCACCGCAATTTTGCGGTGCCGTAATTAGCACCAAGGTCCCTTAGCGGGTTGGTTTTTAACGACTGCAAAAAGCAGGCGTTAAAGCACCAACCCGCTAAGGGACCTCGTAGTAAGGCGGTAATGGTTAACGGTCACCGTTACCATTAACGGTGGCCGTTAACCATTACCGCCTTCCGTGTAATGAGGCCCACAGACTCTGCAGCACGCCGCATTGCTGTGTCTCACCAACAGCTGAGGCATGGCTCAAAACCTGCCTGAACGATGTTTTATCCAAGCACTGGACTCCAAAGGTGCTGACACGTATCTTAGACTATTCCGCAGGCCGGTGAACAATTGGTTTACAGAAGAATCGGCTATCGAAAACGTTTAGGCATGTGCGAGAGATTGCACTTTAGCTGGTTTCTGCACCCACCTCCACACCGCTGGCAGTCTGAGGCACAGAAACTGCTGGCCAAAGCTCAAAGGGTGTATGTGAAAATGACTAGCTCAGCTTCTAGTGACGCATTATACCCGTGGGGTCTATGACACCGAAGGCCTGAATAGTGTATACCTGAAAAGTGATATTATTACACATGGACTCCAAGGCTGGCGCATACTCTCGGGGCATACTGGCCCAGTGCCAAACTTAGTGGGCTAAATGAATGGTGGACATATTCTTATTTGCTGTTGCCTTTTAGTGATACCCTGCGCAATGAAAACGCAGCTAGGATGTTTCATTTAAACGCCTAAAACGGAAATATTGGAGTAACAGCATTGCATTAATAATTGCAGGCGATAGGGAGCTACACATTACTTTCAGGAAGATTTATGGAATTTAGGATGATGAAAATTAACCTGGGGTCATATGAATTCTAAGAGGGAAAGAGGTGAACATGTCCAATGAGTCCACTGCGCTTGCAAGGAAGGGTGGCTGCAAGTTATGGCTACGTTGCCCACGTACACTACAGGAAATGCAAAAGTAAACGCACGTTCCAGTCTCTCTGCGCCAAAAGTAAATTATTAGAAACTGCTTGAATTGCAGAAGTATATAATTGGACATATTCGAGCTGTCGCAACTTCAATTCTCCGCTATTGCGGAATGTGACTTACCGGTGGTCCACTCGAATGGAAAGCTGTTCCCCACAGTTCAAAACAAGCAAAAGACAATCAGGATATCTTACCTCTATTTCCCCAATCACTGACCTTATCAGATCTCTTTCAAAGACAAGCCTCAGAGGAAGAGCATGGATACGCTCGAAATACATGTCAGGCTGCATATGTCCAATTAAATATTTCTGCAATTCAAGCAGTTTCTAATAATTTACTTTTGGCGCAGAGAGACTGAAACGTGTGTTTACTCATATGAATTTTAATTTGATCCTAAAACAGAGTTCAGTTAGGTTTAAACTTGTTTCAAATTCTGCCAAGCTTTATTTTTCACATGGTAATTATGTTGCAACTGACCCAGCAGCTGTATAACACCTCTACTGAGTCATGCCTAGGAAGCTGCACTCCATGATATGGTCCTGGGAGGGACAGTCTGGCCCATTCAGACCTCCACTGCAGGGGCTGGAGTGTCTTCTGTCCTCTCGGAGGCCAAGCTCCGCAGATTGGCAACCCACAAAGAAGGTTGAACCATCCCTTATTGCGGCCCGCCAGATGGTTTCACCTTAAAGATTTTGTGTTCAGACATTTTCAGTGGAAGATCCTCTTGCCACTTGCTGGAGGCCTCCACCTCTTTGGTCTGGTGGTTTGAAGAGAACTGTGACTTCCACTGAAAGGACATTTTTGTCCTACTCAGTGCTACAAAATCCCTAATGGCGGGCTGCTCATGGGCCATAGTATTGATTCTGGGTGGCATGGAAGTTTTTCCTTGGATCGACTGACTCTAAAGGACTGCTTTCCTGCTATGGGAAAAGTTATGACTTGCGTCTGCTGATTCTGAAAAGAGTTATCTCCTTGAGTTTCCACTGAACTAGTTACCAAAGTAGAAGAGAACAACTCCCCAACCTATCCCTTAGGATAGGCCCTGATGGTGGTACTTGCCTGTCATGCCATGCAAATCTTCATACAAGACTCCTCTCTTATGGCTGTGGGAGGTCTATGGTGCAGAGGGATCCAGGACCAGGACAAAGGCTCCAAGAAGTCCCACACACCAAGCCAGTTCTCTGACGTGCACTGCAGGAGCTAAAGCTCATTTGAGTGATGTGATGGAGGCCCAGCATGGACAATTGCTAAAAATAACCATCCAGAGAAATGACAGGGGCATCTGGACATATCCAGAAAAGACACAACCACAACAAGCACTCCTGGAGGCTTTGACCATTGAAAGCTCTTTGGGAACTTTCATGAGTGGTTATTTTATTGCAAGGACCCAGGAAAAGTATCTGACCTAATGGAGCCTTTTTTCAGGTACCACACTGGCACTCTCCTGGCTGCTAAGTATTTTTCTCCATAAAATCAACTAAGTCAGATGGTAACTTTATGGTCTAAAGCCTACTGTAGAACAGATATCCAACACATTGTTCAGTAATTTTTTGTGATAAAACCAGCAGGCTGCCGCCAAACTTGCAATTTTTTCTGGCACCTTTGAATGGGCAATTACCGGGTCATTACGGCCGAGCCGGACCCGGTAATTGCCCATTTGCGGGCGCCGGAAAGAAAATGCTCCCAGTCCCATTCGGCCACATAGGGCTGAATTGGAATGGGGAGGCAGGATGCACCGGGACCATTTATAACAGTGCCGGTGCATCCAACATGCTGTGCTCGCGGGTGCCTTTCTGCCTGCCAGGTCCAACATGGTGCGCTGAAAGGCACCCGCGAGCACAACTGGTAGTTTGCCGGTCTGGGAACTACGGTACCGGCATGCTTACCGGTACCTTAGTTCCCGGACCGGCAAACTTATAATGAGGCCCATTCATTTCTTTAGTAACATTGCTAATACATTGTCTGTTAGTTTCCTTGTAGCATCCAGGAGTATTTAAATGTTCCTCAGCTATCTTGATATAGTCTGTTTTGTTTAGAACAACAATGTTCCCTCTCTTATCAGCTGCTTTGATTATTATGTCCTGATAGGAAATTATGTTGTTCAACGCTGCCTGTTCTCTAGAGTTAACATTCTTAGTTCCCCTGTTTCTATTAAGGTGTTCATTGTCAATTGTCTTTGCTATGTCCTGCCATGGATTCAAAATGCATGAGGGTCCAGGATAATACTTTCATTTGTTAAAAATCAAATTAAATCCGAACATCACTGTTCCCTTCATTGAAATAATATACCTCCCCGTCACCCAATGAAAATGTTCAAATTTTAAGCAGCATTTTAGGTAGCTTTATTGAAACTACTTAACATTCCCGCATGTGAATCACGTACAGAATGAAAATTGTGTGCTTGCTAAACTCCCTTCGGTGGTGTTTCTATTGCATGTCTTTGTATTTGTGTACATTTCCCACTTTCAATGGGCAATTTAAGGTGTGAAAATGGGTAGCAGTTAATAGCCCTTTCCCCTTATTCTTGAGTTGATCAGCACCAGTAACATAACTCTACTTGGGGATATAACCAGGAAATTACTTCAATTACATCAACCTTATAGTCATGTGCCAAGTGAGATATCATTGAGCACACAGTCTGCACTTGGCCACTGCACAGAGAAGGACCTCCCAAAACACACACCCTTTGGGGACTATTTTATCAAATATTAACTCTCCAGAAGCACTTATACTGATTAAATATTTATCCATTTTTCAGGATGTCTAGTCAATTTATATACCTCCGCCTCATCAGTACTTTCACAAATAAAAAGACTCAGATCAGATGTAATCTATTTTCTTTTAGAGAATCACTCCCCTCAGGATTATTTCCCCTTAATATTATACTTACATATGAGTTTCTTTTTGCTGTTACACAGACAGGTGGGCACCCTCTTAATGACTGGTTTAATTCTCCCCATCTTGAAGAGGTTTGCATCATTCCGAAAGATGGTGTCAGCTTCCCTCCACCGTCTGGTTCCCTTCTTTTTGTATTTTGCCCTGATTTAAGTCTTTCCCACTGAAGAAAGCCAGGCACTTTAAGTCCAATTAGGACCCCCTTGCAGTGCTCTGCTTGTAATCTAAAAATGGGCCAGAAGGAAAGCAATCGATTCCATTCTCCTTTCTTGTGTTACCAATTATCCTTTCTCTCCTTCTTCCGCTCCAGAATTCAGCCACCATCAGGTGTCATAACTAACAAATGATTCCATCATTTCTGAACGTACATTCGAGAACTGTCCCCCACCACCAATGGAGCTGTGCAGCTGGTACAACTCCCTATATATGTGTGTTGAAGCTTATTTAAAGTCCTCTCAGTGAGCTTAATGAGAACTTAAAACTGGGAGTTTACAGGAATGTCGAAGTGCAAGCTTACTGACAATGGGCCTCATTACGACCCTGGCGGTAAGGGGTTAACGCCAGCGTTAGCTGCGCCGACCCCTTACCGCCAATTACGAGGTCCCTTAGCGCCATGGCGCTTTTAACACCTGCTTTTAGCAGGTGTTAAAATCCATGGCGCTAAGGGACCATGGAGTTAATTACGCCACCGTAATTTACGGTGGCGTAATTAACGCCTTCCCCACTCCCATTATGCCCTATGGGGCAAAAATGGGAATGGGGAAGGGTAAATGGGGATTGGGGACTTACCGCCCCGCCGACCTCGGAATGGGGCGGTAAGTCCGCCAACCACCATGGCGTAAACGTAGTTTACGCCATGGTGGTAAAGTCACGGCCCAGGCGGTAACTTACCGCCTGGGTCGTAATGAGGCCCAATGTAAAGTTCGAGCCTATTGGTGTTGAGAGGACACACCTATATTTCAAAGATTTTACAATGAAACAGAATATTTTTGTCTGGTGGTTTAGGCCTTTTGTTGTTGGCCATTTCCCAGAGTTTATTTTATGTTCAGGTTTGTGGTTGGCTAGAAACATGTACTTCAAATCACAATAAACAACAGTCTCTTTACCTGCATTGTATGGGACCTTGGACTTCCGTTCCCAACAGGCTCTCCTAGTCTGGGATGCAGAGGGCAATTGCTTTTTTCCTGCAATCTGCATATTAGATAAGACTGGAAATGTAGGCTTCAATTCCCAGGCAATAGTGATGATCCGCTCAGGCCCTTTTTTGTAAGGATCTGGAAAGTTGGACTTGAGTGCAATGAGCCCATGCTCAGCCTTTTCACAGCCCTTTTTCCGCATAGCGTTTCCATCAAGGCTTCCCATGAGCCTGAGAGCCATCGTGGTATTGTCCCTTCATGATTGCATTAACCTGCTCAGCTTTTGCAAAACCTGTGAATGTGCCAAACCTTAGTAAGTCTACACAGTCCCTAAAGATGTGATAATATCTATGCCTCTATAATGGGTCCAAAGAGGCCAATACAGAAACAGAGATCGGGACAGCGAGATGGAAAAGAGATGGCCATTCATAGAGCTTCTAAAGAGAGGACTGATGTTGGAGAGAGGTTGCTCTTCCACAACGTCAGACAGTACCTAGGGATCTGCTGGCAGAGACAGAATGGCTCCCTGTACTGTCCTCGATTCATGTTTTGGTAAACAGTAATTCATTAGAGTATGGGCACCGCAGCGTCTTCTCTAACTGCGCCCGAAGGTCCAGTGGTAGATAGAGCTCTGACTATGCTGCGTGCACACGAGTGGCGTATGTTGACACCCATGTATCACCAGAACAGCACACGTCTCACTATAAGGGACATTAAGTACATGTAGGATGTTATATATCTATTCATAGTTCACCTGTATCAAGAATTTTAATCATCTAAGTAACTGATTAAATATCATTGGTCCACAGATAATTTAATGTTATACAAAACCAACAAGGAGAAAAAAACGCCTACGCGTGTTTCAACCCACATACGTCTTTTTCAAGTCTAGTTAGTAGGCCATACAAAGAGCCAAATTAGAATAAATCATAATTGCATCACACAGAATTATGCCATTAAAGTTAAATGAAGTTCTCAAGAAGTATAGCCCTTGACACATTAGTCGATTGCACTCAATTCCAGATCCCAGAAGACAAAAATCATCATGATGCGTTAGTACCATGAATGAAAATACATCAAAAGGCAACACAAAATAATAAGTACAATGGGCCTCATTACGAATGTAGCGGAAAGGCAACAACGACGCCGCTAGTGCTACCGGCCCCGTTGTTACCTCTCCGCCACATTACAAGTTCTGCTTGCCGGTGCCAGACTGCACACGTGGTCTGACCAGGCGTGCAGACCGGCACCCACGAGCAGAACTCGTGATTACACCGGCACCGTTGTTAACGGGGACGGTGCAACCATGCTCCCGACCCCCATTGAGCCCTATGGGGAAGAATGGAGATCGGGAGGCCGGCCATACCACCCAGGAGTGGGAAATAACTGGCCCATTCATCTCGTAATGGACCGGTAATGGCCCATTCATGTGTGCCGGGGCCGGTAGCGAGTTTGGCGGGAGCCATGCTCTTAATAAGTGCACGGCTACAGCCAAACTCGTAATGAGGCCCAAAGACTTTAAAAGAAAAACAAATGGAGGGGAGAGATGAGACAGAAAGATGAGATAAGCTAGAATTCACGTTGCCGGCGAGGGAAGAGGAGCACTGCGTGCTCAAGCAATCTAGTGAGGAGGCCACCACAGGCCCAGCAGCAATGTCATTTCTGTCCACCGCGAATGGGCACCGTGCCAGAGCAGCAGCCATTCCCCCTGCTGAGGGCAAGCAGTGCTGGGCCGTTTGGGCATTCCCTGGTGTAGGGGTGAGGAGGAGGAACTGAGGGCAGAGATTGGGGAGAAGGCGTCCCGTAGCATCGCTCCAGCGGGAGGACCAGGTGGGGTGCCAGTGCTGGTGATCAGTGGAGGGGCCCTCTCACCGAACTTCATGACAGCGGCCCTAGTGGGCAGATCAGGTGAGAGTGGGCACTGTAACCTGCCCAGGTGAGCAAAGAGCAGCACCAGCCTGGGAGGAGGCCAGGCCATAGAGAAACAGAGCCACCGGAGAGGCCCTGAAGCGCATTGGAACTGCACCTATTTCCAGTGGGGCAGATACCCAGGCGGAGTGAGCCTGGAGTCTCTCATGGGGGACAAGGGGTGCCAGCCCATCAGCCTGGCGTCGGGTAACCAAGGACACAGTGCCTGGACGAGAGACAGCAGAGGATTCCTGTGGAGGCTGCCCCCAGTGTTGCTAGCAGAGTCCCCCCCCCCATTGGTGGAGGAGGGAGGTCACTGGACTCCAGGGAGTGTTTTGGAGGCAGGGTCCCGACCTCTTCCAGGTTACAGTCTCCGAAGCTGTCAAAATGGCCAAGCAACCAAAAGCACATAAAAACATGGACATGGCAGCCCTCCTACATCCCCAAGAGAAAGAGAAGAAGATGAAGACAATGTGGGCCTGGTCCACTCCCCGGGGTGACCCCTGGGACAGCTGGTGACGAGGGCAGACACCCAGTTGTTCATGTCCGAAATTACAGCAGAATTCAGTTCTTGCATGGGGGAGATCTCAACGAAATTGCAGCACCTGGATGGCCGAGTGCTGGAGGTGGAGCAATTGCTTGGGGAGTTTGGGGATCAGACGAAAGAGTAAGCGTCAGTGATAGCACACTTACAACGGTGGACCAAGCCGCTCGAGGTGAGAAGTGAGGTATGGCCACAAATCAAGGAGACTTGGTGAACAGGGCCCATAGAAATAACCTGTGGATTAAAGGGATCCCCTCTTTGGTGCCAGGTCAGGTCCTGGGCGAGTAGGTAGGCAAGGTATTCTAGATGCTCCTGCCACACCATGACACAGCAGCGCTATTGCTGGACCACTATCACAGGCTGCGTGTGCAAACAAGATCCCCATCGGACCCTCGGCAGACGTGATCACTCGAGTTCACTTCTATCATGGCAGCGAGTTGGAAGCAGTCAGAGATAAACTACCAGGGAGCATCTCTCCAAATCTACCTGGACGTAGCGTCAGCCATGATTCAGAAAAGGAGGCCTCTTAGACTGCTAACTACTATCCAAGATAAGAAATTCAGTACAGATGGCTCTGTCCTGCAAATCTTCAATTCACCATTGAGCGCAAAACACAGATAATCAGCTCGCTGGAGAAAGCAGAGAACATCTGGGAGGAGACCCACACTGGTGTAGGAGGGAATCCCCAGCAAGGCTTCCTACACAAGTGAAGGGTGATGACCGTACATCCGGCCGCACCCTATGGTCTAAATCAGGGAAATCATGGAAATCTGGTCCCCTCGCACAACAAGCATGATCTCGGTCCTGGTGGCTGCCCCAATGGGTATCGTCCAATAAACAGCTGCAAATCAGCTAGCCTCAGCCAATGTCAAGATAGTATGACCCAGGGCCCGCATGGATTTCGCCGGACCAGGAGTGCGATGACACTCAGAGGTCACCTGGGCGGAAGGCCGTTTATGTTACTGTACTGTCTGCAAGGTTGTGGTTCAGATTCTTAATTATAAAAACCCTGATGCACTGGTGACGCACAGAGACATGTAAGCCAGATGGCAGATAATACCCACCACCCATTCCACGCCCCAGAGGTGAGCCCAGAGCTGCAACTGAAACCTCCCCCCCATCAAAAGTTGAACTGCGTGACATTCAACGTAAAGGGCCTGAACTCCTGCCAAATGCAAGTCCATCTTGCGGCGTCTTGAAGACTCAAACTGCCCTGTCGCCTTTCTTCAGGAGACTGACCTGGCTTCACAGGACTACATCAGAATGCAGAGCAGACAGTTCCCCCAGCAATTCCTGGCATCAAATGGCTCAAAAGAAGGGGGCACAGCCATTCTCCTGGTGAAGAATATCCCATTTGTCACTCTGGAGACCACGCAAGGCCTGGGGAGCAAGTAGGTGGGAGTGAAGAGTACGTTGTTTGGACAACTCTAATATTTTGTGTCGGTGTAGTCCCCGAATGAGAGGCAAGAGTTATTCCGGCAAGAGCTGGAGTCCGAGCTGCTGCCATTCATGGAAGGCCAAGTGGTTTGAGGAGGAAACGTTAACAGGTTCCCGGATACCAATGTCGACAGGTCCCACCCACCACGATACAAGAGTTCAAGATCACAGTGGGGGTACAACAACTATTCAAAAAATAGGCGGTAATGAATGTTATGAGGCTGCTGCACCCAGGTGCACCATACCTCATTCCGCAGTGACTTGTTACTAACCTCCCCCCCAACTTATACCATATATAGATAGCATAGCTATAGAATAAAGAATCCTCTCAGTCCACGCGCCCGTTCTCCTGGCAATTCAGGTGCACAACCCATCTACGCCTTCCAGGTACCCCTGGAAATTACATAACTGTACTCTGCATGACTTGGCCCTTCATGACAATATAGCGCATGCCATTCGAAATTATTTCTGGGGAAAATTAAGGTGGGCCCACATAGGTAGCAGTAGTATAGGATGAAATGAAAGCTACTATTAGCAGGAATAAATATCTGATGGGATGGCCTATCATAAGCAGCGGGGAGTGGAGCATTTACGGCACACTATGCACGCCACATCCTTCTCTGTTGCAGAACAAAAGCTATGCGTAGAGGAAGGTGCCCAACCACACCTCACAGAGTTAGAGAGGCCATGAACCTTTCCCATAACTTTAGAGGAAGTTGATGAGTGATTAAGTCCCTTAAGGTGAGGGCCCTGGGCCATGAAGGCTTTACACCTCATTTTTACAAAATGTTGTGGCCTCAACTCCTGAAACCCTTGACCTCCCTGTTTAATTCTTTTGGTCAAACCATCAGAGTAGCAGAGTCCATGCAAGACTCCATAAGCATCCTTCTCTTGAAGCCGGGTAAAGATCACAGAGATTGCACCTCATGCAGGCCCATCTTGCTGCTAAATATTGATTCAAATATCTATTTCAAAGTATTGGCCAACAGGCTAGCAGGGGTTCTGTCTCGCGTGATGGACGCAGATCAAACCGGTTTTATTCTGGGCAGAACCACAGGGGAAAATATTCATCGGACCCTGGACCTGCTGGAAATAGTGGCAATGGACCAAAGCAAGCTGGCTCTCTTGGCATTGGACACCACTAAAACCTTTGATAATGTTTATTGGTCCTTCATGAAACTAACATTGGAGGCGTTCCCCTTTGGGCCAGTCTTCCGATCCGTGGTCCTGGCTACCTACAACTCACCCAAAACGTTGCTAGGGGTCAAACAAAGACTCTCAAATCATATCCGCTTTATGTATGGTGTCCCCTGTCCCCATTGATCTTTGCACTCATAATGGAGCCTTACACTAAGGGGGTCAGAGACAACCCTGCTATCGGAAGTGTATTGGCAGGGAATAAATAATATAAACTGTAATTGTACGCAGATGATGTAATGCTATCCTTTACAAGGGTCCCGCCATCCCAAAGGCACTCCCTGGCAGAACTAGAAGACTTCAAGAGTACAGCTGGCTTTGCAATCAATTATCATAATTGAGGCACATTGGGGGTGGGCCTGACGAAGGGGGACATTGATATGCTCCACCCTTGTTGTCCAATTAAATGGGAAAAGAAAGTGATAACTTAACTAGGAATCCAAATTCAAGAGCGGCTAAAGAATTTATACACCACAAATGTCTCACAACTCTTAAAAGACCTAGAGGCAAATCTAAATAAATGGAGAGTCCAGGAAATCCCCTTAATGGGTCGTATCACAGCACGCAAAATAAACCTGCTGCCGAGGTTCCTTGACCACTGCATGGTGCTCCCAGTGGAGCTTCAATGGAAACCCCTAATGCAGCTACAACAAAAGGTCTTCCGATTAATTTGGTGGGGGAAAAGGCCTAGAATTCCCAAATAGGTGATGCTGGGTGGGGAGCGATTGGGGGGTGGGTGTCCCAGACTTACGCAACTACAACATAGCAGCACAATTGGCACACTTGCCCACCTGGATCGTATCCATGACTCCATCCAAATGGGCAGAGCTAGAACAAGCCAGACTTCCCTTGCCCCTTTGCTCCCTACTATACACCTCTGAGGCAGCACAAACCCATGTGTCGGGGTACTTAGCATCTACCAAAACAATCATAAAATATGGAGCTGGGTGTTGCAGCAGGCGGGCATCCCAGTGGGACCGGGCATATAGATGCCGATATGCCACACTCCGGAGTTCACCACGGGCCTTTGGCCCTCGGATTTCAAACAATGGGGTGTACTGCACTTCTTGCAGCTTTTCAAAAACGGGGATCCTCTATACTTTGTCAGCTGTAAGAGAACATTTGCATTGATGGAAGGGGAGAGGTACATATACGCCCAGCTTAGGCACTGGATTGTTCACCCGTCGGTCCAAAAGGGGGCGGCCCGGGAAATTGGAGCCATCGAGAGGACCATGCTGGAGGGTGCACAGGGGGTGGACATATCCAAGCACTACATGTGGTTGTTGCAACCTCACTACATGCCGCAGTGGGAAGAGGACCTAGGCCGCCCCATGGACGACCAGATGTGGGAGGACATTTGGGCATGTAATTATTCCTCCTCGACATGTGTGACCAATAAGGAATGTCCATTTAAGCTGACATTTCACTGGTACTACTCCTCAACTAGACAGAATAAGATCAAAAGCTTGGTTGATCCATCATGCTGGAGGAGATGCGGAGCAATAGTATCGTGCTTCCATATGTGGTGGGTGTGCCCACAAGCACAGGCCTTCGGAGAGAAGTTGGTGGAGATAATAGAGACAATGACCCAGGTCCAGCTACTGCTGAAGCCTGGGGTTTTACTGCTGGGGACTACCGTAGCAGGCTCCTATCCTAGATCGAGGAAGATGGCCAAGCATTTTTCCTCCTGTACATAAATAAATATGTAAATAAATAAATAAATAAGTTACGCAACTGCACTTGGTGGCAAAGATTTCCCGGCCCTGGAAGACACTGGAGGGCCCACTCATTCCCCAGTGGTGGAAGTGTGAGACATTTTAGTGGCTGAAAAGGTCGCAGCAGTCAAGAATAGGGTATTGCACCACTTTGCTGAGATTTGGTCCCCTATACTTGTATATGGCCTGGACCTCGCCACACAAGTGTATAAAGCACAGCAAGTGGCTTGGTTCCTAAAGGCCGATCAGTAGCCCTAAAGCTATGCAGACCTGGGTCGGGGGTGTTGGAGAGTGTGAGGGGGCTTGCATTGGGAGGAAGGGTGGGAAAGCTATAAACCATTAAGAGGTATTCTGTAAGTGTAAAATATTCAATCGTCATCGTTATATTGTTTATGTGCAACCATACTTAAATAAAGTTGTTTAAAAAAAAAGAATTCACGTTGACAGCCTTTTTCACATTTATATGCTTAGTGTACAAAACCATGGGTACTACAAAGAAAGTTCAAAAGTAATCATAAGGCCATCCAATTTGTGTTTTACCTAATAATGTAGGTAATTATTACTACTGTGCTACCTTGTAGTTCATCCATCAATATAGTACTACGGTCAGGCTATATCGCAGCAATGCACTTGTCATCTGTGTGACAAAGGGGAAAATCAAACACCTTTGTTAACAGGGCAGTAAGGGCAAGGACCTTTGAATAGTATAAACCATGGAAAGAAGAAACATTCCCCTCTTATGAATCACATCATTTCTGTCTCTTGAATACAAGATATGAATATAGAGAGATCGCAGCCATTATCTGTAGAAAAAAAGAGAAACTGATGTGTGTAGAAAATAATTGTAAAGAGCTCAATGAAGACATAAATTAGATGTATTATGGTTCTCCCTTACAAATTCTCGAAATGACAGATTCCTGTTGCGAGAAGTTTGTTATGGGTGGCCGTTAGGTTCTTCAAACTGTCTATATTGTTAAGGCAAAGTCTACGTAAAATTCTAAAAAAGGTGGATAGGAGATAAGTGGATGACGATATAAGTCTACTTATTGACAGCGACCAACCCCTGTGTAAATGTAGTGGAGCCGAAATTGCTCATCTGATTATATTGAAGCCCGGCCGTGTGCAGCCTTCTACTGCCATTCCGCGGTTCAGTTGTGGGCACCATTGTAGTCTTTGTTTATATGCCGTGGAACTTCGTCACACACGAGACGCACAACATAACGTCCAAAGTTGTGATTAGAGAAAACATGATTGTATATAAGGTGTTATTACAAATACATCACTCATAAGTCGAATCGCAAGTGATGTTTTACCAATTAAATCAATAGTCAGTATGTTAAAAAAACAACCACCCAATTGGGAAATTATAACTGAAACGTGATGGCCGGAGATTAATACCTTTGTATCTTATTTCAAGGATCTCATGTTACGTTGTAAAACAAAAACTAAAAAAAAAAACCTTAAAAGGATTCTAGAAGGAAAATGAATTCATACTTTAATAGTGTGATTTAATGTAAGAGAATGGGGGCTTGATCTGAGTCCCCATCTAGCTATCTCCATATATAAGTGAAAAGGTGTGGATTTGTGGGTTTGTGGCTTCGCATATGTTCCCTATACAATTCCACAACGTTTCACCAATCTGCACCACATTTTGCACAGTAACTTGTTAGGACCCTCCAGACATTACTGGCTACATGACATCTGGAAACCACACCCCTTCCTCCAGATTTCAGCAAAATTGCAAATTTGGGTGTGGGTTTGTGGGTTCTGACTTTGCATATGTTCCCTATACAATTCCACACTGTTTCACCAAGCTGCACCAAATTGTGCACAGCCACCTGTTTGGACCCTCCGGACATTACTGGCTACATGACATCTGCACATCCCACCCCTTTTTCCCAGGTTTTAGCAAAAGTCTAAACTTGTTTGGGGTGTTGTGGCCTGCCGACAAAGCTGTAAACCATGTTCACCGGGAAGGCAAACAAAACATGTATGGGAGGCGAATGGACCTGAGAGGCAAAGGTGTAGGCAGGTAGCTTCCAGAAGTTTCCACATTTTTGCTGCATCAGGGGAAATTACTTTCCAGAGGATATTGCTGACAAAGCCGTAAACCAGGTTGACTGGGAAGGGAAATTAACTTTAGGGACATAGTTGTTGGCACCGTCGCCATCATGTCACCTAACATGCTGCTCAGGAATCTCCATGTTGTTCTCACGTAATAATAACCCCGGGCAATTCAGGGTACATCAACAAGTAATATATAAATGGTATAATCACCCCATTTATTGAGCACTGCGGCTTTCGTAAGAATTTTATTTGAAAGGTTCATAACAAGATTTCATGTCTCAGTTGTCTCTGCTTTTCTTGTGACCTGATCTGATTACCCTTCTGTTTGTTTGTGGTTCTGATAATACGTTTTTGGGTGCTGCCTCACATCCCTCGTCTTGTCCCTTTCTTGTTAATATATCTGTTTCCAAAGGCTCTTGGAAGTGTTCATGTTTGGTGACAGCTTTCCGATTGCCCTACTTGTATATTTTTAGTTGGTCTAAAAAAGACCCCTTTGATGACTGATAAGTTACTTGGTGTTTCTGAATCTCTACTGTTTTCTGATTCACTATCAATATCTGAACTGGGTGGTGATGAATTGGGGGAGCTATCACTTCAGTTAGTTCTATTAGTAAGATCATGATGCATCCAGCAAAACTGAGAATTGAACATTCGGACAGGGTCCACTTTTTTACTATTCCTGAGGAGGTATTTAAGTTTCTTGATGAACATTTTCCTGGTTAGTGGATGTATCCCCTTCTCTTTATTGTCACTTTCTGATTCCGTTTGATACATAGTCCTCCCTAGCTACCCGGGGGATCAGTGTGGGGCCCGACTGTGCATTCTCCTCCTATCTTTACTTGATACTAACCCATTTTCTTAAATTGGCTCGAGGTCCATGCCGACTTTGTCTAAGTCCCATACAATGCCTCTACATCAATTTTCGAAGTGTGCACCATATTATGTTTCCTTATGCCCTGCTTCAGTGTGGACGCCGTCCTTGGCCAGCGCCCAGCCCCCATGCAGCATTGTGTTCATTGTTGTTCTGGTTTGTTTTTCTACTGGGGTTTCACCCTTCAAATTGGGAGTGTGTTGGGGGCAGGGGGTGGACGGGTGGGACAAAAGTTTGAAGAAATTGCTTGACTTGCAACTGTGGGGATGAGTTACAACCTATCTTCGAGGTAAGTGCACCACGATTCAACCATTCCCAGCCTGGTTGTGTCCTTGCTGGGCAATATGTCACTGGGTTGTGCTTCCACTGATGCAACCCTACCGTCTAAATGGCAGATGAAGGCATTGTATGTATGAGTTGGAACATTAGAGGACTGGGTAACCCGGTTAAAATGTGCAAACTACAACTGTATATTGAACAACACAAGGTTAAAGTGCTTTTCTTACAGGAGACCCATGCATTGGCCAAGGGATGTGACATGTTCGACAGGTCATGTTGCCCCCAGCGCTACTACGCCAACTGTTCCACCAAAAGTCGTGGAGTTATGATCTTTATCGATAGGTCCCTCAAATTCACCCACAAGGTTGCACACATAGACCCCCTTGGATGCAATGTCCTACTGTTTGGCTCACTTCTCGGTCGGGAGGTGGTTTTACTCAACGTATATGATCCTGATATTGACGATCTTGACAATCCTGACTTTTTCCTCCCATCTCTCCTCCCTTTTGTCTGGGTTCCCCCTCATTCCTGTACTGTGGGGTGTTGATTTCAACACTATAGTGTACACTAACTTGGATAGGTCCAGCACAAAACCTCGCCAACTCTCCAGAGCTACCAAAACCACTGTTGAAGTGCAGGCCTTGTTGAGGGTGGTGGACACATGGAGACTGATAGACCCCGACTCTCGTGCCTTCTCCTTTTATTCATCTGTTCATGACTCTCACGCTCGTATTGACAGATGGCTAATGTCCGACATACTTATCAGTACCATTGACCATATAACCATACTACCTAGGACCTTCTCGGATCACTCCCCGGTCACTGATTCGCTGCAATGTGGGGAAGGCAGTAGGGTGGCGCATACGTGGAGACCGAAATGTAACGCCTTGTCAGATCCAGTACTTTAATCGGAGCTGGAAGCCAATATAGGCGACTTCTTTGAGCTCAATGCCGGGTCAGTAGAGACCCAAGTCATGTTGTAGGAAAATGTCAAAGTCTACATCCGTGGAATGGCCTTAGCGAAGGAAATGGGGATCCTCAGAGTGATCCGTAAATCCATTGGGGAGAGCAAGCTCCTACTTGCTAAACTAGAAACCCAGTATGCCTTCTCACCATCTGCAGCCATACTCAGGGATATTGGGGTAACATTAAATACTTCTGAGCACAGGCAGACCTTGAACGCAAATTCCTGGATGACCCCCAGATCACCAGGAAGTAGGGTGAAGGTGAACGGGCCAAACGCCTACTAGCTAGATTGATCCGGCAAGAAAGGGGGGCTCCCCATATACCAGCCATTGAAAGACTGGACGGTGTCTTGCCCTTTCGGCTCAAGTAATTAATGACGAGTTTTGCTCCTTTTATGAAGCACTCTATACTAATGTCAATACCACCCCTGTGGCAGATATTGAATCCTTCCTCAATAGTATTCCTCTTTCAGTGCTATCCACTGGGACCAGAGAGGCACTGGACCATCCAATGAGGACCTAGGAGAGCTCTGTGGCTGTAGACTCACTGTGGACCAGTAGGGCTCCTGGGGCCGACAGGCTTAATACCAAATTCTACAAATGTTTAGAGGGGCACATGGTGCCCTGCCTGTCGGCTGTCTGGGAGAAGGCTTCCTTGATTGGTAACCCCCCCTCACTTCGAGATGCAGTTATCTCAGTCCTACTGAAACCTGACAAGCCAATCACGCAATGCGGTTCTTGCCGGCCCCTCTCCCTCATCACCTGTGATATCAAAATATTTGCCAGGGTGTTAGTCCTCTGGTTGGCACCATACATATCTTCTATCATCCACCCCGATCAGTCGGGATTCATCCCGGGTGCTCTACCGCTCTCAATCTGTGTCATTTATTTGACATCTTGGCCCAGATTGACCCTAGGGCGCAAGCTGTAGCAGCCACACTAGACATGCAAAAAGCATTAGACTCAATCTCCTGGAGGAATCTTTGGTTGGTATTTGAATGGCCCCCATTTTGTGCCCTGGGTGAAATTATTATATGCGTCCCCTAACGCCAGGGTATGCACTGAGGAACGATGCTCTGCCCAATTTGAAATAGCTAGTGGCAACAGACAGGGTTGCCCCTTTTCACTTTTAATATTTGCATTAGTCATTGAACCCCTGGTGGACGTTCAATAGTAGATGGCAATAATTCCCCTCGATTCCCCCGGATGATACGTTGTTATCTGAGATTATGAGTGGTTCTGCAACGAGGAGGAGGGTAGCCAGATTGTATGGTCTTATTCAAGGAAGAGCGGGTCACCCGTTAGATAGGTTCTGTGGAGCTTGGAGGTGGGACTTGGGTATTGACATAACTGACCAGGTTTGGGAATCCATGTGCATCCGCACCCAGGAAGTCTCCTTTAACTCCAGGTTTAAACTGATCCAATTCAAAGTTCTGGACAGATACTACTATACACCGGCTAGGTTGCATCGTATGACAGGTGATCGAACTGCTAAGTGTCCGAAAGGCAAAATGGACAATGCTGATTATATACATAAGCTCTGTTCCTGTCCTAAAATCACTTCATTCTGCGAGGAGGTTTGTAAGGCTGTATCCCGAATAATAGACTGTACTACTACCCTGATCCCAATTACCTGCTTATTACATGAATTCCTTCACACCGGCCGTGACCTCAGGATGGCTGGCCAGTCTCTGCATGTTGCTCGCAACCTGTTGTTTATTTTTACTCTGGTTACGCCCTAGGGCCCCAACCTTTGACCAATGGCTTCAGCCTGTCACTTGGGCTGCTGATGTGGAGGAGCACTAGTCCGCCATACAGCCTGCACAGTGTAGACCCAGGAACAAATGAGCCCCCTTCTGATCTTATATATGCTCCCTGACAGCTGGAGATGGTGATGATAGTGACAATTCATTACCCCCTAACCAGTGACCCAGTTCATGAATATCCACAAATGTCTTGAGTAACTACCATCATGGTGTAAGTTTCATGATCTACTTTCTGGACCCTGCGTGGTCACTCTACTTTGTTCTATATATCAATGTCATATGTTGATTGGTGTTCCAATGCACTTGCCCTCTGTTTTGATGACAAGCAAGTTAAATAAAGTTTACAAAATAAATAAATAAAGCATTGTGATGTAACATACTGTCATTTGTCCTTAATTAGTTACAAGGTTTCAAAAAAAACATGTACGATTCTTTACAGTCTGAGCATTGTGGTGTTATATGGTTCATGGACCAGGTGAGCAGTGTAGTGGCATTGTATATATCACATATCCATGTTTGTAGGAAGATGGACTTTTAGCATTTGGGATATATCATGTTGTTGGGGTATCGGTAGTTGAATGCCATGTTTGTTAAAATGTGTGTTTAAATACAATAGTAATTAGTGTTGAATACTATCAATAATATCAATCATCAGTTTGTATGATGGTTATTACATTTCATTATGTGGTGGTTCATTTAGCACTAATTAGAGGGAGATACTTCAACAAACCGAGGAATGCCAGAGGCAAGGGAGGAGGAGCCGCTAAACACAAGCACAGATCGAGAAGGCATTCTAAGACTCACAAGGTCAAGAACACAACTACAACAGAGGGAGCAACACCACTGAGCTTAGTACTCAACCTATCCAAATACCCACTATCAACATTTGAGGAATCAATACTGAACAAAGGACTATCGTTTGCCCCAACTAAGAAAGCCAATTATAAGAATGGACACATAGACCTCTTCAAATACAGAAGAAAACTTCAACTTAAAAAATTCTTTGCAATGGAGATCGTCGAGCCGAGTTAAATCATCAATCCGCGACATCACCATAGAAAATGTGGAGCTCACACACCTCCTAGTCAAAGCGCTTTACACATAGAACAAGCATGGACTGGCCATCAAGGCACTTGACTACACCTATGCCAAAACGTCAGCCACCTTCTACACACACCTTGAAATGACAAAAGAATAGGAGTTTGCCCTGACCAAAAACTTTTTTCTGTTCAATGGCAAATTCTTTCGCCAAAAGAAAGGCATGGGCATGGGGGCAACATACACCCTGGCTGTAGCTAATCTATTCATGAATTTCTTTGAACAGACTGTGAAAACAGAAAAATAATATGAGGCCGGGAAGCCCAAAAAGAAACACACCAACGCAGGTTACAAAGAAACATACAAGTGCTTTATTTAAAAGCTACAACAGTTACCAATTCAATTGACAAACGGATAGCTATTCGGCTCTCAGAGTAACATAACGAACTTCAACGAGGGTTCGATGTGTTAGTGAGAGACCGCACCTTGGAATACCCGGGCTCTTTATACAATTTGTCCAGCCCTTGGCCAACCCTCTTGCGGGTTAACCATTCTGCGAAACAGGTCTATGGGTTCCTTGCCAGGTCAATCCTTTAATATATGCATTTCGATTAGTTTCACTGATATAGTTGTACATTTACATATAGGTCAATGGTAGGACAAGGTCTCAGTTTGTGACCTCGACAAGTGGCCTGCAGGCATATTAATTATTCATGTGTACGGAGGTCACAATGGCCAGAGTTTTACTCAGAATGTCATTTGGCCTCCATTTTGATGTTCAGGGTGACTTCCATATAACAAGAGAACCTAAAATGGCGGCTTAATCCAAGATGGCGACTTACATTACTTTCTCTAAGGTCAAGACCTTGCCGTGGAGTTTGTTCGCATATGATGTTTAGACAACTTGGCGTAGGGCAATACACATACAATTGTTACAATAGGAGGCATAATATTGTTTCTATTCCGACAAGACGTATGCCTTCAACAATATAGACTTCACCTGCCTTATATTCAAGTGGCACAGATTCATAGATGATATACTCATGATTTGGTCCGGTACAGCAGACAAACTCATAAGCTTTGTAGTAATATATATAGCGCTTTATAGGAATAGTCTAGGTTCTTTCTACAAAAACTGAATCACAGTGCGAAGGCACGCACGACGTGGAAGTGACTTGAATGTGTACTGGCAGATGGGCAGTGGATCCCGCTCCTGGTTAATACGATACATGGATTAAAACCTTTTGCTTTCTACAGTTGACTACTTCAGCCTGGGAGCTAAGCAGGAATAGTCTAGGTTCTTTCTCCAAAAACGGAATCACAGCACGAATGCGCATGTGCCTGTGGAAGTGACCTGAAGGTGTGCTGGCCGTTGAGCAGTGGATCCTGCTTCTAGTTACTACCATATGTTGATTACAACCTTTTGCTTTTTACAGTTTACCACTTCACGCTGGGAGCTCGGGGCTTTGGAGGAATAGTCTAGGTTCTTTCTACAAAAACTGAATCACAGCGCGAATGCGGGCACGTCTGTGGAAGTGACCTAAAGTGTACTGGCAGTTCGGGAGTCGCAGCTACGTGCAGGAAGATAGAATACTACGTTTGTGCTATGTTTGTGCAATCACGTGACAAGAACTTGGCCACGCCCAGAGAAGGGGAGGACACCATAAAAATACGAGGCCGCATGCCATCAGCGTGCGCGCCTCAGCAAGTGGCCTCTCAAGTGGCCTGTTTCGCCTGGGATCTCTACTCTCTACTCAACTATCTGCACGATTGTTTCTTCGTTTTCAGCAGCTACGTGCAGGAAGATAGAATACTACGTTTGTGCTACGTTTGTGCAATCATGTGACAAGAACTTGGTGATTATATATTAAGAAAACCTTTTCTATGTATAGAAAGAATATATTTATAATAATAACATAGATACTTATCTGTTGTTATAGGCCACGGCCACAGAAGGGGAGGACACCATAAAAATACGAGGCCGCACGCCATCAGCGCACGCGCCTCAGCAAGTGGCCTCTCAAGTGGCCTGTTTCGCCTGTTTAGCCTGTGGGGCGGTGGGTTAGGTAAGAAACTTTGGAGTTTTGAATGCTAGTTCTCTATTTAAGTACAAACATAGTGATAGCCACTGCCTAGCTGAATGTAAGAAGTGGCTTAAGAAGTGGTGTCGAGACAAAAATGAGTGTAAAAAAGGCTGTGATAAGTAAGCAATAATTATGCTATATTCCGATACGGTACTGAAAGTGCGCTTAAATAATAGAGGCAAATTATCCGAACAAATAAAAGCAAATAATGGCTTAAGACAGGGTTGTAGACTATCAGTGACTTTATTCAATCTCTATGTCTCTAAGATAGGAAAAATTATGGATGCGAGTGGCCTGGTCTCACCAAAGATAGGCAAGCTCACCATAAAATGGATAGCATATGCAGACGACTTCTTGTTATTTGATGGCACGAAAGTAGGTCTACAGAGGATGATGAACGCATTTGTAAATTTTATACAAGAAAGGAAACTGATGGTAAACCCAAACAAAACTGTGATTTTTCATACTGGTGTGAAATCTCTAAAACAAGATTCTTTGGTAATGTTTTGTGATGGTGTAAAAATAAAAAAACAAGCTGTCCTCAGATATCTAGGATATACCTACACGAGTAAATACACACTTAGCTATATGATAAAGGAGCTTAAAAGGAAGGGTGTGGGTATTGCTAATCAAATGATGGTAATTGAAAAGAAATATGGCAAGTTCACATTAAGCGCATGTATTCTTTTTTATCGCACCAAAGCCATTCCAAGACTGACTTATGGTCTTGAACTTTGTTCAAATAATCTGATACCACATTTGAAAACAGTTGAAGCTTGCATATGGCGTAAAGTTTTGAGACATCTACCAAAATGTCTACCAATAGAAGCAATAAGATATGAATTGGGCCTAACGCCACTGAAAAGTATTGTATATCGGAAAAAGTTGTTATTATTGCGAAAAAGTATCCTTGGTAAAAATAATACAATGTATCAATGTTTAGGAAATGACCTAGAGGGTGTTTTCATGAAAGAACTAAAAGAAATATGTGAATC
Source organism: Ambystoma mexicanum (assembly GCF_040938575.1). NCBI lineage: Eukaryota > Metazoa > Chordata > Amphibia > Caudata > Ambystomatidae > Ambystoma > Ambystoma mexicanum. The sequence continues at coordinate 608,652,701 of NC_090922.1, read as the reverse complement.
GAAACTACGGGATCTAGGCCTTACAAACGAGACCCTACTGAAAAATCCCCAGAAGGTAAAAGAATTAATAAAAGCTTATGATTGGCTAGAGAACAACGTGGTGATATTAAACTCTACACTATATCATCAAGTGATATCCTTTTGGAAATGGTATGCAGTTCCGGAAAAATACTTAATGAAATATCCATCTAGATCTTTCCGCAATTTCACGATGAGATTTAAATTCAATGTCCTGAATACCTATGAAATCCAGAGTATCAGAACGAATAATGATGTGACTTTTAAAACCTGTAGATACTGTAAAATATAAGGAACGAAAGAAACGCTAATACATCTGTTACTGATATGCCCTAGTCTACTGAAACCACAAATAGAATACTTTTCCAAGTTTGTAAAGGATACTTCTAATGTTAATAGGGAAAATCTATGGTATGAGATGATGCATGGAAACTCAACGATACTGAAAATATGCATCCGTGAATTTCTGAGAATAGTTTGCGATGTTTCCTGAAATCTGAGTTCAATCTAGATTATTGTAATAATTTCATAAATAGCTGAGTACACCTAGATATCGTGACAAATGTTGCAATCTAAAAAGGTTTTAAAAGAAAGTTTAAAAAGAAAAAATGAAATGATTAGATATTTAAGGTTTTAAAGGCGGTATAGTTTCTAGTATACTATTATGTCCTAAAAAGTAGATTTAAGGTTGGTATTGTACTGATTTGAAAGTTGCGTTTTAGTAACTTGTAAATGATTGCTTTTAAGGAGATGGATATTTAATGTTGATTTTGTATTGATTTGAAAGTTGTGTTTTAGTAACGTGTAAATGATTGATTCTTAAGGAAAAATGTATTTAATGTTGGTTTTGAATTGTTTGGAAAATAGTGTTTTAGAAAATCGAAAATGACCAACTCTTAAGGAAAAAGTGTATTTTATACTAGTATTGAATTGATTGAGAATTTGTGTTTTAGAAACTTGTAAATGATTGATTCTTATGAAAAAGAAAAAAGTTTTTGTAAAGGTTTGTAAAAAAAACAAAAACAATAAAGATAATAATAATAATAATAATAATAATAATAATAATAATAATAATAATAATAGTAATAATAATAATAATAATAATAATATTTTTAGCGCTTTAGGATAAATAATGCTTCTTTAAATGTGATGGCAAAATGTTTGTTGCCAGCAATAATGTGGCACACACATATAGTTATTTTATGTTGCCAGTAAAACATGTGAATATGTTGCTGGTGGCATGCAAGGTACACAATTAATTTTCTTTTTTTTTCACAGCAAAAGCCCAATGTGAAACTGCAGAGAGTAAAGTGCACCATTTTTTTCTCTTCTCTTGAATACCTCATACATAGAAGACTACATTATTTATCTATAACTGATTAACCTAATTAACATTTACTAAACACTAACCCTAACCCTTAACATTATAATGTAGTCCCATGTACAAAATGAGGTGAAAATACATATTTTGAAATTCGTTTTTAAAAGTGCACTGGCATTTTTCATTCTTCTGCTTTTTCTCTTTCTGTGTTGAATGCAGAAGGCAGAAAGGAAGGCAACGGGAAACCAAAAAGATACAGGTATTATGCTCTGAAGCTCATTGTTTGGAACATGAGGGTGGCAACAGAATATATTTTCTGCTAATATGATTGGAAGAAAGTGTCTGAAGATATGCCACGTCAGATGTGGGGAGGCTCTGAGTTTTTTTAATGGGAAGATTATAGGGAGAGTTTAGTTCGGATTGACTGGGCTCTGAGGACAGAAGTGCCAGGTCACTGAGCACTGGCTGGAGAATTATTTGCTGCGCATTCCAAGCACCCAAGATTACAGGAGCAGTTCGTTGACTGGCGAGCAAAGCAAGGTCGTCTGGGGCAGCTTCAAACAGATACTTCTGGTAAGCAGACAAAGTTTAAGTGAGGTCACTGTGTGCAGTCGGATGGATGACCGAATTGAAAATCTCATGTAAGCAGAATAGCAAAGGAAATCCCATGCATTTTAATTTGTCATGTTTAGAATGTTAAAAAGTAACTCATATTGTTAAAAAGGCTTGTTTGCTCTAACTCTGTTTCTTTTCTTTTGTTACAGATGATGGTGAAATGTACATGGTAATCATTGAATTGTGAATTGTACTTATATGCAATATAATCAGAGTATAAAAACAAATTGTTTAGAGTCATTATTGCACTTGAAATTTCATATGTGGACATAGGGGAGATTGATTCCCTTTGGTAATACATTTGTCAATTTGCGCATGCAGATAGTATAACAACCAGAATAAGCAGTGATAAAATAGGTGTGTGTGTGTCCTCCTTGCATGTTGTTTGGAGGGAATATCATATAACATATAGATGTCACACACACTCTTACCAGAGGGATCAGGAAAAAGGTAATGAACCTATGAGGTAGGGGTCCGGGACTCACGTGGGCAGATAGACAGTAGTCCGACTCGCAAGAGTCATCCTCAGAACACATAGTGGGGTTATTAGCCACAAGCATTCCCCCCGATTACCAAGATTTCGCAAATGTGTTTGATCGTGGTTCTTCTGAGGTCCTACCACCACATCGCCCCTACGACTGCCCCATTGATCTACTCCCTGACACCACGATACCTACAGGACGGATCTATTCCCTCTCACCGTCAGAGGAGTTAGCTCTAAAAAAGTATATCCAAAAGGCCCTGAAATTGGGACACATACGACCTTCCATCTCACCTGCAGCGAGTCCCATATTCTTTGTCCCTAAAAAAGAGGGAGATTTACGCCCATGTGTGGATTGCTGATGACTTAATGCTATTACAAGAAAGAACCGGTATCCCATTCCCCTCATTGCACCTTTACTCGACCACCCTGCACATGCTACAATTTTTACCAAGTTGGATCTACGTGGGGCCTACAATGTGGTCCGCATCCGTTCCAGTGATGAGTGGAAGACTGCTTTCTGTACCCGGTATGGCTTATTTGAATATACAGTCATCCTGTTCGGTCTGTGCAATGCCCCTGCCACGTTCCAAAGGTTCATGAATGACATCCTAAGCAATATCTTGGACGTGTTCGTGGTGGCATATCTTGATGACATTCTAATCTTTTCTCAGTCCCCAGATGACCATGTACGCCATGGCCGTGAAGTACTTTCACGATTACAGAAACACTCTTTGTACGCCAAACCAGAGAAATGCCAATTTTATGTCAGCAGTGTGGATTTTCTTTGGTTCTGCATCACCCCTGCCGGCTTGTCCATGGATCACTCTAAGGTGAAAGCTGTTCTAGACTGGCCCGTCCCTGCAAATTTAAAGACACTACAATCATTCTTGGGATTCGCAAATTTCTGTAGACGTTTCATCTCAGGCTTCTCGTCCATTGTGTCTCCATTCACTGCCCTGACCAGCCCTCATACAACCTTTTTCTGGACAGGTACACACCAAAACGCATTCGAAACGTTGAAGATTGCATTCACTATGGCTCTTGTCCTTCAGCATCCTGATCCAGATCTCCCTTTTATTGTTGAGGCAAATGCCTCTTCTTTTGCTTTAGGTGCAGTCCTTTCACAGACTTGTCGCTCCTCAGGCCACTTGCACCCGGTCGCTTTCCACTCCTGCAATTTCACCATCCCTTAAACACATTATACCGTGACTGAAAAGGAACTACTGTCGGTCATGGATGCTTTTCGTGTTTGGCGGCATCATCTCTTGGGTGCGAAGCATCAGGTCACGGTCTTCACGGATCACCAGAATCTGCAATGTCTTAAAATGTCTCAATAGTAGACAAGTGAGGTGTCATCTATTCTTTGCAGCATTTGACTTCCAGATACGTCATCGCTCTGGGTCGGCTCATGGGAAGGCCGATGCCCTGTCACGTTCTCCTGAGGGAATTTCTTTGTCTGTGTACCCTGACACGCTATTAGACCACAACAAGGTAGTTTGTCTGTGCACACCATCAATGCCCTTGTTGGATGCAGTAAGGAATTGGCTATCGCTTCATCCTAACGAGTTGTCAGAATGGAATCCGGTCATTCATGATGGCCTTCCCTTTGTCTTGAAACGATTGTTTCTGCCCACTGCAGACACTCAGAATATGGCTCTTGAGTGGTCACATGACGCCCCTGTGAACGGTCACCCAGGTCAACAACGCACGTTATTGCAGCGTTGCAGCGTTGGTGCTGGTGGCCGGGCATGAAAAGGGACGTGGACTCCTACGTCAACACGTGCTCCATATGTACTCAATGTAAGCCCCGTAGAGGACGTCCTCTGGGTTTGTTGCTTCCTCTAACGGTACCCCCTAAGCCATGGCATACCTTGTCCATGGACTGTATTACAGATCTCCCACGAGTGCAAGGTTTTGATACCATATGGGTGGTAGTAGACTCCTTTTCCAAGATAGCATGATTCATCCCCTGTAAAGGTATTCCTTCTGCCCCTACCATGGCCAAAATATTCTTTGACTCTGTGTTTTTCCTATTTGGTCTACCTTCTGTCTTGGTGTCGGACAGAGGTTCTCAGTTTTCTCAGACGGTCAGACCGAAAGGGTCTATCAGACTTTGGAACAGTACCTACAGTGTCTGATACTTCAACAACAGTCCACCTGGTTGCATTCCCTCCGTCACGCTGAATTCGCTTACAACAATGCGGTTCATGCCTCCAACGGTTTCTCCCCCTTTTATGTTTGTATGGCCAGCATCCCCGTGTTCTGCCTATACCTAACCTTGCAGCCTCATCCAATCCGGCTGCTACTGCTTGTGTCAGGGATATGTCTGATATTCACGCCCATACCTCGGCAAACCTCTGTGAGGTCCAAGCATCCATGAAATCCCAGGCAAACAAGAAGCGTATGGTGGCTCCTGTTCTTTCGGTGGGTTCTCGTGTTTGGCTCTCTACTCGACATTTGCGGTTGCTGGTTTGCAGGAAGCTCTTGCCTTGTTTTGTGGGTCCTTATGTAGTGTATCGTGTGATGAACCCTGTTACTTACCGTCTTGTACTCCCGAGCTCCTGGAGGATTCACCCTGTGTTCCACGTCTCCCTCCTCAAGCCTTGTCCGGATCATTCCCGTCTTCGCGTCCCTGCTGTCCCGGTGTCCCTGTCGGCCCCGGATGTCTACGAGATCTCTGGCATTTTGGACTCTCATATCTGCCGGGGACGCTTGCAGTACCTGGTGGATTGGGTTGGATATGGTCCGGAGGAGCGCTCTTGGGTCCCTGCTTTTGATGTCCGTGACCTCGCTTGGTGGCTCGCTTTCACAGGGATCATCCTTCCTGCCGACGAGGCCGTGGGCTTTTGGGGGTGGGCTCTGTCACACACACTCTTGTACACACACCTGACAATACTGCCACTCCTGCCCGTGCTCACCATGCCCAAAACTCTAGTATCACTATAGCTCGCCCCGCTCCCTCTGTCCCATCTCATTTCCCCTTCACTTCTCAGCACTCACGTGGGCCCCCTGATGACTCGCGTGCACCTGCACGCCTCATCCGCAACAGAACGCTCTCCAGGTTGCGTCCTTTCTTGCATTGGCAGCTTCCTTGGCGCCTAGGTTACCGGCAGAACGTTACTATGCTTCCCGTCGCGTGACCAGCGCTGTATACTCACATGACCCGGAAAACCAATCATGTGATGCGGCAGCACGTCATGTGACGGGAAGTAATGCCAGAACCGCGAGTATTTAAACGCAGCTTTCCATGGACTCGTTGCTTCACAGCTGTACTTTGCAACCTGTTTGGCGTTACGTGTTCCTTTGGATTTTGTTGACTTTTTTCTGGATTTTTGACCTCGGCCTGGTTACTTAGACTTCGCTTGGATTATCTTGCTGGCTTTGTTACTTTGGATCATCCTGTAATCGAACTTGGACTGTTCATTGGACTGCAAAACGGATTTCCCTTTGTGCATCTGGCCTTCCTTGGAACTTCTTGCTTGAAGCTTCACAGTATCAAATCACGTTCTTGGCATCAGGTGGTGCTCACTCCATTTTTGGGACTACTGTCTATCTGCCCACGTGAGTCCCGGACCCCTACCTCATAGGTTCATTACCTTTCTCCTGATCCCTCTGGTGAGACCTTTTCATATTATTTGGTACTTTCATTTACTGCCATTTGCTTGGTACTTAATCAGTATTTTCTTGCAGCGGATTGGGGTCCCAGAGGTTCGCGGCTCCGGAGTCGACCATCTCCACCTGTGGCCTCAACGGTTGCACAGGGAGTGACTTTGAGTTCTCTCTGTGTGGCATTTGGGGACAGAGGGATCTTCTGCCTACACGACATTTAAGTCTCAACAATAGATTACTGGAGGTCTATGAGCCAGTAATGCCCACGGGCGCATAGATCACTGGTGTAGATAAGCCAGTGATACCGGCCACTGACTGTAGGTGGCCCTCTATATAAAAGTGTTGGGTTTTCTTGTGTGTATAGGTCCAAGGCCCTCTATAGATCAATAGGAGGTATTCTAATAGAAAGGAAGGTTTTGTTTATGATGGGGTTATAATGTAGGTAAGGAAACTATGCTCACCACTAAATACCGCAAACAACATGCTACTGCAAAATACCACAAATAATACATATTACTAGATTCTCCAATATAATATAACAAGGTATAGTTCTAGAATGATATGAGGCCAAACCCAATCTAAATGCAAGGATAATTTACCACCAGATTACCGCTCATAGTTTGGCAGTAACAAAAGTACCACCAAACCCCAAACTTACACAAAATATCCTACATACATGGTGCGGTGGCTGGGAACGTGGCTATAGAGCACCTACTGGGCGCCACCAGACGTGCATTAGAGGGAACCCATTTCATGATAGCAGTGTGACACTAAAAGTGAATTTCAGAATGTCTCAAATGGAGGCCAAATTACCAGAGCTAGTGCAATATCTGGAGGCAAAGCTATATGCTCATGGGACATGGTAATCAAATGATGCCACAGAATGGCGTGACGTCATCTATGGTGAAGTACAGAAAGAACTATTAGATAGCATTTTTGCAGAAGGCAGCATAATTCAAGTCTGTCTTTTGAGACAACTAAATGCAGCTGATAAACATGCAGAGAGAGATTGTCTGATACGGCTATGTGCCAAGTCATGGTTTATACTAAATAGGTCCCTGCGAATGCAAGAAAATGATACCAAGTTCATTAGCAGATTAAAGGCTGATCTGGATGGAGCAAGTGAAAAAGAGGAAATGTTAAGAGCAGAATTGGAGGTATGGCAAAAGGACATGCAGTCACAATTTAGAGATTTTGACACTCAATTGTCTCAGAGTAAGAAGCAGTTTGAGGATAGCGAACAAGAATTGAAACACTTGAAAGCGTTGGTAGATCATATTAGACAAGACAAAGATGAAGTTGTTTTGGAAATGCAGATTTTACAAAAAGAACATTTTGAGAAAGAAAGTGATCTCCAAAATGCCGAACAGGAAATGGTTAAAATGCTTCAAGAAAGAGACAAGAGAAACAAGGAATTCAATGAATGCCAAATGCAATTGGGCGATATGCAAGAGGTAATTAATAAGATGAGTGATGAAAACAATTATTTGCGAAATGAGGCAGAAAGGCTTCTTAAAAAGTGCAAGGATTTGGAGCAGCAAATATGCATTTCCAGGTCCCAGGATAAACGGCTGGGCACCAGATTCAATGGAGTTGAGGTGAATCCTATTTCTACACAGAGAACTAATGCCTCAGTGGCTGGGTCAGTGAATAAACTTGGTTGCAGTGCCCTTGGGGGATTTGACACACCCATTGGGGGCCGCCACCAATCCCATACACCGGAAACCAGGGTTGAATCACAAAGTAGTGCAATCCCATACATAGCAACGAGTAGCCCCATAAAATAATGAAATCAATCAAGGCTCTGATCAAACCATTTAAAAAAGGAGGGGAGTGGTGTATAGAGGACCACTTAGAAGCGGTGCATGATATATTTAAAGCCCTCCAGATACCTAAGGAACAATACAGGCAATACTTTCATTTAACTCTAGATACTCCTACAGCCAGTATCATTAGAGGGTTAAATAAACAGCAGAACATAACATGGGATTCTAGAGAAATTGAAAGATTCCAGTGTCTCGAGGCCCAAGTGAAAGTTGGCTGAACAAATAGGAAAACTATGTACGGTTCAAAAACAGTCATCAATTGAGGGGGCAGAAGGCCCTAGGAATGACTGGGTGGTTGCCGACAATAAGTTACTAAATATTAATGATACCTGCAATGCTAAAAAGATAGATTGCCCTGTCTTGATTTTGCATAATGACCCCGAGATGCTTAATGATTTAGAAAGGAAAATACTGACAAATAAACATGTGACAGAAAGTGCAAATATATATAAAAAAGAAGTTCGGTTTAACCTAGAGTTAAATCAAATATTAGAGATTTGCACAAATGAAAAAGGAAAATATGAGATCCCAAAAGAACAGAGGGACAGATTTAAGAAAGACAACTCATACATGGGTAATACAATTGAACAGGGAGTAGGTGGGGATGCTACAATCAGGCAGAAAGAATAAATACTTCAAAGTAGGGTACAGATCAATCACCTGAAGAGTTCTTTGAGCCACAGATTTTTTAAGAAGTTAAAAAGACTGGTATCATACCAAATAACCACAAATGCACAGAATTAGGAAATGGCAAATTACCAAGTGATGTTTTTACACATGTTCATTTGGAAAATTGTAGTGTGATCCCCGATGGATGGGCGAACAGTGGCCACACTCCAAAAGACCTCTAAATATGGGGAATTGAATAAAGTCTCTCACACAGAAATGGACAGAAAGGAGGGAAACATGCCTTTCCATTTACCAATGTGCTTAGCCAAAAGTGAAAAAGGCCTGAGAAAGGTGAGTCCTGAAATCAGTAAGAATTCACACTTTTTATGCGTATTAGAGGAAGTTCAAGACAGATACTATGCTCCCATCACTGTGGAAGAGAAATGCAATACATTTGCAATGATTGACACCGGCGCACAGGCCACAATTATGTCCAAAGAATTGGTAAAAAGTATCAATGAAGGGAGATCTCCACAGAATCAGATCACAATGAGGCAAAGTGAAGGTCCAGTGCATAATTTTAACGGTGAGGAGGTGCCTATTATAGGTGTTACCGAAGTTGATATAAAGATAGGAAAACATAGAATGAAACAGGAAGTATTGAACACATCTATTTGTGAAATTCCATTTTTGATGGGGACAGATTGCATGAAAAGATTGTCTCCTCTCATAGATGGGGTGAATGGAGTATTGTGGTCCTTAACCAAAAAATCGTTGAGACCTAAGAAAATAAAATCACAAAACAGCAGTATAAATGAATGCCACACTGTTGCCAAAACGAATGATGCAGTGGACGTATACCTTCAGAATAGCTGTGTACCTAGCGTTACTGTCATTTTGATGTGTCAAGATAAAATGCAAAGTGAAAAAGAAAACCAATCTGTGCAGATTTATTTAGATCCTAGGAAAAAATGGCAAACTGAAATAGATGAGCAAACATTGCGCTTCTATTTAAAAGAGAAAAAATGCAAACAGAATACTACTCCTGAAACAGACACAGAAAAACACATTACCACTCTTGCTGAACTACACATGGAAGATGAGCAACCATGGGAAATTAATTCAGAAAATAATGGAGAGGGAGGAGATCCCAAAATTTAGAATTAAAAACCAATATGTCTCTGGTCTGGACAATCCAGACTTTGAAAACCGAACTGCAGGGAGATGCATGCTGAAGATTAATATTGGACAGAAAACCATCTACCGTAATGTGTGGATAGTGAGTGGAGCACAAAATGATTTTTACATGGGCAATGATATCATGCACAGAATGTGTATAGTGTTAGATTTCCTTAATCAAAAAATTTGGTCCCGGCTAGGTGGGCCTGCACCTGAACTTGAAGATAAAAGAAAGGCTTATCATTGCGCACAACTGGTCCCATATGCAAGTGAATTACAGGTGAGGAAGAATACTACTGTTGCAATAACGCTAAAGTGCAAGAATGGACAGCAAATGAAAGATTCTGATGCATTTGTGTGTTTGAATGAGTCCATGAAGCAACAAGGCCTGGATTATGAATATACCCCATTGATAGATGTTGGAGAAGGATATGTCAGGAATATGGTGGATAATAAAGAACATCAGGATATTCATTTAGAGGAAAATTCTTCATTAGGATGGCCATACACAAATCCCATTATACTGCAGATTTCAATAACATGGTAATTGGAAATATTCCTGAGAGATATGTAGAGGCACAGGGTGTGTTGCCAGAATATCTGGATTCTCAGCCCAAAGGGATCTTTAAAAAATCTTTAAAATCTGTGTACCCTTATGATTCTAATGAGACAGTGTGCTGTCACCAATAGAATTGTATATTATTTGACTTAAATGAAAATGAAATTGAAAATCAGCACATTCAAATGGAATCTGATATGCCAAAATATTTAGAAGTAGCAGCTTTACAGAGAGACACAGTTGGAAGAAAGCACAGAGATTCCTCCACTGGAGGATTTCCCAGAATTCTCAAAAATGGTAGAGGAGCAGATGCATGTGATAGCGACGAGGATAAGAATGAATTGAGAAAATATTTATGGAATTTAAAGATGTTTTTGCTAAAGATGCATATGATTGCGGCCTAACTAATTTACATGTTGCCACATTACCGGAAGGGTGTGGTAGAAATCCAGTGTTTGTGCGCCAATATAGATTACCACTGGCATGTTTAGAGTCACTGGCAGAAATAATTAAAAACTTGGAGTCTTAGGGAATTATCAGGCCCATTCCTAGTACATCCAACACTCCTATTTTAGGTGTGTTAAAGCCAAATGGTCAATGGCGTCTGTGTGCAGACTTGAGAGAGTTAAATAAGAGAATGCCAGTGTCCAGATGGCCACTTCCATTCATTGATCAAGGCCTTGCTCAGGTGCATGGCTCAAAGGTGTTTACTACATTAGATTTCACATCTGGATGTTGGTGTGTGCCACTGGCAGAGGATATTCAGAATTTGTTTTAATTTTCATTTGAGACGCAATACGCATGGGTTAGAACACCATTCGGGTACGTCAATAGAGGGAGTGAATTTGGCATATTTTTGAGAAAGGCTGTGCCTGATGCAGCGGAAAGAGGAATTATAGTTTATGTGGATGATGTCCTGATAAAATATTAAAGCTTAGAAAGCCATTTTGATGAAATTAGACATTTTCTTGGCCAATTGCAAAAGGCGGGCGCCAATGTATCTTTACAGAAAGCACAATGGTGCAAGAAAAGATATTTTCTAGGCCATAAAGTGACTGAACATGAACTAAACCCACAAGAGAAAAAGGTGGAGGCCATACAGAAATTAAAATACCCTAGAAATGTGAAAGGTTTAAAAGGTTTATTAGGAATGACGGGATATAACAGGAATTGTATTGAAAAATATGCTGAAATCATTCAACCATTGACTAAACTACTGAAGCTGAATATACTCTGGAAATGGGAAAAGAGCAATCTGAGGCACCATGTTTAGACTACCCCATAAAAAAACAGGGATTTCTTTATAGGAATAGGTTTCTCTGAACATTGTATGTCAGCAGTATTGTCTCAAAAACATGATTTGAATCACAAAACCATTGCTTATGCAAGTAAGGCATTTTCTCAAGTTGAAATTAAATTCAGTGATTGTGAAAAGACTCTTTTGACCACTGTGTGGGTGTTACAGCATGTCCGCCCCATTGTTCAGGGAGAAAAGGTAATCATTGAAACAAATCATCAACCATTGCAATTTTTAGAGAGTAAAAGGATTAGATCAGGCAACCTAGCATAGTCCAGAATTACTTCATGGACACTGGCATTGAAAGGCTTTCCTGTAGACGTGAGATATGGCCAAGATAAAAAAGGGCCCAGTTGCTCAAGGATTGGCAGATCTACATGACTGTGCAGCTGAACCTGTATCAAACGAAGTAGAGGTAGAATCTAGCTTGCAGGAGTTTGAACAATCACCACACAAAGCTTTTGATGAAAGACATGCAAGGATTTGCCAACTGTATATGTTGACGGTTGTGCCTTTCACATTGAAAATGACAGTAATAAAGGACTGGTATCAGGAATAGGAAATGTCTGGTTGAAATGTGAAGACATTCCCAGCATAGGGATGAGAAATGGGGCTAGGAGTAGTCAGGTAGCGGAAATGGCAGCCATTTATAAAGCAATTACTACTGCAGTTGATAATAAATTTAGTGAAATTGTCCTGGTGACTGATTCTGATTATGCACGAAATAGCTTTGTGCAATATTTGCCTTGCTGGAAAGCAAGAGGCATGATTACTTACAATAAAAAGCCCCTCAAACATGGAAAAATGATACAGGCTATAGACAAATTAGTGTCTGAGACTGATTTAACAATATATTGGAGGAAAATTCGTGGACATTTAAAAACTCCAGGAGAAGATAAGGAGGGAAATGATAAAGAGGATCACTTAGCAAAAATTGGGGCTGTGATGGGGGAGTTGCTACCTATTGAAAACTTACTTGGTGAAATACAGATTGATGCAGTTACATGGTCTAAGGCTCCAAAAGAGGTATAACAACCAGTAGCGCAATGGAGTTATGATACACCAGATCAAGATCTGATTAAGGCACAAAAAAATGATCCAATTTTGGGAATCTATTATAGCCATTTGATAGACCCCAAACAAAATCCTTTAACTGAAAATGATTGTACAGGAAAATAAGAGTTGAGGGTGCTATTAAAGAATAAAAAAAATGGAACAGACTACAGGATGGACTCATGATTAGGCAATCCATAACAGGACAAATACAGTGGATGGTACCCCTTTCATTCAGAGGGCTAATGCTACACCATGCACATGATGCAATAACTGCAGGACACAGAGGTTCACAAAAAACATTAGAGATACTGAAAGATTATGCTTACTGGCCACATATATCCCAAGATGTACAATTATATACTAGGGAGTGTCTAGTATGTGCCCAGTTCGAACCCACTTCACCAATGCATAGAGCTCCACTGATGGAAAGAGGGTTAACCCTTCCATGGTCAGATTTGCAAATAGACTATGTAGGGCCTGTAAAAAGGTCGAGCAGGAGGAACCGTTATATTTTGAGTGTGGTTTGTTTGATACCAAAATGCCTAGAGTGTATTCCTGCACCAGATTGTAGTGAGCAAACAGCAGCCACATTTACTGGTAAATCATATATTTTCAAGATTTGGGTTACCATAAAGAATAGAATCAGATAGAGGAAGTCATTTTACAAGCGCTTTAATGAGAAAGTGTGGCAGATACTGGGGTGAAAGAAAACTGCACATTGCATACAGACACGCTTCTTCTGGGAATATTGAACGTTGCAACAGGTCTGTTGTGTAAATATTAAAGACGTTTGTAGCAGCTGGGATTTACATATACCTCTGGTTTTGATGGCAATCAGATCAACTCCTGCCAAAGCAACAGGTGTCAGCCCTCATGAGGTGTTAACAGGGAGGAAAATGGGATTACCACTACATTTGTTATACAGGACACATGAACAGACACTTGTAAGCGCATCTACAGTTCATGAATATATGGAAGAACTGAGGAAACATTTACACCATGAATTTGCATTTGTGCAGCGGAATTTGGAAAGGGCTGCTGACAGTGCAAAGTCATATTATGATAGAAAGACACCTCTGAAAGAGTATATTGTAGGGGATCAGGTATATAAATTTCATTTTGGAAAAGGTAAACAGAAACATTCTACATTTTTGGTGGCCTGGCAGGGGCCTTTTCAAATTGTAGATAAGGTGTCTCCAGTGGTGTATAAAATGTTGGTGACAGAGGGTGAAATGGTAATAGAGCAGTTTTTTCATGTTAACCAAATTAAGCCCTGTCATCCCAAACAGGAAGTCAGGAGACTTGAGCAAGTAGAAACAGTTTAAGTATCCTGGAAAAATGGAAGAAAGACACAGTGACTGTGTTCATAGTACCCCACATATATAAAAAAAAAAATAGAAAGGACTGAAACAGTCCCTTCTATTTCAATCTGAAAGAGATTGAAATATTCTAATACAATGTTGAAACATATTTAATGTATAATGATGTGTTGTGTATATGTTTTTTTTTTCTCACTAACATATGCTTAATTTCAGAAGCCAAAAGAAAAAGGATTAGATGTTTTGGACTGTATATTTTATTTTTGGTGAAAAGGGTGAAATTGGTATTGTGCTATATACTTAATCTGTCTCTTTTCTATTTGATTTAGAATGATTAACATATGTTTTGAGGTCGGAAGTCACAGGACCGGAGGACACGGGAGATGATGGAGTACTGGAGTCTGCGGGAAGAAATTCCGAAAAAGCCTCGGGGGGGGGGGGGCGAAGACCAAGCCTATAAAACGGAGGTCATTGATGATGGCGCCAGCGACATGGATGACACTATTGATGATTGAGGGGATCTCAAAACTATGGAAGCACAGGTTATCATTGAGCCCGGACCAACATCTGGCATTGCGGTGGAAGAAGCGCCTGGGTTCATCATGGAAAATAGAAGGATGATCTTTCAGAATATATATGTACCCATGAATCCTGATAGTTTGTTGGAAAAACACTTTAACAACACTGGGATCATTACCGATCAAATTAAAGAGTGGCTAGAAGTGAGAAAAGAAGACTTTAAGCAAACAATAAGAGATATGTTAATGCAATTAGAAAAGACATTTGTGAATTCAGCTGATATACAGAAAAGGAGGGGAAGAGAGGAGCAGTAATGCTTGTGGTCTCCTTGGTAATGTCTATTATTGGAGCTGTAATAGGTACTACAATGTCAACAGCCAATGCCATTTCAGTAGGGACACTGAGTGCTAAAGCACAACAGTTGAATTACGATTTGGAAATGAACCAAAAGACTTTGCATGGAATTAGAAGTGGGTTGGATGAACAAGTGAAGTTTATTAATGAAACTGCAGTAATATTAAATGAACAGGCTGAAATTGTACAGCACACTACTAAACTGATAATTAAGCATGACTGGATATTGAATGAAATCCTGAATGTAATACATCCTGTTGATAGAATGTTGACAAATTACATGAGGGAAGTCCAAACTGCAATTTCCCAATTAATTCGAGGACATATACCATTATGTTCTGTTTCACAAGACATTGTTCATCAAATGATAGAACGGGTAACCAGAAGGGAGATTGATATGGTACAAGTGAACATTTCATTTGGAATGGGCAATGCAATGCCCCTATATGTGAATTTGGAAAGATTAGAAATTGGGTTTTTGTCGTGCATCCCATATAGAGCTCCTGAACTTATTTATCAAACTAAATGGGTACATAACGTGTGAATTTGGCAAGAAGGAAAATATATAAAAATTAAGACTCCAGAGGTGGTGGCATTTCAGTCATGGGAGCCTGAAGTTTACTTGATCCTGAACCTGGAAACATGTATAAAATTTAAAGAACAAAATTACATGTGTCCAGGTAAGCCATTTGTTCCTGATGCTACAGATGCTATTTGTGGTTTAAAATCTGATCCAGGTATATCAGGAGGATGTGAAGTAGTCATTAGCAATTTGGGTGGTGAGGAATTAGCATAAGCTAAAATGGTCAAAAATAAATGGTTGGTCAGCACCTTCATGAAGAACATGACCATCACGGACTTAAATCATGGAACATTTGTTGTCAAGCAATTGAAATATAATGTATTTTACTTGCAGGTTCCAAAGGATACAGTTGTTTCAATTGGGGGTTTAACATTATTCCATATTACAAATTATATCTGGGAAAGCCAAGTGGAAAATATTGAGTTTTTTCAAAGGGATGCATTCCCAATATACCCGGATGTAGGATTCTTATTGAATCATAAAGAAAAGCACACTATTAGAATGAGTCTGAGGAAGAACAATATTGCAGTTAGTAGCCTGGGTGTAATGGAAGTGGAAATGTTTAAATGGGGAACTTGGGTGGAACGCACTATGGTGGGTTTAGCTGTTGTAGTGTTAGTGATGGGAGGATGGTTAATCATTTTGTCCGTAAAGATGAAGATGTTGCTTATGATATTAGCAACAATAAGGAATGTAAGATATCCCAATGCACATACATTTAAAAAAAAAAGAGGAGCACAAGTTTAGTTTCCTCCAATTGTGGATTTGAGTACTGCCAAATTGTCGGGAAAGGAGGGGTATGTAGTAATATATATAGCACTTTATAATATTTATAGCGCTTTAGAATATATAGCGCTTCACTAAATGTGATGGCAAAATGTTTGTTGCCAGCAATAATGTGGCACACACATATAGCTATTTTATGTTGCCAGTATAACATGTGAATATATTGCTGGTGGCATGCAAGGTACACAATTCATTTTTTTTTTTTACAGCAAAAGCCCAATGTGAAACTGCAGAGAGTAAAGTGCACCATTTTTTTTCTCTTCTCTTGAATACTTCATACATAGAAGACTACATTATTTACAGGCCTGGAAAGCCCCACTGGGACACCGGGACATCCCCCGGTAGGCCTCGGGGCATAGGGCCTCTTTGGTTCATGGCGCAAGGATACAGAATTAGGGGGCCTGAAAAGGATCTCGTCAGCCTGGGTAGATCGGCTGAATTGGCTGCACTGGTTGGATGCGCATTTCTTTATGCAGGGCTGGGCTGATGGTGACGCTGGCTCGAGCCTGCTTGTCTAATGAGGGGCACCACCCCCGAGAACCGCACGTGCCACAAGTTAAGACTGTTCACATTGCACAGGTGCAGTGTGCACTAGCTGCAGTCTGGGTAGGCAGCAGCAGCCATGCCTGGCTGCTTTCCAAATTCCGACGATGAGCGATGAACGACCAGGTGAGAATGGATGTGACATAGAGTTGGTGCCGGTTCCGGAACGGGGGTGTGAAAAAATACATTTATTATACGTATTGACGTATAATAAATGCATTTGTTCACATCTTGCTTTCACATTGACACAAAGGATGAATCAACTTGCTTGGTGGTGGCGGTAGTTCCGGTAGGCGGGGGCGGGGGCTGAGGGGGGGTTAGTAGTGTACTGTTAATGGCTGGCTGCTGCTGGGCTGGCATTGGCTGGAGGGGGCAGCTGGGCAGGACGGGGGCGATACTCTAGTGATAACTGTTTAAATGTGGGTGTACTTTAAAAAAAAAGTAAATAGCAGGATTGAACGCCTCCATGGAGATGATTGGCGGTGGCTGCCTTTTATACGTGTTTAACTAGCAAGCAGTCTGTTAACCACAGCCACATACGTGCACACCTCAGCTAGGGGGCATGCCTTACTCATGCTCTGAGTCCCCGCTACAAACCCCATTCCTCCTCTTCTGTAGGTCACCAGTTTGTCACCGGCTGCGCACACAGGCCTGCCCTGGTATGCTGCTGTCCGGCGGCTTTGAAACAGCAGCAGGATTGTGCACTTCTGCTTCATCCCTAGTGAGGGACAGCACTGTCTCCCTGAATGGCAGTCCCTTTTCATTGCACAGGCCCATGGGGAGGTCAGCCACGAGAGGCAGGAACTCCTATGTGGCATGGTGGCAGCACATTAGCTGAGAAATTATTTGCGCTTTAAGTGGAAGCTACAGCCACTAGTGGCAGTATGTTCTTCACCTCCAAAGAGCCATTAAAGTGGCCTTCTCCAAAGATCTTTTTTTTATTACCATCTATTTAGCTCAGACGAATGGTGGCCAATTAACTACCCTCCCCCTTCCCTGTGCCCGTGTCCCTAAATCCAGGCAGGCTTGGACACCAGTCTTCTACTGGTGCAGTTCTGAATCTCAGCTGAAGGCTCAGACAATCAGTAATATATTACAGAGAATTCCCATCATTTTTACCATCGTCCTTGTTGAACTCCAGGCCTCCTGCTCCTGAAGGAACAGGACTCTGACAACGTCTGCATCTTTTTGCTTGCACTGGTGCTGGAGGGACTTTGGGGTGTCTTGCAGCTAAGGTCTGTGTTCTGCAGATCACAGGTTCCAGACTTGAAATGGGTGACTCTGCCTTTCATCCTGCTGAAGGCAACGTATAATTTGAACTGACCCCATATGTTGTGCTGGTCTGAAACCGTATAATCTCTTTTGGCAGTGGCACCATTTACACCATGTTGGGGATGCCACGCTCCCCTGAGCAGTCCGCCACACTGAGATATATGGTGGGAGTCTGTGCACGAGGCATGCCCCTTCCACCACCGGCACTACCAACCCACATTGGGTGAATGGCATAGAGACACTGTGGTGACTGGTGCTGCCGAAGAAGCAATGCACTGGTGGGCCGCTGCCCTACCCCTCAGTGTTGGTTTTCAAGTTTAAGTGCTATGTCTGTGCTATCCTTCTAAACGATAGCACACTACCACAGAGACATAGCACTTTACTTAACAAACCAGAAAACCAACACTGAGAGAAGCGGCCCACGCCCACCGGGAGGACGGCCGTTGGCTCTGTCACAGCCATGATGTGAACGGTGTGAAAAATGCATTTATCATGTCGATTATCTATGTATGTATAATAAATGCATTGTTTCACACCGCGTTCACACGTTGCAGCATGCGAATGAGCACTTTATAAAATGATGCAGCTTGAGTGGCAATTCATTTCTGTTTTAGGGCTGTGCAGCTAAGAAATTAATGTGGCTATTTCACATACTGAAGGTGTCCTTCCTGTCAAAGGTTCATGATTAGGGTGGAGGGCGCCGCTTCATTAGTGCCGGGTGGAGTTCTGAGGTCGATGCACTTCACCAAGGAGATCTCTGCTTTTATGCACTTCTCACAGGACTCGGATGTGATCATCTTGACTGGATGCATGGATGCATCCACAATTCCCATGTCACATCCCATGTACATTGGGAACTTAGCAGAGCTGAATGTGCAGTTGTGAAGCTTTTCACTGACTCTGCACATAATGGCTCTCCTTCTGTTTTCCAGATAGAGCTATAGCGCCTCTCTCTCTCTCTCTCTCTCTCTCTCTCTCTCTCGATCTATATATATATATCTAATATATATCTAATCCAATATATATATATATACTTATATATATATATATTGGATTAGTGTCAATACACATGTATTACACTGCAGCAGGGGCATTGCCTTGCAGTTTCCAGTGCACGTATTTGCAGAAGCGATCAGATGTGATATTTAGGAAGTGGTACAGTGCTTAATGAGCTATTATCGAGCATTAAATAACGACGGCAACAGGGAAGAGCTTTTTTTCAGAACAAGTGCAATTTAGGTCATGTGCGAATCATCTTCTTTGCTAAGCAGGCTATCTCTTGTGTGACATTAGGGGTGGTGCAATGCTGTGTGATTCACGTCCCATCATGTCAGCTTCTGCTCTCAGAAAAGGCATAAAGCTGCCTACAAAAAATGTGTACGTTAACTCAACGTGTACGCATTATTATTAACATGAAAGTCACTAAGATGTCGCTATCACCCCTTCATGATGTTTTCTGCACACACATTTTCTTGTAATATGCAATAAAGCAGACTGTATACCCAAGAGAAGGAAAATAAGGCAATTTATAAATATAAATTAGTTTTACCTCCTCTAAATCAATCAGAATCCTGGGAATACAGTTAATACCTTCCGTTACTGGCCACATTCCAAAAATGCTTAATTCCGACGCTACCTCACAGCTGACCTTGCATTTACTTTTTGGGGGGAGGGGTCCAAAGTGCTAATAGCCTTAAAGACCTCATGAGGTGCCATTATCGAATGGGATACTGCACATCCAGTGTCGGACAGGGGCATAAAAACGTGGGCCACAGTTGCAAATGGCAATGAATTCCTTTTGTGACTGTTTGAGTAGAACCTAAGGCAGAGGTTTTTGATGAAATGTTATGCAAATTGTGCATTTAAAGAATATTTATTCAGCAACACTGGTCAAAACTACTAGCCGCATGGTGAAGTAACTCATCAAACTGGTCCACATGGGCCATAAAACGTGCCCACTTCTACCAAAATAGGAAGTTGATAGGCGAAGGTGAAATGTTCTGTACATTTTCTGCTAATATGATTGGAAGAAAGTGTCTGAAGATATGCCACGTCATATGTGGGGAGGCTCTGAGTTTTTTAATGGAAGATTACAGGGAGAGTTTAGTTTGGGTTGACTGGGGTCAGAGGACAGAAGTGCCTGGTTACTGAGCGCTGGCTGGAGAATTACTCGCAGCGCATTCCAAGCACCCAAGATTACAGGAGCAGTTTGTGGAATGGGCCTGTTTTTCTGAGGCGAGCAAAGCAAGGTCGTGTGGGGCAGCTTCAAACAGATATTTCTGGTAAGCAGACAAAGTTCAATTGATGTCACTCTGTGCAGTCGGATGGATGACCGAATTAAAAATGTCATGTAAGCAGAATAGCAAAGGAAATCCCATGCATTTTAATTTGTCATGTTTAGAATGTTAAAAAGTAACTCATATTGCCAAAGGACATGCACCCAAGACTGAAGTTATAAGTCAACATGGGTGGCTCATAACTTCGCTCTCCCTGGATGAATTCTCACAAAACTCTGCAGAAAGTGTGATATGGGCGGGCCCATTAGACAGTTAAAATGTTTGAGTTTATGGGTGTGTTCTATGGGTGTGATATGCTGCGGTGGTGTGGCCAGGGCCTAGAGTCTTGGGTGCATGGCCGCAGGCCGTCGCATATCACCATGCACCCAAGACTCTAGGCCCTGGCCACACCACCGCAGCATATCACACCCATAGATCACATCCATAGAAACAAATATCTATCAAATGTTTGCAAATCTACAGTTTCTGTACTGTTTGATTTGTATAGTTTGTATGTGAAGTTTTGGCTACGTCATGTCATTAAGATTGTAGAGTTTGGTAACAAGCACTGTAGTATAACATATCAATGGAAGTGAACATTTTGTATTGTGGTGTATGGGTAGATGTTTGCTTCAATGGTTCTGTTATGCAGCAGTATTTATGCGTTCTATTAGAATATACTTACTGTTTGATTTTTTGAGATTGGATATATTTTTTTCATGAGTTGGGTAACTGGAGCACATATTCTTTTTCAATTTCTGTGATAAAAGAAAAGAGCATGTTAGTGTATGTATTTTATAAAGACTTATTACATTGCATAATAGACATTTCAGTTTTTTCGACCCTCATATTTAGTAGTTTACAAACCAGTGTACTGTGCAATTTGCTCAATTTCTGTGTTTGTTTTTCAAATTATTGGGTCTGTGGGAAAAAAAATCCATGTCGGATTAAAAAAAAACCTTTTTTTGTTATGCTACAGTCTATTTATCTGTGTGTATTCAGTGTTCACTTGTTGTTTCTGGCTAATGTTCTATCTGTTGGCTTGTTGCAGATTTTTGGAGCAGTTATATACCTGTTGCCGTATTCTAATTGTCTATTTTTTGTTATAATTTAGTGGTATTGATTAATCTGTTTGGTTGTTATAGAATCTTGCGGCAGTTAGATACCTGTTGGCGTATTCTAACAGTTTATAGTTGTTTAATTGAAGTTTTGTTAATGATTAAGTACAGATTAGTTATTAAATTTTGGTTTTAAGAAGATTAAATAAGTGTTTGTAAGATTTGCTGGTAATCTCTGTTTAGAGTAATGTTACTATCATTACATTCAAACCATCCACATTTCTTTTTTATATATGCAGTGTAGTGACCTGCATTGGTTGTGGCTCCTGTGTGGTAGATTATACCTATTGTTGTGAAGGTTTTCTTACCAAGTGATACTGGACCATGTGTGAATCCAGTCAACTTGCAGTTGTTTTTGGTACCATCTGCATTGTAACGCAGAAGCATTAGTATTACGTATTTACTATGGGCCTCATTCCGAGTATGGCGGTAAGGGATAGCGGCCACCGCTAACGAGAGCGGTGGCGGTAATCCCTTACCGCCATACTCCGAGTTCCCT
The DNA here is from genome assembly GCF_040938575.1 of Ambystoma mexicanum. Taxonomy (NCBI): domain Eukaryota; kingdom Metazoa; phylum Chordata; class Amphibia; order Caudata; family Ambystomatidae; genus Ambystoma; species Ambystoma mexicanum. Next base: position 608,630,859 of record NC_090922.1, on the reverse strand, counting down.
TTGCGCCATGGTGGTTTTAACACCTGCTTTTAGCAGGTGTTAAAAACCATGGCGCTAAGGGACCTTGATGTTAATTACGCCACCGTAATTTACGGTGGCGTAATTAACGCCTTCCCCACTCCCATTATGCCCTATGGGGCAAGAATGGGAATGGGGAAGGGTAAATGGGGATTGGGGAATTACCGCCCCGCCAACCTTGGAATGGGGCGGTAATTCCGCCATCCACCAAGGCGCTGCCGGTCGGGGTACGGCGTCAACCAAGGCGTTAATAGCGCCATTGGTTAGCGCCGTACTCGGAATGAGGCCCTATGTGTTTGTATTAGTAAGGTGGAGCGATTATCTGAATTTAAGGTAGTACATAATCTACCATGGTTTGCATTTTGTATAAATTGCTGAAATGGAACGGATTCACAATTAGGTATGATACATACACAAAGCGCTCATTAGGGATTTGTTCCTGTGTCACATTGTTGCACAGAGTGTATGTATGTTTCCACATGAATGAAATCTGGAAGATTTCATTTATAGGTATGTTTTTGTTTTCCAGTACTTTTAGTAAGTACATTAGACATTCTTGTGGATCTTCTTGTGAGTTTATGGTGAATTTCACCATTCCAGCACAGTAGTCCAATTCTTGTCTTATTCCATAATAACTATACGTGTTGTCAGGATTGTTTGTTGCGGTTCTATGAAGTACTAACATCTGCAAACACAATTGGTCTGTACTATGTAAATAAATGTTGTCAACAATTGATGGCAATTGAAATAGAATATTCATTGCTACATTTGCATAGCAACTTACACCAGTTATATTTGAAAATTTGAATGGACCAGATAGTTCTGTGTTCAACTAATTTTTTCCGAATGTGTGTGTTGCTTCTTTGAAGAAGTACCTGAGTTACTTTGAGTAATAGGTTCTTCTTTGGTTGTGGTAATTGATGAAGTATTAGCTTATTTTACTTTCTTTGGAGTATTTGCAGTCAGATCCTGTTGCATTTCTGTTTGAATTAGTTTTCTTTTACAACGTAAAGGATATGTTTTTAGATGGGGGTGTATAGTGAAAGTTGTCTATTGTATTCTAAAATGCATATCAGCGTTTACTTTACTTGCATCAAAGTTGATTAGAAGGAGACTGTCAAGTGTACGTAAACGTGATAGTGCTATGTAACTCATGCCTTCTTTGAAGACTGAGTTACCAATATCTATCAATGCTTTGTCTAGGGTAAGACCTTGTGATTTATGAATGGTGACTGCGTATGCTAGAGCAAGAGAAAATTGTTCTCTGCGTACATACATGTCTTTGAAGAGAAGGAATCGAGCTGTTGAGCGTCCTATCCTTTTTACTTCTGAAAGTTTGTCAAAGAGAATATTGACAAACTGAATGTTGTTGTCATGTGGGTACGTTTGAAAGGCAACAACTATATCCAGTGCTCCATTAACTAGTCCTTGCTCCACGTCAAGGTTACGTTTAAGCATAACTCTACAGTTTAAGGATAATTTTAATATTTTCTCCAAACCAGCTGTGTTGGAGATAGAATTTTCTAAGGTATATACAGGGTAATTCATAGAAATTCGCACAAAAGTGGCACACGCGGCTGGCGCACAGCGTGCCCGTGTGAATGTCTGCGCCAGCCGCGTGCGCTAAAATAGATTTCCGCGCACAGCGTATTTATGGATTTTCGCATCCAAAACCAGCCGTGGCGCAGCGTAGCGCAGCGACCCTGCAGCAGCGCCAGTTATGCCCCCAAGAACGCCCTTGCACAAGGAAAAGCCTTCAAAATCCCCAAATAATCGCAAAGGGCTGCGCTAACCCTGGACCAGTTCACAGGGCTGGCAAACAGCAAACGCCAAGCAGGGAACGTGTATTTCAGTGGTTCGCGGGAAGTTCCATACGCGATTGTCCTGTGTACGTGTGCATCAGGGGTGCGTGGGAAGTAACACACGCAAAAGCAGCAGGGTACGTGTATTTCATGGGTGCGTGGGAAGTATCACACGCAAAAGCATCAGGGTATGTGTATTTCAGGGGTACGCAGGAAGCATCACACGCAAAAGCAGCAGGGTACGTGTATCTCAGGGGTGCGCGGGTAGTATCACACGTGATTCCATCAGGGTACGTGTATTCCAGGGGTGCGTGGGAAGTATCATATGCAAAAACAGCAGGGTATGTGTATTTCAGGGGTGCGCGGGAAATATCACACGCAAAAGCAGCAGGGTACGTGTATCTCAGGGGTGCGCGGGAAGTATCACACGCGATTCCATCAGGGCACGTGTATTCCAGGGGTGCGCGGGAAGTATCACACGCAAAACAGCAGGGTACATGTATTTCAGGGGTGCGCGGGAAGTATCACACGCAAAAGCAGCAGGGTACGAGTATCTTAGGGGTGCGCGGGAAGTATCACACGCGATTCCATCAGGGTATGTGTATTCCAGGGGTGCGCGGGAAGTATCACATGCAAAAACAGCAGGGTATGTGTATTCCAGGGGTGCACGGGAAGTATCACACGCAAAAGCAGCAGGGTACGTGTATTTCAGGGGTGTGCGGGAAGTATCACACGCAAAATCAGCAGGGTACGTGTATTTCAGGGGTGCGCGGGAAGTATCACACGCGATTCCATCAGGGTACAGGTATTACAGGGGTGTGCGGGAGCACCACACGTGATTTACACGTGTGGGTCCTCCCAGGTGTTCCCTTTACACCCTCCACGGCCCCTGCAGGTGGCCCACACCACAGGGGCCTTCCCTGCACAAGTCCCGCAGGTACCCCATCTACCATGGCCATGCCCCCCAGCCAACCCACATGTCACCTTGCACTACTGCCCACCAACGCATGTCGGCCTGCACCCCCCAGCCACCAGGAGCAGCCTCCACCAGGCCCCCACCCATGTCTCCCATCAACCCCACCCACCAGCCACCAGGGGCAGCCTCCACCAGGCCTCCACTCATGTCTCCCACCACCCCCACCCCCAGCCACCAGGGGCAGCCTCCACCAGGCCCCCACTCATGTCCCCTATCACCTCCACCACCCAGCAGTGCAGGGGCATCCTCCACCAGGCCCCCACCCATGTTTACCACCATCCCCACCCCCCAGCAGTGCAGGGGCAGCCTCCACCAGGTAATTCATAGAAATTTGCACAAAACACGCAAAAACAGCAGGGTACGTGTATTTCAGGGGTGCGCGGGAAGTATCACACGCAAAAGCAGCAGGGTACGTGTATCTTAGGGGTGCGCGGGAAGTATCACACGCAAAAGCAGCAGGGTACGTGTGTGTATCTTAGGGGTGCGCGGGAAGTATCACGCGCAATTCCATCAGGGTACGTGTATTCCAGGGGTGCGTGGGAAGTATCACATGGAAAAACAGCAGGGTATGTGTATTCCAGGGGTGCACGGGAAGTATCACACGCAAAAGCAGCAGGGTACATGTATTTCAGGGGTGCGCGGGAAGTATCACACGCAAAATCAACAGGGTACGTGTATTTCAGGGGTGCGCGGGAAGTATCACACGCGATTCCATCAGGGTACATGTATTACAGGGGTGTGCGGGGAGCACCACACGTGAATTGCACGTGTGGGTCCTCCCAGGTGTTCCCTTTACACCCTCCACGGCCCATGCAGGTGGCCCACACCACAGGGGCCTACCCTGCACATGTCCCGCAGGCACCCCATCTACCAAGGCCATACCCCCCAGCCAACCCACATGTCACCTTGCACTACTGCCCACCAACGAATGTCCGCCTGCACCCCCCAGCCACCAGGGGCAGCCTCCACCAGGCCCCCACCCATGTCTCCCATCACCCCCACCCCCCAGCCACCAGGGGCAGCCTCCACCAGGCCCCCACTCATGTCTCCCACCACCCCCACCCCCAGCCACCAGGGGCAGCCTCCACCAGGCCCCCACTCATGTCCCCTATCACCCCCACCCCCCAGCAGTGCAGGGGCATCCTCCACCAGGCCCCCACCCATGTTTACCACCACCCCCACCCCCCAGCAGTGCAGGGGCAGCCTCCACCAGGCCCCCACCCATGTCTCCCATCACCCCCACCTCCCAGCAGTGCAGGGGCAGCCTCCACCAGGCCCCCACCCATGTCTACCACCACCCCCACCCCCAAAGCCACCAGGGGCAGCCTCCACCAGGCCCCCACTCATGTCTCCCATCACCCCCACGCCCCAGCCACCAGGGGCAGCCTCCACCAGGCCCCCACTCATGTCTCCCATCACCCCCACCCCCCGGCAGTGCAGGGGCAGCCTCCACCAGGATCCCACCCATGTGTGCCCCCACCCCCACCCCCCAGCCACCAGGGGCAGCCAACACCAGTCCCCCACCCATGTCTACCACCACCCCCACCCCCCAGCAGTGCAGGGGCAGCCTCCACCAGGCCCCCACTCATGTCTACTACCACCCCCACTCCCCAGCCACCAGGGGCAGCCTCCACCAGGCCCCCACTCATGTCTCCCATCACCCCCACCCCCCAGCAGTGCTGGGGCAGCCTCCACCAGGCCCCCACCCATGTCTCCCATCACCCCTACCCCCAGCAGTGCAGGGGCAGCCTCCACCAGGCCCCCACCCATGTCTACCACCACCCCCACCCCCCAGCCACCAGGGGCAGCCTCCACCAGGCCCCCACTCATGTCTCCCATCATCCCCACCCCCCAGACACCAGGGGCAGCCTCCACCAGGCCCCCACTCATGTCTCCCATCATCCCCACCCCCCAGCCACCAGGGGCAGCCTCCACCAGGCCCCCACCCATGTCTACCACCACCCCCACCCCCCAGCAGTGCAGGAGCAGCCTTCACCAGGCCCCCACTCATGTCTACCACCACCCCCACCCCCCAGCCACCAGGGTCAGCCTCCACCAGGCCCCCACTCATGTCTCCCATCACCCCACGCCCCAGCAGTGCAGGGGCAACCTCCACCAGGTGCCCACACATGTCCCCCTGCACCCCCAACCCCCAACCACCAGGGGCAGCCTCCACCAGGCCCCCACTCATTTCTCACATCACCCCCACCCCCAGCCACCAGTGGCAGCCTCCACCAGGCCCCCACTCTTGTCCAACTCATGTCTCCCTGCACCCCCAGCCACCAGGGGCAGCCTCCACCAGGCCCCCACGCATGTCTCCCATCACCCCCACCCCCCAGCCACCAGGGGCAGCCTCCACCAGGCCCCCACTCATGTCCAACTCATGTCTCCCTGCACCCCCAGCCACCATGGGCAGCCTCCACCAGGCCCCCACCCATGTCTACCACCACCCCAACACCTCCAGCCACCAGGGGCATCCTCCAACAGGCCCCCACTCATATCCCCTATCACCCCCACCCCCCAGCAGTGCAGTGGCATCCTCCACAGGCCCCCAACCATGTTTACCACCACCCCCCACCCCCCAGCAGTGCAGGGGCAGCCTCCACCAGGCCCCCACTCATGTCCCCTATCACCCCCACCCCACAGCCACCAGGGGCAGCCTCCACCAGGCCCCCACCCATGTCTACCACCACCCCCACCCCCCAGCAGTGCAGGGTCAGCCTCCACCAGGCCCCCACTCATGTCTACTACCACCCCCACTCCCCAGCCACCAGGGGCAGCCTCCACCAGGCCCCCACCCATGTCTACCACCACCCCCACCCCCCAGCCACCAGGGGCAGCCTCCACCAGGCCCCCACCCATGTCTCCCATCCCCCCCACCCCCCAGCAGTGCAGGAGCAGCCTTCACCAGGCCCCCACTCATGTCTACCACCACCCCCAACCCCCAGCCACCAGGGGCAGCCTCCACCAGGCCCCCACCCATGTCTACCACCACCCCCACCCCCAGCCACCAGGGGCAGCCTCCACCAGGCCCCCACTCATGTCCCCTATCACCCCCACCCCCCAGCAGTGCAGGGGCATCCTCCACCAGGCCCCCACCCATGTTTACCACCACCCCCACCCCCCAGCAGTGCAGGGACAGCCTCCACCAGGCCCCCACTCATGTCCCCTATCACCCCCACCCCCCAGCCACCAGGGGCAGCCTCCACCAGGCCCCCACCCATGTCTACCACCACCCCCACCCCCCAGCAGTGCAGGGTCAGCCTCCACCAGGCCCCCACTCATGTCTACTACCACCCCCACTCCCCAGCCACCAGGGGCAGCCTCCACCAGGCCCCCACCCATGTCTACCACCACCCCCATCCCCCCAGCCACCAGGGACAGCCTCCACCAGGCCCCGTCCCATGTCTACCACCACCCCCACCCCCCAGCAGTGCAGGAACAGCCTTCACCAGGCCCCCACTCATGTCGACCACCACCCCCACCCCCCAGCCACCAGGGGCAGCCTCCACCAGGCCCCCACTCATGTCTCCCATCACCCCACCCCCCAGCAGTGCAGGGGCAGCCTCCACCAGGCTCCCACACATGTCCCCCTGCACCCCCACCCCCCAACCACCAGGGGCAGCCTCCACCAGGCCCCCACTCATTTCTCCCATCACCCCCACCCCCAGCCACCAGGGGCAGCCTCCACCAGGCCCCCACTCTTGTCCAACTCATGTCTCCCTGCACCCCCAGCCACCAGGGGTAGCCTCCACCAGGCCCCCACTCATGTCTCCCATCACCCCCACCCCCCAGCCACCAGGGGCAGCCTCCACCAGGCCCCCACTCATGTCCAACTCATGTCTCCCTGCACCCCCAGCCACCAGGGGCAGCCTCCACCAGGCCCCCACCCATGTCTACCACCACCCCCACCCCCAGCCACCAGGGGCAGCCTCCACCAGGCCCCCACTCATGTCCCCTATCACCCCCACCCCCCAGCAGTGCAGGGGCATCCTCCACCAGGCCCCCACCCATGTTTACCACCACCCCCCAGCAGTGCAGGGGCAGCCTCCACCAGGCCCCCACTCATGTCCCCTATCACCCCCACCCCCCAGCCACCAGGGGCAGCCTCCACCAGGCCCCCACTCATGTCCCCTATCACCCCCACCCCCTAGCCACCAGGGGCAGCCTCCACCAGGCCCCCACCCATGTCTACCACCACCCCCACCCCCCAGCAGTGCAGGGTCAGCCTCCACCAGGCCCCCACTCATGTCTACTACCACCCCCACTCCCCAGCCACCAGGGGCAGCCTCCACCAGGCCCCCATCCATGTCTACCACCACCCCCACCCCCCCAGCCACCAGGGGCAGCCTCCACCAGGCCCCCACCCATGTCTCCCATCACCCCCAACCCCCAGCAGTGCAGGAGCAGCCTTCACCAGGCCCCCACTCATGTCTACCACCACCCCCATCCCCCAGCCACCAGGGGCAGCCTCCACCAGGCCCCCACTCATGTCTCCCATCACCCCACCCCCCAGCAGTGCAGGGGCAGCCTCCACCAGGCTCCCACACATGTCCCCCTGCACCCCCACCCCCCAACCACCAGGGGCAGCCTCCACCAGGCCCCCACTCATTTCTCCCATCACCCCCACCCCCAAGCCACCAGGGGCAGCCTCCACCAGGCCCCCACTCTTGTCCAACTCATGTCTCCCTGCACCCCCAGCCACCAGGGGCAGCCTCCACCAGGCCCCCACTCATGTCTCCCATCACCCCCAGCCACCAGGGGCAGCCTCCACCAGGCCCCCACTCATGTCCAACTCATGTCTCCCTGCACCCCCAGCCACCAGGGGCAGCCTCCACCAGGCCCCCACCCATGTCTACCACCACCCCCACCCCCAGCGAACCAGGGGCAGCCTCCACCAGGCCCCCACTCATGTCCCCTATCACCCCCACCCCCCAGCAATGCAGGGGCATCCTCCACCAGGCCCCCACCCATGTTTACCACCACCCCCACCCCCCAGCAGTGCAGGGGCAGCCTCCACCAGGCCCCCACTCATGTCCCCTATCACCCCCACCCCCCAGCCACCAGGGGCAGCCTCCACCAGGCCCCCACCCATGTCTACCACCACCCCCACCCCCCAGCAGTGCAGGGTCAGCCTCCACCAGGCCCCCACTCATGTCTACTACCACCCCCACTCCCCAGCCACCAGGGGCAGCCTCCACCATGCCCCCACCCATGTCTCCACCACCCCCATCCCCCCAGCCACCAGGGGCAGCCTCCACCAGGCCCCCACCCATGTCTACCACCACCTCCACCCCCCAGCAGTGCAGGAGCAGCCTTCACCAGGCCCCCACTCATGTCTACCACCACCCCCACCCCCCAGCCACCAGGGGCAGCCTCCACCAGGCCCCCACTCATGTCTCCCATCACCCCCACCCCCAAGCCACCAGGGGCAGCCTCCACCAGGCCCCCACTCTTGTCCAACTCATGTCTCCCTGCACCCCCAGCCACCAGGGGCAGCCTCCACCAGGCCCCCACTCATGTCTCCCATCACCCCCACCCCCCAGCCACCAGGGGCAGCCTCCACCAGGCCCCCACTCATGTCCAACTCATGTCTCCCTGCACCCCCAGCCACCAGGGGCAGCCTCCACCAGGCCCCCACCCATGTCTACCACCACCCCCACCCCCAGCGAACCAGGGGCAGCCTCCACCAGGCCCCCACTCATGTCCCCTATCACCCCCACCCCCCAGCAATGCAGGGGCATCCTCCACCAGGCCCCCACCCATGTTTACCACCACCCCCACCCCCCAGCAGTGCAGGGGCAGCCTCCACCAGGCCCCCACTCATGTCCCCTATCACCCCCACCCCCCAGCCACCAGGGGCAGCCTCCACCAGGCCCCCACCCATGTCTACCACCACCCCCACCCCCCAGCAGTGCAGGGTCAGCCTCCACCAGGCCCCCACTCATGTCTACTACCACCCCCACTCCCCAGCCACCAGGGGCAGCCTCCACCATGCCCCCACCCATGTCTCCACCACCCCCATCCCCCCAGCCACCAGGGGCAGCCTCCACCAGGCCCCCACCCATGTCTACCACCACCTCCACCCCCCAGCAGTGCAGGAGCAGCCTTCACCAGGCCCCCACTCATGTCTCCCATCACCCCCACCCCCCAGCCACCAGGGGCAGCCTCCACCAGGCCCCCACTCATGTCCAACTCATGTCTCCCTGCACCCCCAGCCACCAGGGGCAGCCTCCACCAGGCCCCCACCCATGTCTACCACCACCCCCACCCCCAGCGAACCAGGGGCAGCCTCCACCAGGCCCCCACTCATGTCCCCTATCACCCCCACCCCCCAGCAATGCAGGGGCATCCTCCACCAGGCCCCCACCCATGTTTACCACCACCCCCACCCCCCAGCAGTGCAGGGGCAGCCTCCACCAGGCCCCCACTCATGTCCCCTATCACCCCCACCCCCCAGCCACCAGGGGCAGCCTCCACCAGGCCCCCACCCATGTCTACCACCACCCCCACCCCCCAGCAGTGCAGGGTCAGCCTCCACCAGGCCCCCACTCATGTCTACTACCACCCCCACTCCCCAGCCACCAGGGGCAGCCTCCACCATGCCCCCACCCATGTCTCCACCACCCCCATCCCCCCAGCCACCAGGGGCAGCCTCCACCAGGCCCCCACCCATGTCTACCACCACCTCCACCCCCCAGCAGTGCAGGAGCAGCCTTCACCAGGCCCCCACTCATGTCTACCACCACCCCCACCCCCCAGCCACCAGGGGCAGCCTCCACCAGGCCCCCACTCATGTCTCCCATCACCCCACCCCCCAGCAGTGCAGGGGCAGCCTCCACCAGGCTCCCACACATGTCCCCCTGCACCCCACCCCCCAACCACCAGGGGCAGCCTCCACCAGGCCCCCACTCATTTCTCCCATCACCCCCACCCCCAGCCACCAGGGGCAGCCTCCACCAGGCCCCCACTCTTGTCCAACTCATGTCTCCCTGCACCCCCAGCCACCAGGGGCAGCCTCCACAAGGCCCCCACTCATGTCTCCCATCACCCCCACTCCCCAGCCACCAGGGGCAGCCTCCACCAGGCCCCCACTCATGTCCAACTCATGTCTCCCTGCACCCCCAGCCACCAGGGGCAGCCTCCACCAGGCCCCCACCCATGTCTACCACCACCCCCACCCGCAGCCACCAGGGGCAGCCTCCACCAGGCCCCCACTCATGTCCCCTATCACCCCCACCCCCCAGCAGTGCAGGGGCATCCTCCACCAGGCCCCCACCCATGTTTACCACCACCCCCACCCCCCAGCAGTGCAGGGGCAGCCTCCACCAGGCCCCCACTCATGTCTACCACCACCCCCATCCCCCCAGCCACCAGGGGCAGCCTCCACCAGGCCCCCACCCATGTCTACCACCACCTCCACCCCCCAGCAGTGCAGGAGCAGCCTTCACCAGGCCCCCACTCATGTCTACCACCACCCCCACCCCCCAGCCACCAGGGGCAGCCTCCACCAGGCCCCCACTCATGTCTCCCATCACCCCACCCCCCAGCAGTGCAGGGGCAGCCTCCACCAGGCCCCCACACATGTCCCCCTGCACCCCCACCCCCCAACCACCAGGGGCAGCCTCCACCAGGCCCCCACTCATTTCTCCCATCACCCCCACCCCCCAGCCACCAGGGGCAGCCTCCACCAGGCCCCCACTCTTGTCCAACTCATGTCTCCCTGCACCCCCAGCCACCAGGGGCAGCCTCCACCACACCAAGCCCCCACTCATGTCTCCCATCACCCCCACCCCCCAGCCACCAGGGGCAGCCTCCACCAGGCCCCCACTCATGTCCAACTCATGTCTCCCTGCACCCCCAGCCACCAGGGGCAGCCTCCACCAGGCCCCCACCCATGTCTACCACCACCCCCAGCCACCAGGGGCAGCCTCCACCAGGCCCCCACTCATGTCCCCTATCACCCCCACCCCCCAGCAGTGCAGGGGCATCCTCCACCAGGCCCCCACCCATGTTTACCACCACCCCCACCCCCCAGCAGTGCAGGGGCAGCCTCCACCAGGCCCCCACTCATGTCCCCTATCACCCCCACCCTCCAGCCACCAGGGGCAGCCTCCACCAGGCCCCCACTCATGTCTCCCATCACCTCCACCCCCCAGCCACCTGGGGCAGCCTCCACCAGGCCCCCACTCATGTCTCCCATCACCCCCACCCCCAGCAGTGCAGGGGCAGCCTCCACCAGGCTCCCACACATGTCCCCCTGCACCCCCACCCCCCAGCCACCAGGGGCAGCCTCCACCAGGCCCCCACTCATATCTCCCATCACCCCACCCCCCAGCAGTGCAGGGGCAGCCTCCACCAGGCCCCCACTCATGTCTCCCCTCACCCCCAACCCACAGGCACCAGGGGCAGCCTCCACCAGGCTCCCACACATTTCCCCCTGCACCCCACCCCCCAGCCACCAGGGGCAGCCTCCACCAGGCCCCCACTCATGTGTCCCATCACCCCCACCCCCCAGCCACCAGGGGCAGCCTCCACCAGGCCCCCACTCATGTTCAACTCATATCTCCCTGCACCCCCACCCCCCAGCCACCAGGGGCAGCCTCCACCAGGCCCCCACCCATGTCTACCACCACCCCCACCCCCCAGCCACCAGGGGCAGCCTCCACCAGGCCCCCATTCATGTCCTCTATCACCCCCACCCCCCCAGCAGTGCAGGGACATCCTCCACCAGGCCCACACCCATGTCTCCCATCACCCCACCCCCAGCAGTGCAGGGGCAGCCTCCACCAGGCTCCCACACATGTCCCCCTGCACCCCCACCCCCCAGCCACCAGGGGCAGCCTCCACCAGGCTCCCACACATTTCCCCCTGCACCTCACCCCCCAGCCACCAGGGGCAGCCTCCACCAGGCCCCCACTCATGTCTCTCATCACCCCCACCCCCCAGCCACCAGGGGCAGCCTCCACCAGGCCCCCACTCATTTCTCCCATCACCCCCACCCCCCAGCCACCAGGGGCAGCCTCCACCAGGCCCCCACTCTTGTCCAACTCATGTCTCCCTGCACCCCCAGCCACCAGGGGCAGCCTCCACCAGGCCCCCACTCATGTCTCCCATCACCCCCACTCCCCAGCCACCAGGGGCAGCCTCCACCAGGCCCCCACTCATGTCCAACTCATGTCTCCCTGCACCCCCAGCCACCAGGGGCAGCCTCCACCAGGCCCCCACCCATGTCTACCACCACCCCCACCCCCAGCCACCAGGGGCAGCCTCCACCAGGCCCCCACTCAGGTCCCCTATCACCCCCACCCCCCAGCAGTGCAGGGGCATCCTCCACCAGGCCCCCACCCATGTTTACCACCACCCCCACCCCCCAGCAGTGCAAGGGCAGCCTCCACCAGGCCCCCACTCATGTCTACCACCACCCCCATCCCCCCAGCCACCAGGGGCAGCCTCCACCAGGCCCCCACCCATGTCTACCACCACCTCCACCCCCCAGCAGTGCAGGAGCAGCCTTCACCAGGCCCCCACTCATGTCTACCACCACCCCACCCCCCAGCCACCAGGGGCAGCCTCCACCAGGCCCCCACTCATGTCTCCCATCACCCCACCCCCCAGCAGTGCAGGGGCAGCCTCCACCAGGCTCCCACACATGTCCCCCTGCACCCCCACCCCCCAACCACCAGGGGCAGGCTCCACCAGGCCCCCACTCATTTCTCCCATCACCCCCACCCCCCAGCCACCAGGGGCAGCCTTCACCAGGCCCCCACTCTTGTCCAACTCATGTCTCCCTGCACCCCCAGCCACCAGGGGCAGCCTCCACCAGGCCCCCACTCATGTCTCCCATCACCCCCACCCCCCAGCCACCAGGGGCAGCCTCCACCAGGCCCCCACTCATGTCCAACTCATGTCTCCCTGCACCGCCAGCCACCAGGGGCAGCCTCCACCAGGCCCCCACCCATGTCTACCACCACCCCCAGCCACCAGGGGCAGCCTCCACCAGGCCCCCACTCATGTCCCCTATCACCCCCACCCCCCAGCAGTGCAGGGGCATCCTCCACCAGGCCCCCACCCATGTTTACCACCACCCCCACCCCCCAGCAGTGCAGGGGCAGCCTCCACCAGGCCCCCGCTCATGTCCCCTATCACCCCCACCCCCCAGCCACCAGGAGCAGCCTCCACCAGGCCCCCACTCATGTCTCCCATCACCTCCACCCCCCAGCCACCTGGGGCAGCCTCCACCAGGCCCCCACTCATGTCTCCCATCACCCCCACCCCCAGCAGTGCAGGGGCAGCCTCCACCAGGCTCCCACACATGTCCCCCTGCACCCCCACCCCCCAGCCACCAGGGGCAGCCTCCACCAGGCCCCCACTCATGTCTCCCATCACCCTCACCCCCCAGCAGTGCAGGGGCAGCCTCCACCAGGCCCCCACTCATGTCTCCCCTCACCCCCAACCCACAGGCACCAGGGGCAGCCTCCACCAGGCTCCCACACATTTCCCCCTGCACCCCACCCCCCAGCCACCAGGGGCAGCCTCCACCAGGCCCCCACTCATGTCTCCCATCACCCCCACCCCCCAGCCACCAGGGGCAGCCTCCACCAGGCCCCCACTCATGTTCAACTCATATCTCCCTGCATCCCCACCCCCCAGCCACCAGGGGCAGCCTCCACCAGGCCCCCACCCATGTCTACCACCACCCCCACCCCCCAGCCACCAGGGGCAGCCTCCACCAGGCCCCCATTCATGTCCTCTATCACCCCCACCCCCTCAGCAGTGCAGGGACATCCTCCACCAGGCCCACACCCATGTCTCCCATCACCCCACCCCCAGCAGTGCAGGGGCAGCCTCCACCAGGCTCCCACACATGTCCCCCTGCACCCCCACCCCCCAGCCACCAGGGGCAGCCTCCACCAGGCCCCCACTCATGTCCTCTATCACCCCCAGCCCCCAGCAGTGCAGGGGCATCCTCCACCAGGCCCCCACCCCCCAGCCACCAGGGGCAGCCTCCACCAGGCCCCCACTCATGTCCCCTATCCCCCCACCGCTCAACAGTGCAGGGGCATCCTCCACCAGGCCCCCACTCATATCTACCACCACCCCCACCCCCTAGCCACCAGGGGCATCCTCCACCAGGCCCCCACTCATGTCTACCACCACCCCCACTCCCCAGCAGTGCAGGGGCAGCCTCCACCAGGCCCCCACTCATGTCTACCACCCCCCCCACCCCCCAGCCACCAGGGGCAGCCTCCACCAGGCCCCCACCCATGTCTACCACCACCCCCATCCCCCAGCAGTGCAGGGGCAGCCTCCACCAGGCCCCTACCCATGTCTCCCATCACCCCCACCCCCTAGCAGTGCAGGGGCAGCCTCCACCAGGCCCCCACCCATGTCTACCACCACCCCCACCCCCAAAGCCACCAGGGTCAGCCTCCACCAGGCCCCCACTCATGTCTCCCATCACCCCCACCCCCCAGCCACCAGGGGCAGCCTCCACCAGGCCCCCACTCATGTCTCCCATCACCCCCACCCCCCAGCAGTGCAGGGGCAGCCTCCACCAGGACCCCACCCATGTGTACCACCACCCCCACCCACCAGCCACCAGGGGCAGCCACCACCAGGCCCCCACCCAGGTCTACCACCACCCCCACCCCCCAGCAGTGCAGGGGCAGCCTCCACCAGGCCCCCACTCATGTCTACTACCACCCCCACTCCCCAGCCACCAGGGGCAGCCTCCACCAGGACCCCACTCATGTCTCCCATCACCCCCACCCCCCAGCAGTGCTGGGGCAGCCTCCAGCAGGCCCCCACCCATGTCTCCCATCACCCCTACCCCCAGCAGTGCAGGGGCAGCCTCCACCAGGCCCCCACCCATGTCTACCACCACCCCCACCCCCCAGCCACCAGGGGCAGCCTCCACCAGGCCCCCACTCATGTCTCCCATCATCCCCACCCCCCAGCCACCAGGGGCAGCCTCCACCAGGCCCCCACTCATGTCTCCCATCACCCTCACCCCCCAGCCACCAGGGGCAGCCTCCACCAGGCCCCCACTCATGTCCAACTCATGTCTCCCTTCACCCCCACCCCCAGCCACCAGGGGCAGTCTCCACCAGGCCCCCACCCCTGTCTACCACCACCCCCACCCCCCCAGCCACCAGGGGCAGCCTCCACCAGGCCCCCACCCATGTCTACCACCACCCCCACCCCCCAGCAGTGCAGGAGCAGCCTTCACCAGGCCCCCACCATGTCTACCACCACCCCCACCCCCCAGCCACCAGGGGCAGCCTCCACCAGGCCCCCACTCATGTCTCCCATCACCCCACCCCCCAGCAGTGCAGGGGCAGCCTCCACCAGGCTCCCACACATGTCCCCCTGCACCCCCACCCCCCAACCACCAGGGGCAGCCTCCACCAGGCCCCACCTCTTGTCCAACTCATGTCTCCCTGCACCCCCAGCCACCAGGGGCAGCCGCCACCAGGCCCCCACTCATGTCTCCCATCACCCCCACCCCCCAGCCACCAGGGGCAGCCTCCACCAGGCCCCCACTCATGTCCAACTCATGTCTCCCTGCACCCCCAGCCACCAGGGGCAGCCTCCACCAGGCCCCCACCCATGTCTACCACCACCCCCACAACCCCAGCCACCAGGGGCATCCTCCACCAGGCCCCCACTCATGTCCCCTATCACCCCCACCCCCCAGCAGTGCAGGGGCATCCTCCACCAGGCCCAAACCCATGTCTACCACCACCCCCACCCCCTCAGCCACCAGGGGCAGCCTCCACCAGGCCCCCACTCATGTCCCCTATCACCCCCAGTCCCCAGTAGTGCAGGGGCATCCTCCACCAGGCCCCCACTCATGTCTACCACCACCCCCCTCCCCCAGCCACCAGGGGCAGCCTCCACCAGGCCCCCACTCATGTCCCCTATCACCCCCACCCCCCAGCAGTGCAGGGGCAGCCTCCACCAGGCCCCCACTCATGTCTACCACCACCCCCACCCCCCAGCCACCAGGGGCAGCCTCCACCAGGCCCCCACTCATGTCTGCCATCACCCCACCTCCCAGCCAACATGTCACCACAATGTAGATCCCTGGCCCTTATGGTCAGCCTCCAAATGGCAAACACCCACCCGAGTATTGCATCCACCCACTTTGAAATGGCAAAACATGACAGAAGCCCAATTGCGAGTTTGGAAATGAACACATGTCCCTCACATACACCCAATGGTTGTCAGTGAATGTGCATGAAACCTATGAGATTATACTACACATTGAACTTTGAAGAAAAAATATGTATTAAAAGCAACATAAATTGAATCAAAAATAAACAAACAATAATAGAAATTTAAAAAAAAAACAACAGCAGGTCCATGAAATAATGCCAAACCACAAATCATAATGCAAAGGAAAGGTGTCCAAAGTCACAGTCCACAAAAGTAAATCCAATGGAAAATTAAAATCGAAAACCATTGCTCCTTGGCGAAATCATAACAAAAATTGAAAATACAAAAGTCAACTATGTACAGATAAACTATCCAGGGTCCATGATCCCAACCGAAGAAATGAAACCTATCTAATAACACTACCTAAAAAAAATAACTATATACAAAAATGTGGCCCATTGTCCAAAAGGTCCAAAAAAAAGCTAAACCAAAGCAAACCTAACACTAACTATATAACTATTTACAAGGGCAGCGGGCTAGTCCGACGGCTCACTTTGGGATGTTCCGGGCCAGGGCATCATCGAACTCCTGCTCAATGTCCCGGAGGCGCTCCTCCTCCATGGCCCTGAGGGTCCGCAAGGCCGTCCACATGTTCCCCCCAAACTCCCTGCGGATTGCCTCGAGGCACTCGGCACGCCTCAGGGCCCTCTGCATGGAGTTCTCCGCCCTGACCATCGTGAGCCGTGCCTCTTCCGCCCCCTGCCGCTCCGCATCTATGGCGTGGCCCAACCGCTGCCACACGGAAGACACTTCCCGTCCTGGGTCCTCCTGCCCTCCGGCCGATGCCTGCCCCTCCGATGTGGAAGGCCCCGAGCCATCATGGCTCCCACCATGTTGCTGCTGCTGTGCCTCTGCCCGTGCACTGCATCCTGCTGCCTGCACATCCTCTGCTGGCTGGGGTGCAGTCGATGTGGCCACCCTTGCTGGACGTCCGACTCCCGACTGTGGCAGGGATGCCTCCTCCACCAGCCTGGCCGCACCGTCAGAGGCAGCTCCACAGGGCACCCAGGTGACTGATGGGTGGGAAGATGGCACGGAGGACGACTGGCGCATAGGGGGTTCAGTTGAGGAGGGGGTCTGAGCAAGCCCCATCAAACGGAGGAATTCGGCCTGGGTGACCTGTCCCAGTAGGCCGACGCAGTCAACGAGCCATTCGAGATGACGTGCAGTCTCCTCATGAAAAGACCGCAGGTCACCTTGCATGGCCCATTGACGCAATGCCACACCAGTCAGGACAGGCTCAACCCGGACGCGGATAGCCAGGTCCGCAGGCAGAGGAAAGCCAGTTGTCGTGAGCTCATCCCCTGCCTGAAAACGGGTCTGGACGTAGGCATCCCTGCTGGTGCAAGATGATGCAGTGACAGGATCAGGGACAGGATTGCACACAGGCACCTCCGTGGTGACCTGTGCTGCCTCCTGTCCCTGGTCCTGCACTGCACCACTAGCACCAGTGGAATCCCCACCTCCAGACCCCGTCTCTGTTGCTTGCATGGCCTCCTCCTCCACCAAACCCCCCA
Source organism: Ambystoma mexicanum (assembly GCF_040938575.1). NCBI lineage: Eukaryota > Metazoa > Chordata > Amphibia > Caudata > Ambystomatidae > Ambystoma > Ambystoma mexicanum. Next base: position 608,613,325 of record NC_090922.1, on the reverse strand, counting down.
CCAACCTGGATGACTCCGTGCCATCTTCCCCCGTTGGGCCCTGTGGGGTCCCAGCTGCCCCTTCTGCTGCCGAGGAGTCCAACTCCGACCTCCGCCTCTTGGACCTCCCCACGGCAGCTGCGGCCTGGGACGCGGCACCGGACTCCTCACTCCCCGACGAGATGACAACCTGGGAGGGGAGCCGGGCCTTGCGTCTCCGGCTGGCGGTGCGATCCCCGCCGCTGTGCTCCACAGCACCTTCTCCGCTCTCTTCATCAGTTGACGCTGCAGACAGGGGGAAATAAAACACAGGCATCAGGGCACTGTACAATGGACACATACACACATTACAGTTGCACATCAGTGGCATTGGCAAACCTCAGACATGGCATCACAATCGGCAACACACATGTCATTTCAACTTGCACACATGAGCCATACCACAGCCACATCGCACCTGCCAGCACCATCCATACACATACAACAGCATGAGCAGGCAAAGGTGAGCCAGACATCACATGCAACACAGCGAGTGCACTACACATGCACGCACACCACCACACTTGCATGCATGTGTACACCTCAGCCAACTGTCGCAGTGTTCCGATGGGCATCCATGTCACATCTGCCAATCAGGCTTCCACATCCCGCTGTCACATGCATCCATGTTGCCTCACTGTTGCACCCTTGTCAAATACACACACATGCACATGTACACAGTGCTGATACATGCAGCTGAAAACAACATACATGCGTGATATCACGAACATGCCCACTTACATACACATTCATCCAAACATGTGTGCCCACACAACTGCATTTGGCATGCAAGCCTACACACACAAGCACCACCCATGTCTCACACATGACAGCCCTCACATGTGTTAGCCTCACAGTCCTGTACACCTCCACCCATACTCGGCCCCATACAAACAGATGTGCAACCGGCACACTACTGGCACATCACCACACGCACAGCTTACAATCATGATGCATGTACACTTACCGCTCGACTCCAGACGGGTCTGCCTCTCAAGGACCTGGACGTGGAGCGCTGGGGATATGCGTTCCAGGACCCTCATCTGATCTTCCGACAAGTGGCCCCAGCGCCCCTTAGTATCCGCTGCCTTCAAGAGGCGCTGGGCCTTGTTCAGGGTCCTGGACCTGAAGTACTTCCAACGCTTCTTGACATGTTGGAAGTCGCGGACTGCCACCCCTCGGCGTTGATGGCATTCACGATGTCCGTCCAGATCCGAGTCCGTCCTTCCTTGTCGGCTCGCACACTTCCGTAGAGGGCATCATACTGCCCCAGGACTTGCTCCACCAGGACACCAACTTCCCTGGCACTGAAGCTGGTGCCCCTCTGCCTCTCTGGACGGGGGTTGTCAGTGGTGCCAGATGTTGCAGTGCCCGACATGACAACCCCAGAGTCAGGAGTGGGTGGGCAACTGGGTCCTGGGGCTGGGCTGTGGAGCGATGGAATCCCAGTCGGGAGTCTTCGGTTCCAGCAGGGGTGGTCACAGCAACAGCACCCCTGGCTGATGTGCAGGCAGCAAATGGCATGGCACGTGGGCAGCAGGCAGTCAGGCAGCAGCAGATGGCAGGTGGGAGCGTGCTCGGGCCTCTGCGGGGCAGTAATTCGGCCTTCTGGGCAGGAGCGTGGTCTTCTGTGTGCTTACGCGTGGCCAGCTTGATACAGAGTGATTTGGCACGTGAAAATCCTGCACGTCTGCATGTAAATCGAGGAAAGGACCTTAGCGCGTATGCACGTCAGCACGCATATGCGATTTCATTTGACCAAAGGCCCTTCGCGCATAAGCGCGTCTGTGACATGATGCGCGCGGGTGTTTCCCTCATTACACGTGATGACAGAGCACACGTGGATTTCCACCAATCGCGTGTGAAACTTCCTGTGCACCCCAGAAATACACACATCCAGGCCAATCGCGTGTACGCTCACTTCCCTCCGATTACACGCGATTACACTCGGACGTGCAGTTTTACCACGTGTGCTCGCATATGCAATTTCATTGGCACAAAGGCCACCATGCGCAGCTGTGACGTCACGCGCATGGCTGCAGAGAATGGCACGTGTAAAAATGAAGAGATACATGTCCGAGTGTCAAAGCGCGTAATTGGTGGAAATGGCCTCATCGCGTATGCGCGTCTGTGACGTGTGTATAAAAGGTACGTGTAGAACGCCATTTCCTTGTACGTGCTTTTCGTGGAGAGCGAGTGGGTGAAATCTGTACTTCTTGTCAGTTCACACGCAATTTACTTCACGGCGTTTCCAGTTCGTACTCCCTGTTACTCTGACAGCTTTTTCTCTTTTCCTCTTTTTCTTGGGCCTGTTTCCTCAAACAGTGTTCCCTTCTACTGTTGTCCTGTCTCCTCAGACAGCGTACAATTCTTCTTTTGGCGGGGGTGTTGTCAACGCGCACACGTGCATATTTTTCACACTTCTTTTCCTGGCAGACGGTGAGTCGCGCACGTATTTAACATCTGTGCTTGCCCCATGGGTCGCGTACCCCTTCAGAGGTCATTCTAGGCTGCGTGTGACACGCATACGTTCATTCTTGTGTTTCTGGGTGCCACAGTGTAGTGCAGGTTTATTTTTCCACGCACGTGGTCTAGGAGGGATTGTGTGCACCTTACTTCCCTTTTTTGGTGTGCCTGTGCGTTGCGTGACCCGTCATCTTTCCCCAGGGGTGACATACAGCCTTGCTAGAGCACTAGGGTACGATTACCATCTGGTACCCAACCCCTTTGACCCCCAATTGCCCAGGACAATAGTTCACATCGACTCCCATACGCACAATAACACCAGTGCCATGGCTGGGAGGCAACCAATCCGTAAGGGTGGCAAAGGTGGCCGAGCCCCAAGTGGTGGCCGTGGTGGATCCAGTAGGGGATGTGGCCGTGACTTGCAGGGTGCCCCTAGCCTCCCATGTGTGGAGGAGCAGTCAGGGACACCCATGCCCCCCCCCCCCTGGTTGAGGTTAACGTGGCTAACACCATCCATGCTCAGCCCTTGTTGGACCAGCCCACTGTGGAACCAGACCTGGCACAGGGTGACTCCATGGCTGACTTCCAGGTCAGCAGGTCTAGGCCACGTGCGCCAGTGAACGTTGGTGTCATCAGGCCACGTAGATCAGGGGCAGCTAGGTCATCTGCTGCCTCGCGTAGGCAGGCTGGGGAGGCTGCAGGGGCAGCTGCGGCTCCATCCACCCCACCTATCACACACCCAGCCAGGACAGTGTCGGTCCAAATCCATCATGCTGACATTCCCCCTGACACCATCACACTTGAGCTAATGCCTGCACCAACTCCCATGCTGAGTTTGCAATCCCACCCTCCTGCCCCTAGTGTCCAGAGCGGCATAGGACACTCAGGATCCTCACCACCTTCAAAGCGGAAGAGGAAGAGTGCTCGTCCAGTAGTGGCTGATGCCCCAGACACGGCTACACAGTCCGGCCCGTCAAGGAAGCCCAGCTTCAATGAGGCCGAACTGAATGCACTTGTAGAGTATGTGTCCGCACATGACCGCGAAATGGTGATTGTTGCAGGATCCAAAACCACACCTGCACAACGTCAGGCACACTGGCAGACCATTGCGGACATCATAAGTGCCCTTGGAATCGTGAGGCACACAGCTAATGAATGCTACAAGCGCTGGAATGACCTGAAGCGCAGGGCAAAGAATGAACTGGCCTCAAGTCATGCCGCAACTCTAGTGACTGGAGGTGGGTCTCCAGCAGATGACATAGAACTCACTCCACATGAGCAGGTTGCTGGGACCTGCGTCATGGAGGAACAGATCCAAGGCGTGGGAGAACTGGCAGATTACGAGGCATTGTCCTGTGAGTGCACATGCATGTGTGTGTCATTCATGTGCATGGTGTGTGTGGGAGGGCTTCTGTTTGGGTGCCAGGTGAGGGTGTGTGTGCCTGAGTGGTTCGGGTCACCCATGTGCCTCTTCCTATACATTCTTGGCACCAGCATTTGGTTATAGCAGCATCCCTTCTGCCAACATTAGACATCCAGCCCAACACCACGCCAGTTGCCCTTGGAGTGTCATCTTGCCACAACATTGTTGCTTATTTACCTCTGTTTATTCAGGCAGATTGTTTGCATACCACCACTTTTACTCGGGATTTCTCAGTCCTATTGTCACATGTCTAACATGGCTATGGTACAGTGGACTGGCTTAGTTTCCTGGACATGATTAGTTTAGACATGTCCCTGTGCTATAGGACCATTTGGGACTGGCAGCTGCAGGTTAAACATTTGAACCATTTCAATGAAAAAATCAATTATATGAGCAAACTGGACTGAATGAACAATTGGTGACCTCCTCTCCCTCTTCACTTCATGGCTAGGGTACATGCCATCTGTGTGATGGCATGTGTATTTGACCTGCCAATCACTGGCCAATGTGTGATGCCACTGCTAGGCAGCATGCAGCAAATGTGTTAATCTTCCATCTTGGTGTCATGTGCCAGCTGCCTCCCCATCACACGCAGTGACGGTGCATGCATGGGAGGGTTTTAGTCATGTGGGACATGTGTCAATCAAGTACTGTTTCTGTAGCCTCTCAGCCCTAATTGTGTGCCATAGTGCTAATGCCTGTTTCTTTTATGTCTTTGCAGGGGATGACGCACTTGATACTGCTGGGGTTGTGGAGATGGTGCAGACCCAGGAGGGGTCTGAGGGCCGACCGACCACCAGTGAGGGACGTGGTGTGGTGGTGGGTGAGAACCCAAAACTGCTGCAGGTCGTGCTCTCAAGGGGTGTCTCTGGCTGCTCCTCCCCCGAGCTGTATTCAGGTGTCGATTCGGATGATGAGACCTATGTGCCGTCGCAGGTGAGTATTCCTGGGAGGGATTCTGTTCTTTCCGACCCACCTGCACCAGGGTTAGAACCCTAAATGAGGATGTCATTGTTTGCAGGTACGCCTTTGGTGGTTACGGATGCAGGGTCACACTCCACTACATCTGATCCTGTTCCTGGGCCAGCAGATCAGAGGGGGAATGCAGTCCTGCAGCCTCAGGCAGTGCAGGCACAGCAAGGCGCAGATCGCCTTGCCCCAGACAGGTGTGGTGCCTGACGACGTGGTGGCCGTCAGCCACCTGGCAATACCGCATGGGAGCAATCCATATACGGTATGGCAACCCAACAGGCAGCATCATCAGAGATGATGGCTCAGGCCATGGATAGGGTGTCCACTTCCATTGTCCCCCCCGAAAGGCTGATGGAGCGACTACAGCAGGCAACCGACTCCATCTGCCAGTCACACAGGGAGGACATGTTGGCGTCCGACAGGGACAGGCGGGCCGCACTGGCGACTCTGCAGGAAGCCATCTCCATAGAGTCCCAGGGCCACAGGGAAGCCCTGAGGTTGGAACTCCTTCACCTCAGGACGACTCTTGTTGAGCTTGAGGCTTCAACAAACAGAAGGACAGAACAGTAGCTGGAGCGTCTCACCCATACGCTCTCAGCTGAGATGCAGGCAACTAGGGCGGAGGTCCAGGCACCCCGTGAGTTGTTGCATGGGGACCTCCGCACACTTATCCTCCAGAACGAGACCTACCACACCCGCATGCTTGCAGCCATGGAGGAGCAGACAAGGGCTTTGCGTGGGCTGCCTCCCATAGTGCCACCACCTCCTGATGCAGCTGCAGAGGGTGAGGAGAGCGACAGCAGTGATACTCCCACAATAGGGTAGCCGTGTAGGCCATGAGCCCATGGAGGTGTTTTTTTTTTGCAAGATCCACACAGGTGGGTTTTGGTGTGCACCCTGTCCTCGGACCTCCTGGGTGGCCTCCCCCACCCCCCGGGCCCATTAATGGCCATTTTTGATTTTTTTTTTGGGACAGTGTGTTGCCTTGTGTGGCTCCCGTGGGCATACGCTGCATTGTGGCTGGGCACATGCAAGCTTGACATGGATTTGGTTCAGATGCTTGGGTTTTTGTCACACACACCCCTCCTGCTTCCCGTTTCCATGGGCTTGCAAAGGGTGTGCCAAAGTGACATTGACGTACATGGTGACATTGGACACCCATGAGCTGTGTGGGCAGTCTGTAGTCAATACTGTGTATACATTCATAGTGCATATTGTTGTTGTATTGTACACTGCATGGTGTATTGATATGTGCCCCTGCATCCATCTCATCCTCCTAATTTGCAGGTACATTCCTCATGTCTTCACAATGCGGTCCACCTTGGAACTGGAGTCCATGTTGTAAGCAGTGCACCTACACTCTTGCGTGGTGCTAACACTGTATTCTTGGAAGTGTTCGGAGGGCTGTCATCATCAGGTAGTGAGGCTAGCACATTTTAAAGTCTGTAATGTCATGTTTAAGGTAGGTTGGAGGTTGTGTAGGTGATTGGTATTCTTGGTAAGTATTTGGTAATGTGGGTTGTAGGTCCTGCATTACTGTGAGCATTTCATGTGTGGACATGTTTCCATTAGGGACACTGTAGCTGGTGACACTTGGGGCATGTTGTGGGGATTAATTTCTTTCCTCTCACATTGCATGACATGCCATGGTGTGTTGTGTGGCCGTGCCAGGGAGGGGTTGGGTGACATGGCACTGTTTTCATGTAGTATTTTGAGAGTGGGTATTCATTTCTGCAGCATGGAAGTGTCTTTTGATGACACTGCATTGGTGGTGTTTGTGTAGGTAGGGATGCACACATTGTGACACTTCCACATGAACAATCTCAGGCTGCTATGGTTCTGACAGTTGACTGTCTCTTTGTTCATCTTAATTGTCAGGTCGAGTCATCATTGCTTATCAGATGGTATGTGCCAGGCCTGTGTGCACTCCACTGGGGTGTGATTTCTATGTGAAGTAATTAGCCACCAGCTGCGTACGGGCTGCCTCACCCCGTGCCCTCTCCCCTCCCATGCGCAGCGGGCGTGCATGTGGTTGGGGATGTGGGGGCACCACCATGTCCACAGCCAGGCCCCGGCGTGTTGCAACATTGTGCAGGACACATGCTGCCACTATGATCCTGCACACTACTGGGGGCGCATATAACAGCTGCCCGCCAGAACGGTCAAGGGAGCGAAAGCGTGACTTGAGCACTCCGAATGTGCGCTCCACTATGCCCCGGGTTGCAATATGGGCTGTGTTGTATCTTACCTCTGGAGGCGTGATGGGGTTCCGAATTGGCGTCATCATGTGGGTGCTCAGAGGGTAGGCACTGTCCCCTGGTGAGGAGGTGATGGGTATCATTAGTGTGGTAGTGACATAACTCTGCATCTGACATGCATGCATGTGCAGTGGCATTCATACTCACCAAGCAGCCATGTATCGCCATGCCGCTCAGCTTCTAGGTCCCGGTTTAGGGTAGACATTCGGTAAATGAAGCTGTCGTGGGTGGACCCTGGATAGCTGGCATATACTGAGGTGATGATTCCCTTAGCATTACATAGTACCTGCACGTTGATGGAATGCCAGTGCTTGCGGTTCCTATAGATGTGCTCAGATGCCCTGGGGGGACGTAGTGCCAAATGGATGCAGTCAATGGCACCTAGCACTTTTGGGATTTGTGCAACACCGTAGAAATCGAGGGTGGCAGCCTGCCTTTCTGCAGGTGTCCTGGGCAGGTATATGTGCCTGCGGACTGATGGGCATGCAGTGATGATGTTCAAGACCTGGTGTAGGCAGCGTGACTGCGTGGCCTGTGACACCCCACCCACTATGGCACTTGTCCGCTGAAATGATCCTGTGGCCAAGAAGTCCAGTACATTGAGGACCTTCTCCAGGGGGCTGAGTGCTTGAGAGTACAGGGTGGGTGATCTGAGGTCATCCTCCCACTCACTGACCAGGTCCAGTATTATGTGTGGTGGAAACCTGTACCTCTCATACACCTGGTCATCAGGCATCCCAAAAAGGCTGGTTCTGGGAGTGAAAATTCGGTCCCTCACTATCCTCCTCCTCCTCCTTTGGTAACCCATAGCCACTGCTGCTAGTAATGGTATATTCATCCTGGCGTATGGGCTTGTTTGTTGTTTGCGTGCACTTTTATGCTGCGCGGGTTGACGTACGCCTGCTTCATGCTGGCGTACGTGTTTCAGGATTGGACCATTTATTTTTCGGCACGTCGTAGGCGAACGTGTGAATCTTCCTGCCCACCCCAGAAATACTCATAGCATGCTCTCCCAGGCCCAGTCGCGGGTAAATATTCCCGCCCACCCCTGGACTACATGTACCCCACTCTCACAGGCCATGTCGCATGTGGAACTTCCCGCGCACCCCGAAGTACACGTTCCCAGGCAAATCGCGTGTGGAACTTCCCGCGCACCCCAAAGTACACGTACCCAGGCCAATTGCGTGTGGAACTTCCCGCGCACCCCATAGTATACGTAACCAGGCCAATCGTGTGTGGAACTTCCCGCGCACCCCGAGGTACACGTACCCAGGCCAATCGCGTGTGGAACTTCCCGCACACCCCGTAGTACACGTACCCAGGCCAATCGGTTGTGGAACTTCCCACGCCCCCCGTAGTACACGTACCCAGGCCAATCGCGTGAGGAACTTCCCGCGCACCCCGTAGTGCACGTACCCAGGCAAATCGCACGGCAGGAGGGGTGGGGGTGGTGGCAGACATGGGTGGGGGCCTGGTGGAGGCTGCCCTTGCACTGCTGGGGTGTGGGGGTGATGGGAGACATGAGTGGGGGCCTGGTGGAGGCTGCCCCTGCACTGCTGGGGGGTGGGGGTGATGGGAGACATGAGTGGGAGCCTGGTGGAGGCTGCCCCTGCACTGCTGGGGGGTGGGGGTGATGGGAGATATGAGTGGGGGCCTGTTGGAGGCTGCCCCTGGTGGCTGGGGGTGGAGGTGGTGGTAGACATGAGTGGGGGCCTGGTGGAGGCTGCCCCTGCACTGCTGGGGGGTGGGGGTGATGGGAGACATGAGTGGGGGCCTGGTGGAGACTGCCCCTGGTGGCTGGGGGGTGGGGGTGCAGGGGGACATGTGTGGGAGCCTGGTGGAGGATGCCCCTGCACTGCTGGGGGGTGGGGGTGATGGGAGACATGGGTGGGGGCCTGGTGGAGGCTGCCCCTGGTGGCTGGGGGTGGGGGTGGTGGTAGAAATGAGTGGGGTCCTGGTGGAGGCTGCCCCTGCACTGCTGGGGGGTGGGGGTGATGGGAGACATGAGTGGGGGCCTGGTGGAGGCTGCCCCTGGTGGCTGGGGAGTGGGGGTTCAGGGGGGCATGTGTGGGAGCCTGGTGGAGGCTGGCCCTGCACTGCTGGGGGGTGGGGGTGATGGGAGACATGAGTGGGGGCCTGGTGGAGGGTGCCCCTGGTGGCTGGGGGGTGGGGGTGATGGGAGACATGAGTGGGGGCCTGGTGGAGGCTGCCCCTGCAATGCTGGGGGGTATGGGTGATGGGAGACATGGGTGGGGGCCTGGTGGAGGCTGCCCCTGCACTGCTGGGGGGTGGGGGTGATGGGAGACATGAGTGGGGGCCTGGTGGAGGCTGCCCCTGGTGGCTGGGGGGTGGTGGTAGACATGGGTGGGGGCCTGGTGAAGGCTGCCCCTGGTGGCTGGGGGGTGGGGTGGTGGTAGACATGAGTGGGGGCCTGGTGGAGGCTGCCCCTGCACTGCTGGGGGGTGGGGGTGATGGGAGACATGGGTGGGGGCCTGGTGGAAGCTGCCCCTGGTGGCTGGGGGGTGGGGGTGATGGGAGACATGAGTGGGGGCCTGGTGGAGGCTGCCCCTGCAATGCTGGGGGGTATGGGTGATGGGAGACATGGGTGGGGGCCTGGTGGAGGCTGCCCCTGCACTGCTGGGGGGTGGGGGTGATGGGAGATATGAGTGGGGGCCTGGTGGAGGCTGCCCCTGGTGGCTGGGGGTGGAGGTGGTGGTAGACATGAGTGGGGGCCTGGTGGAGGCTGCCCCTGCACTGCTGGGGGTGGGGGTGATGGGAGACATGAGTGGGGGCCTGGTGGAGACTGCCCCTGGTGGCTGGGGGGTGGGGGTGCAGGGGCACATGTGTGGGAGCCTGGTGGAGGCTGCCCCTGCACTGCTGGGGGGTGGGGGTGATGGGAGACATGGGTGGGGGCCTGGTGGAGGCTGCCCCTGGTGGCTGGGGGTGGGGGTGGTGGTAGAAATGAGTGGGGTCCTGGTGGAGGCTGCCCCTGCACTGCTGGGGGGTGGGGGTGATGGGAGACATGAGTGGGGGCCTGGTGGAGGCTGCCCCTGGTGGCTGGGGGGTGAGGGTTCAGGGGGGCATGTGTGGGAGCCTGGTGGAGGCTGGCCCTGCACTGCTGGGGGGTGGGGGTGATGGGAGACATGAGTGGGGGCCTGGTGGAGGGTGCCCCTGGTGGCTGGGGGGTGGGGGTGATGGGAGACATGAGTGGGGGCCTGGTGGAGGCTGCCCCTGCAATGCTGGGGGGTATGGGTGATGGGAGACATGGGTGGGGGCCTGGTGGAGGCTGCCCCTGCACTGCTGGGGGGTGGGGGTGATGGGAGACATGAGTGGGGGCCTGGTGGAGGCTGCCCCTGGTGGCTGGGGGGTGGTGGTAGACATGGGTGGGGGCCTGGTGAAGGCTGCCCCTGGTGGCTGGGGGGTGGGGTGGTGGTAGACATGAGTGGGGGCCTGGTGGAGGCTGCCCCTGCACTGCTGGGGGGTGGGGGTGATGGGAGACATGGGTGGGGGCCTGATGGAAGCTGCCCCTGGTGGCTGGGGTGGTGTTGGTGGTGTAACATGGCAGGGGGCCTGGTGGAGGCTGCCACTGGTGGCTGGGGGGTGGGGGTGCAGGGGGACATATGTGGGAGCCTGGTGGAGGCTGCCCCTGCACTGCTGGGGTGGGGGTGATGGGAGACATGAGTGGGGGCCTGGTGGAGGCTGCCCCAGGAGGCTGGGGGGTGGGGTGGTGGTAGACATGGGTGGGGGCCTAGTGGAGGCTGCCCCTGGTGGCTGGGGGTGTAGGGGGACATGTGTGGGAGCCTGGTGGAGACTGCCCCTGCACTGCTGGGGGGTGGAGGTGATGGGAGACATGAGTGGGGGCCTGGTGGAGGCTGCCCCTGGTGGCTGGGGGGTGGGGGTGCAGGGGGACATGTGTTGGAGCATGGTGGAGGCTGCCCCTGCACTGCTAGGGGGTGGGGGTGATGGGAGACATGGGTGGGGGCCTGGTGGAGGCTGCCCCTGGTGGCTGGGGGGTGGGGGTGGTGGTAGACATGGGTGGGGGCCTGGTGGAGGCTGCCCCTGCACTGCTGGGGGAGTGGGGGTGATGGGAGACATGAGTGGGGGCCTGGTGGAGGCTGCCCCTGCACTGCTGGGGGGTGGGGGTGGTGGTAGACATGGGTCGGGGCCTGTTGGAGGCTGCCCCTGCACTGCTGGGTGTTGGGGGTGATGGGAGACATGAGTGGGGGCCTGGTGGAGGCTGCTCCTGCACTGCTGGGGGGTGGGGGTGATGGGAGACATGGGTGGGGGCCTGGTGGAGGCTGCCCCTGGTGGCTGGGGGGTGGGGATGATGAGAGACATGAGTGGGGGCCTGGTGGAGGCTGCCCCTGGTGGCTGGGGGGTGGGGGTGGTGTTAGACATGGGTGGGGGCCTGGTGGAGGCTGCGCCTGGTGGCTGGGGGTGGGGGTGGTGGTAGACATGAATGGGGGCCTATTGAAAAGTACTACTAAACCCAAGAAAGAACTCAAAACTCCAGTATATGTTTCTAAATTTTCCATTCAGAGTAACAAAATAAAGAATTCCATTAAGAAACATTGGAGCATTTTTAAGAATGATGTAAGGGTCCAGAATCTATTTGAACAACTTCCAGTCTTTGCTTATCAAAGGAGCAAAAACCTACGAGATGAACTGGTCCACACGAGGCCACCGATGAAAGAACCCATTACTTCACGCACAGGAACATATCCGTGCTTACATTGCATCAATTGTAATTTGGTGATCAAGGGTGACACGATATACCATCCCAGAACAGGCAACAAGATTTTCCTGAAGACATTTGGTACGTGTGATAGTGTGAACATTATATACGGTATAAAATGCCCCTGTGGTAAGTATTATGTAGGACAGTCCACGAGATCAGCAAAGGCACGTTGGAACGAGCACCGTTCGTGCATACGTACATGTAACACCAACTCGGCGGTGGCACGCCACTGGCGTGATGAGAACCACAACCTGACTCAAATTAGATTTGTCATTCTTGAAGTGTTAAAGAAATCGAATCCCCATGAGGATTTGGGCCTGCGACTCAACCAAAGAGAAACCTTTTGGATAGACAAACTTGGGAGCCTCTACCCAAATGGCCTAAATGAAGAGATTAACTATCACTGTTACATTTGAATCATTGTTTTCCATGCTTGACTTAAGAGGATTATGTTGATACATGAGTGACTAGTACATGATTCCCTTCCTCTACCAATGTACATTTATACCGTGACACTTTGGATGACCTCTCTCTTTAAGGGGGTCATTCATGTCTTTTATTTTAGGATTCAATATGAATTGTTATCACATTAGGATCCAATCACCAACGTTTACACACCATTGTCGCCCTTCCCGAACTTAGGTTTGGGACCCAAGGTAGCGCCTTCCGGGGGCTACCGCATGCGACTGGTGTATTTATGATAAATGTACATGATATATCCACGATTACACCCATTAGTTGTTTATGTAATGGTTTAGATACACATGCTACCCTTGCATGATTTATTCCATATATCGCAGTGTGTCTAATATGCTTATTATTATCATTATTATTATTATCATAATGTTTGTTTATTTTATCTATGACATTTTCACTCATTTATACACAATTGTCAGTATGTTTTCTATGTCTATTAGCCTTTTTTTCTCATATTCAATTTTCTGTTCTTTTCCTTCTACAATTCTACATTTATCAGTAGCTTTACTGTAAATTCTTTTTTATCTGGATTCCTGGCTTGAATTGCCTGATTGCATGGAGAGCAATCGTCAGTATGTTTTCTATGTCTATCAGCCTTTTTTCTCATATTTAATTTTTGTTTTTTTCCTTCTATAATTCCGTAATTATCATCAGCTCTACTGCAAATTCTTTTTTATTTGAATTCTTGGCCTGAATTGTCTGATTGCATAGAGTGTAATCGGCAGTATGTTTTCTATGTCTATCAGCCGTTTTTCTCATATTTATTTTTCGATTTTTTTCCTTCTATAATTCCGTAATTATCATCAGCTCTACTGCAAATTCTTTATTTCCATGATTCTTAGCCTTGATTGCCTGATTGCATAGAGTGCAACTGCCTATCGGCATCGTGTCGATCAATGGACACATTTGGGTCACGTGTTTATATTAGTATGAGTAACCTTGGGAACACTGTTCCCTGGCTATGCGGAATGGCGTCCCCTGCTTGACTGCAATCCCAGCCTCAGTACACTCGTAGCTTTACGAGTACAGGTAAGCCTGCAGACCTCTACAACTAGTGTCTATGACAAATTCTGAGACAACCCACTAAAACACATGTCGTTGCACCTACAGATTGAAGAATTGATTTGGTCTGGTTTCCAGACCTTTGATCTTGCGTGAAGTTGTTGTCAACTCCCCGCACATTTTTTCCACGGGCTACCTCGATCCCTTGAGGTAACTTTCCTTGGTTTTCTGATCATGTTCAAATTAACTGTGTTATTTCATTTACACATTATTTATTTTGGCATCTTTTCTTTTCCCTACTGTGTGGCTTCATTCACCTTTTCCATTTACCTTGCAACTCATCGAAAATTGGTATGTTATTTTTATATTGTTTTCACGCATGGTTATATTTTGTAACACAATCACGATTTTGTTTATGTTTTTCAAAACTTGATGCTTTTGGTATAAATGTTCCACAGCTTGTGTAAATTAGACCTGCCCTGATGAAGGAGCTGTATGCTCCGAAATGCATTGGCACTTTATGTTTATAACAATTATGGGATGAGTTAGCCGCGGCCTCACTAAGATTTTATTAGTGACCAACTTGGAATTTTCTTTTTGATAAACGCATATTACTTTTGGATCCGACTAAGAGATTTATTTGGATGAGTTACATTCTGTAAATACAGTGAACATTTACTAGTTGACTCTAATTTTGCAAATTGCACTGCCCTTGGTAGGGCTTATATAGAGAGCGGCTGTGTGGCCAGGTTTGTTACCTGGTCTTCTGCATATTTTTGTGTTCCACGAGTCAGGGTGTCTCCAGACTCATCGTAGCCAGCTCCTGTGAATTTTTTGAAAGATGATTTATAACCTCAACCTTTTTTGATCTGTTTGAAAGTGAATTTAAACAAGTGGTGCCCACTTACTTACCTTCCTGGCCTGGTGGAAGCTGCCACTGGTGGCTGGGGGGGTGGCGGTAGACATGGGTTGGGTCCTGGTGGAGGCTGCACCTGGTGGCTGAGGGGTGGGGGTGCAGGGGGACATTTGTGGGAGCCTGGTGGAGGCTGCCCCTGCTCTGCTGAGGGGTGGGGGTGATGGGAGACATGGGTGGGGGCCTGGTGGAGGCTGCCCCTGGTGGCTGGGGGGTGGGGGCGGTGGTAGACATGGGTGGGGGCCTGGTGGAGGCTGCTCCTGGTGGCTGGGGGGTGGGGGTGGTGGTAGACATGAGTGGGGGCCTGGTGGAGGCTGCCCCTGCACTGCTGGGAGGTCGGGGTGATGGGAGACATGAGTGGGTGCCTGGTGGAGGCTGCCCCTGGTGGCTGGGGGTGGGGGTGGTGGTAGAAATGAGTGGGGTCCTGGTGGAGGCTGCCCCTGCACTGCTGGGGGGTGGGGGTGATGGGAGACATGAGTGGGGGCCTGGTGGAGGCTGCCCCTGGTGGCTGGGGGGTGGGGGTTCAGGGGGGCATGTGTGGGAGCCTGGTGGAGGCTGGCCCTGCACTGCTGGGGGGTGGGGGTGATGGGAGACATGAGTGGGGGCCTGGTGGAGAGTGCCCCTGGTGGCTGGGGGGTGGGGGTGATGGGAGACATGAGTGGGGGCCTGGTGGAGGCTGCCCCTGCAATGCTGGGGGGTATGGGTGATGGGAGACATGGGTGGGGGCCTGGTGGAGGCTGCCCCTGCACTGCTGGGGGGTGGGGGTGATGGGAGACATGAGTGGGGGCCTGGTGGAGGCTGCCCCTGGTGGCTGGGGGGTGGTGGTAGACATGGGTGGGGGCCTGGTGAAGGCTGCCCCTGGTGGCTGGGGGGTGGGGTGGTGGTAGACATGAGTGGGGGCCTGGTGGAGGCTGCCCCTGCACTGCTGGGGGGTGGGGGTGATGGGAGACATGGGTGGGGGCCTGGTGGAAGCTGCCCCTGGTGGCTGGGGTGGTGTTGGTGGTGTAACATGGCAGGGGGCCTGGTGGAGGCTGCCACTGGTGGCTGGGGGGTGGGGGTGCAGGGGGACATATGTGGGAGCCTGGTGGAGGCTGCCCCTGCACTGCTGGGGTGGGGGTGATGGGAGACATGAGTGGGGGCCTGGTGGAGGCTGCCCCAGGAGGCTGGGGGGTGGGGTGGTGGTAGACATGGGTGGGGGCCTAGTGGAGGCTGCCCCTGGTGGCTGGGGGTGTAGGGGGACATGTGTGGGAGCCTGGTGGAGACTGCCCCTGCACTGCTGGGGGGTGAAGGTGATGGGAGACATGAGTGGGGGCCTGGTGGAGGCTGCCCCTGGTGGCTGGGGGTGGGGGTGCAGGGGGACATGTGTTGGAGCATGGTGGAGGCTGCCCCTGCACTGCTAGGGGGTGGGGGTGATGGGAGACATGGGTGGGGGCCTGGTGGAGGCTGCCCCTGGTGGCTGGGGGGTGGGGGTGGTGGTAGACATGGGTGGGGGCCTGGTGGAGGCTGCCCCTGCACTGCTGGGGGAGTGGGGGTGATGGGAGACATGAGTGGGGGCCTGGTGGAGGCTGCCCCTGCACTGCTGGGGGGTGGGGGTGGTGGTAGACATGGGTCGGGGCCTGTTGGAGGCTGCCCCTGCACTGCTGGGTGTTAGGGGTGATGGGAGACATGAGTGGGGGCCTGGTGGAGGCTGCTCCTGCACTGCTGGGGGGTGGGGGTGATGGGAGACATGGGTGGGGGCCTGGTGGAGGCTGCCCCTGGTGGCTGGGGGGTGGGGATGATGAGAGACATGAGTGGGGGCCTGGTGGAGGCTGCCCCTGGTGGCTGGGGGGTGGGGGTGGTGTTAGACATGGGTGGGGGCCTGGTGGAGGCTGCGCCTGGTGGCTGGGGGTGGGGGTGGTGGTAGACATGAATGGGGGCCTATTGAAAAGTACTACTAAACCCAAGAAAGAACTCAAAACTCCAGTATATGTTTCTAAATTTTCCATTCAGAGTAACAAAATAAAGAATTCCATTAAGAAACATTGGAGCATTTTTAAGAATGATGTAAGGGTCCAGAATCTATTTGAACAACTTCCAGTCTTTGCTTATCAAAGGAGCAAAAACCTACGAGATGAACTGGTCCACACGAGGCCACCGATGAAAGAACCCATTACTTCACGCACAGGAACATATCCGTGCTTACATTGCATCAATTGTAATTTGGTGATCAAGGGTGACACGATATACCATCCCAGAACAGGCAACAAGATTTTCCTGAAGACATTTGGTACGTGTGATAGTGTGAACATTATATATGGTATAAAATGCCCCTGTGGTAAGTATTATGTAGGACAGTCCACGAGATCAGCAAAGGCACGTTGGAACGAGCACCGTTCGTGCATACGTACATGTAACACCAACTCGGCGGTGGCACGCCACTGGCGTGATGAGAACCACAACCTGACTCAAATTAGATTTGTCATTCTTGAAGTGTTAAAGAAATCGAATCCCCATGAGGATTTGGGCCTGCGACTCAACCAAAGAGAAACCTTTTGGATAGACAAACTTGGGAGCCTCTACCCAAATGGCCTAAATGAAGAGATTAACTATCACTGTTACATTTGAATCATTGTTTTCCATGCTTGACTTAAGAGGATTATGTTGATACATGAGTGACTAGTACATGATTCCCTTCCTCTACCAATGTACATTTATACCGTGACACTTTGGATGACCTCTCTCTTTAAGGGGGTCATTCATGTCTTTTATTTTAGGATTCAATATGAATTGTTATCACATTAGGATCCAATCACCAACGTTTACACACCATTGTCGCCCTTCCCGAACTTAGGTTTGGGACCCAAGGTAGCGCCTTCCGGGGGCTACCGCATGCGACTGGTGTATTTATGATAAATGTACATGATATATCCACGATTACACCCATTAGTTGTTTATGTAATGGTTTAGATACACATGCTACCCTTGCATGATTTATTCCATATATCGCAGTGTGTCTAATATGCTTATTATTATCATTATTATTATTATCATAATGTTTGTTTATTTTATCTATGACATTTTCACTCATTTATACACAATTGTCAGTATGTTTTCTATGTCTATTAGCCTTTTTTTCTCATATTCAATTTTCTGTTCTTTTCCTTCTACAATTCTACATTTATCAGTAGCTTTACTGTAAATTCTTTTTTATCTGGATTCCTGGCTTGAATTGCCTGATTGCATGGAGAGCAATCGTCAGTATGTTTTCTATGTCTATCAGCCTTTTTTCTCATATTTAATTTTTGTTTTTTTCCTTCTATAATTCCGTAATTATCATCAGCTCTACTGCAAATTCTTTTTTATTTGAATTCTTGGCCTGAATTGTCTGATTGCATAGAGTGTAATCGGCAGTATGTTTTCTATGTCTATCAGCCGTTTTTCTCATATTTATTTTTCGATTTTTTTCCTTCTATAATTCCGTAATTATCATCAGCTCTACTGCAAATTCTTTATTTCCATGATTCTTAGCCTTGATTGCCTGATTGCATAGAGTGCAACTGCCTATCGGCATCGTGTCGATCAATGGACACATTTGGGTCACGTGTTTATATTAGTATGAGTAACCTTGGGAACACTGTTCCCTGGCTATGCGGAATGGCGTCCCCTGCTTGACTGCAATCCCAGCCTCAGTACACTCGTAGCTTTACGAGTACAGGTAAGCCTGCAGACCTCTACAACTAGTGTCTATGACAAATTCTGAGACAACCCACTAAAACACATGTCGTTGCACCTACAGATTGAAGAATTGATTTGGTCTGGTTTCCAGACCTTTGATCTTGCGTGAAGTTGTTGTCAACTCCCCGCACATTTTTTCCACGGGCTACCTCGATCCCTTGAGGTAACTTTCCTTGGTTTTCTGATCATGTTCAAATTAACTGTGTTATTTCATTTACACATTATTTATTTTGGCATCTTTTCTTTTCCCTACTGTGTGGCTTCATTCACCTTTTCCATTTACCTTGCAACTCATCGAAAATTGGTATGTTATTTTTATATTGTTTTCACGCATGGTTATATTTTGTAACACAATCACGATTTTGTTTATGTTTTTCAAAACTTGATGCTTTTGGTATAAATGTTCCACAGCTTGTGTAAATTAGACCTGCCCTGATGAAGGAGCTGTATGCTCCGAAATGCATTGGCACTTTATGTTTATAACAATTATGGGATGAGTTAGCCGCGGCCTCACTAAGATTTTATTAGTGACCAACTTGGAATTTTCTTTTTGATAAACGCATATTACTTTTGGATCCGACTAAGAGATTTATTTGGATGAGTTACATTCTGTAAATACAGTGAACATTTACTAGTTGACTCTAATTTTGCAAATTGCACTGCCCTTGGTAGGGCTTATATAGAGAGCGGCTGTGTGGCCAGGTTTGTTACCTGGTCTTCTGCATATTTTTGTGTTCCACGAGTCAGGGTGTCTCCAGACTCATCGTAGCCAGCTCCTGTAAATTTTTTGAAAGATGATTTATAACCTCAACCTTTTTTGATCTGTTTGAAAGTGAATTTAAACAAGTGGTGCCCACTTACTTATCTTCCTGGCCTGGTGGAAGCTGCCACTGGTGGCTGGGGGGGTGGCGGTAGACATGGGTTGGGTCCTGGTGGAGGCTGCACCTGGTGGCTGAGGGGTGGGGGTGCAGGGGGACATTTGTGGGAGCCTGGTGGAGGCTGCCCCTGCTCTGCTGAGGGGTGGGGGTGATGGGAGACATGGGTGGGGGCCTGGTGGAGGCTGCCCCTGGTGGCTGGGGGGTGGGGGCGGTGGTAGACATGGGTGGGGGCCTGGTGGAGGCTGCTCCTGGTGGCTGGGGGGTGGGGGTGGTGGTAGACATGAGTGGGGGCCTGGTGGAGGCTGCCCCTGCACTGCTGGGAGGTCGGGGTGATGGGAGACATGAGTGGGTGCCTGGTGGAGGCTGCCCCTGGTGGCTGGGGGGGTGGGGGTGCAGGGGGACATGTGTGGGAGCCTGGTGGAGGCTGCCCCTGCACTGCTGGGGGGTGGGTGTGATGGGAGACATGGGTGGGGGACTGGTGGAGGCTGCCCCTGGTGCTGGGGGGTGGGGGTGGTGGTAGACATGAGTGGGGAGCCTGGTGGAGGCTGCCCCTTCACTGCTGGGGGGTGGGGGTGATGGGAGACATGAATGGGGGCCCGTTGGAGGCTGCCCCTGGTGGCTGGGGGTGGGAGTGCAGGGGGATATGCGTGGGAGCCTGATGGAGGCTGCCCCTGCACTGCTGGGGGGTGGGGGTGATGGGAGACATGAGTGGGGGCCTGGTGGAGGCTGCCCCTGGTGGCTGGGGGATGGGGGTGATGGGAGACATGAGTGGGGGACTGGTGGAGGCTGCCCCTGCACTGCTGGGGGTTATGGGTGATGGGAGACATGGGTGGGGGCCTGGTGGAGGCTGCCCCTGCACTGCTGGGGGGTGGGGGTGATGGGAGACATGAGTGAGGGCCTGGTGGAGGCTGCCCCTGGTGGCTGGGGGGTGGTGGTAGACATGGGTGGGGGCCTGGTGGAGGCTGCCCCTGGTGGCTGGGGGGTGGGGTCGTGGTAGACATGAGTGGGGGCCTGGTGGAGGCTGCCCCTGCACTGCTGGGGGCTGGGGTTGATGGAGACATGGGTGGGGGCCTGGTGGAAGCGGCCCCTGGTGGCTGGGGGGGTGGTGGTGGTGTAACATGGCAGGGGGCCTGGTGAAGGCTGCCACTGGGGCTGGGGGGTGGGGGTGCAGGGGAACATGTGTGGGAGCCTGGTGGAGGCTGCGCCTGCACTGCTGGGGGGTGGGGGTGATGGGAGACATGAGTGGCGGCCTGGTGGAGGCTGCCCCTGGTGGCTGGGGGGTGGGGGTGCAGGGGGACATGTGTGGGAGCCTGGTGGAGGCTGCCCCTGCACTGCTGGGGGGTAGGGGTGATGGGAGACATGGGTGGGGGCCTGGTGGAGGCTGCTCCTGGTGGCTGGGGGGTGGGGGTGGTGGTAGACATGGGTGCGGGCCTGATGGAGGTTGCCCCGGCACTGCTGGGGGGTGGGGGTGATGGGAGACATGAGTGGGGGCCTGCTGGAGGCTGCCCCTGGTGTCTGGGGGGTGGGGATGATGGGAGACATGAGTGGGGGCCTGGTGGAGGCTGCCCTTGGTGGCTGGGGGGTGGGGGTGGTGTAGACATGGGTGGGGGCCTGGTGGAGGCTGCCCGTGGTGGCTGGGGGGTGGGGGTGGTGGTAGACATGGGTGTGGGCCTGGTGAAGGCTGCTCCTGCCCTGCTGGGGGGTGGGGGTGGTGGTAGACATGGGTGGGGGCCTGGTGGAGGCTGCCCCTGCACTGCTGGGGGGTGGGGGTGATGGGAGACATGAGTGGGGGCCTGGTGGAGGCTGCCCCTGGTGGCTGGGGGGTGGTGGTAGACATGGGTGGGGGCCTGGTGAAGGCTGCCCCTGGTGGCTGGGGGGTGGGGTGGTGGTAGACATGAGTGGGAGCCTGGTGGAGGCTGCCCCTGCACTGCTGGGGGGTGGGGGTGATGGGAGACATGGGTGGGGGCCTGGTGGAAGCTGCCCCTGGTGGCTGGGGGGTGGGGGTGATGGGAGACATGAGTGGGGGCCTGGTGGAGGCTGCCCCTGCAATGCTGGGGGGTATGGGTGATGGCAGACATGGGTGGGGGCCTGGTGGAGGCTGCCCCTGCACTGCTGGGGGGTGGGGGTGATGGGAGATATGAGTGGGGGCCTGGTGGAGGCTGCCCCTGGTGGCTGGGGGTGGAGGTGGTGGTAGACATGAGTGGGGGCCTGGTGGAGGCTGCCCCTGCACTGCTGGGGGTGGGGGTGATGGGAGACATGAGTGGGGGCCTGGTGGAGACTGCCCCTGGTGGCTGGGGGGTGGGGGTGCAGGGGCACATGTGTGGGAGCCTGGTGGAGGCTGCCCCTGCACTGCTGGGGGGTGGGGGTGATGAGAGACATGGGTGGGGGCCTGGTGGAGGCTGCCCCTGGTGGCTGGGGGTGGGGGTGGTGGTAGAAATGAGTGGGGTCCTGGTGGAGGCTGCCCCTGCACTGCTGGGGGGTGGGGGTGATGGGAGACATGAGTGGGGGCCTGGTGGAGGCTGCCCCTGGTGGCTGGGGGGTGGGGGTTCAGGGGGGCATGTGTGAGAGCCTGGTGGAGGCTGGCCCTGCACTGCTGGGGGGTGGGGGTGATGGGAGACATGTGTGGGGGCCTGGTGGAGGGTGCCCCTGGTGGCTGGGGGGTGGGGGTGATGGGAGACATGAGTGGGGGCCTGGTGGAGGCTGCCCCTGCAATGCTGGGGGGTATGGGTGATGGGAGACATGGGTGGGGGCCTGGTGGAGGCTGCCCCTGCACTGCTGGGGGGTGGGGGTGATGGGAGGCATGAGTGGGGGCCTGGTGGAGGCTGCCCCTGGTGGCTGGGGGGTGGTGGTAGACATGGGTGGGGGCCTGGTGAAGGCTGCCCCTGGTGGCTGGGGGGTGGGGTGGTGGTAGACATGAGTGGGGGCCTGGTGGAGGCTGCCCCTGCACTGCTGGGGGGTGGGGGTGATGGGAGACATGGGTGGGGGCCTGGTGGAAGCTGCCCCTGGTGGCTGGGGTGGTGGTGGTGGTGTAACATGGCAGGGGGCCTGGTGGAGGCTGCCACTGGTGGCTGGGTGGTGGGGGTGCAGGGGGACATATGTGGGAGCCTGGTGGAGGCTGCCCCTGCACTGCTGGGGTGGGGGTGATGGGAGACATGAGTGGGGGCCTGGTGGAGGCTGCCCCAGGAGGCTGGGGGGTGGGGTGGTGGTAGACATGGGTGGGGGCCTAGTGGAGGCTGCCCCTGGTGGCTGGGGGTGTAGGGGGACATGTGTGGGAGCCTGGTGGAGACTGCCCCTGCACTGCTGGGGGGTGGAGGTGATGGGAGACATGAGTGGGGGCCTGGTGGAGGCTGCCCCTGGTGGCTGGGGGGTGGGGGTGCAGGGGGACATGTGTTGGAGCATGGTGGAGGCTGCCCCTGCACTGCTAGGGGGTGGGGGTGATGGGAGACATGGGTGGGGGCCTGGTGGAGGCTGCCCCTGGTGGCTGGGGGGTGGGGGTGGTAGTAGACATGGGTGGGGGCCTGGTGGAGGCTGCCCCTGCACTGCTGGAGGAGTGGGGGTGATGGGAGACATGAGTGGGGGCCTGGTGGAGGCTGCCCCTGCACTGCTGGGGGGTGGGGGTGGTGGTAGACATGGGTCGGGGCCTGGTGGAGGCTGCCCCTGCACTGCTGGGTGTTGGGGGTGATGGGAGACATGAGTGGGGGCCTGGTGGAGGCTGCTCCTGCACTGCTGGGGGGTGGGGGTGATGGGAGACATGGGTGGGGGCCTGGTGGAGGCTGCCCCTGGTGGCTGGGGGGTGGGGATGATGAGAGACATGAGTGGGGGCCTGGTGGAGGCTGCCCCTGGTGGCTGGGGGGTGGGGGTGGTGTTAGACATGGGTGGGGGCCTGGTGGAGGCTGCGCCTGGTGGCTGGGGGTGGGGGTGGTGGTAGACATGAATGGGGGCCTATTGAAAAGTACTACTAAACCCAAGAAAGAACTCAAAACTCCAGTATATGTTTCTAAATTTTCCATTCAGAGTAACAAAATAAAGAATTCCATTAAGAAACATTGGAGCATTTTTAAGAATGATGTAAGGGTCCAGAATCTATTTGAACAACTTCCAGTCTTTGCTTATCAAAGGAGCAAAAACCTACGAGATGAACTGGTCCACACGAGGCCACCGATGAAAGAACCCATTACTTCACGCACAGGAACATATCCGTGCTTACATTGCATCAATTGTAATTTGGTGATCAAGGGTGACACGATATACCATCCCAGAACAGGCAACAAGATTTTCCTGAAGACATTTGGTACGTGTGATAGTGTGAACATTATATATGGTATAAAATGCCCCTGTGGTAAGTATTATGTAGGACAGTCCACGAGATCAGCAAAGGCACGTTGGAACGAGCACCGTTCGTGCATACGTACATGTAACACCAACTCGGCGGTGGCACGCCACTGGCGTGATGAGAACCACAACCTGACTCAAATTAGATTTGTCATTCTTGAAGTGTTAAAGAAATCGAATCCCCATGAGGATTTGGGCCTGCGACTCAACCAAAGAGAAACCTTTTGGATAGACAAACTTGGGAGCCTCTACCCAAATGGCCTAAATGAAGAGATTAACTATCACTGTTACATTTGAATCATTGTTTTCCATGCTTGACTTAAGAGGATTATGTTGATACATGAGTGACTAGTACATGATTCCCTTCCTCTACCAATGTACATTTATACCGTGACACTTTGGATGACCTCTCTCTTTAAGGGGGTCATTCATGTCTTTTATTTTAGGATTCAATATGAATTGTTATCACATTAGGATCCAATCACCAACGTTTACACACCATTGTCGCCCTTCCCGAACTTAGGTTTGGGACCCAAGGTAGCGCCTTCCGGGGGCTACCGCATGCGACTGGTGTATTTATGATAAATGTACATGATATATCCACGATTACACCCATTAGTTGTTTATGTAATGGTTTAGATACACATGCTACCCTTGCATGATTTATTCCATATATCGCAGTGTGTCTAATATGCTTATTATTATCATTATTATTATTATCATAATGTTTGTTTATTTTATCTATGACATTTTCACTCATTTATACACAATTGCCAGTATGTTTTCTATGTCTATTAGCCTTTTTTTCTCATATTCAATTTTCTGTTCTTTTCCTTCTACAATTCTACATTTATCAGTAGCTTTACTGTAAATTCTTTTTTATCTGGATTCCTGGCTTGAATTGCCTGATTGCATGGAGAGCAATCGTCAGTATGTTTTCTATGTCTATCAGCCTTTTTTCTCATATTTAATTTTTGTTTTTTTCCTTCTATAATTCCGTAATTATCATCAGCTCTACTGCAAATTCTTTTTTATTTGAATTCTTGGCCTGAATTGTCTGATTGCATAGAGTGTAATCGGCAGTATGTTTTCTATGTCTATCAGCCGTTTTTCTCATATTTATTTTTCGATTTTTTTCCTTCTATAATTCCGTAATTATCATCAGCTCTACTGCAAATTCTTTATTTCCATGATTCTTAGCCTTGATTGCCTGATTGCATAGAGTGCAACTGCCTATCGGCATCGTGTCGATCAATGGACACATTTGGGTCACGTGTTTATATTAGTATGAGTAACCTTGGGAACACTGTTCCCTGGCTATGCGGAATGGCGTCCCCTGCTTGACTGCAATCCCAGCCTCAGTACACTCGTAGCTTTACGAGTACAGGTAAGCCTGCAGACCTCTACAACTAGTGTCTATGACAAATTCTGAGACAACCCACTAAAACACATGTCGTTGCACCTACAGATTGAAGAATTGATTTGGTCTGGTTTCCAGACCTTTGATCTTGCGTGAAGTTGTTGTCAACTCCCCGCACATTTTTTCCACGGGCTACCTCGATCCCTTGAGGAGGTAACTTTCCTTGGTTTTCTGATCATGTTCAAATTAACTGTGTTATTTCATTTACACATTATTTATTTTGGCATCTTTTCTTTTCCCTACTGTGTGGCTTCATTCACCTTTTCCATTTACCTTGCAACTCATCGAAAATTGGTATGTTATTTTTATATTGTTTTCACGCATGGTTATATTTTGTAACACAATCACGATTTTGTTTATGTTTTTCAAAACTTGATGCTTTTGGTATAAATGTTCCACAGTTTGTGTAAATTAGACCTACCCTGATGAAGGAGCTGTATGCTCCGAAATGCATTGGCACTTTATGTTTATAACAATTATGGGATGAGTTAGCCGCGGCCTCACTAAGATTTTATTAGTGACCAACTTGGAATTTTCTTTTTGATAAACGCATATTACTTTTGGATCCGACTAAGAGATTTATTTGGATGAGTTACATTCTGTAAATACAGTGAACATTTACTAGTTGACTCTAATTTTGCAAATTGCACTGCCCTTGGTAGGGCTTATACAGAGAGCGGCTGTGTGGCCAGGTTTGTTACCTGGTCTTCTGCATATTTTTGTGTTCCACGAGTCAGGGTGTCTCCAGACTCATCGTAGCCAGCTCCTGTGAATTTTTTGAAAGATGATTTATAACCTCAACCTTTTTTGATCTGTTTGAAAGTGGAATTTAAACAAGTGGTGCCCACTTACTTACCTTCCTGGCCTGGTGGAAGCTGCCACTGGTGGCTGGGGGGTGGCGGTAGACATGGGTTGGGTCCTGGTGGAGGCTGCACCTGGTGGCTGAGGGGTGGGGGTGCAGGGGGACATTTGTGGGAGCCTGGTGGAGGCTGCCCCTGCTCTGCTGAGGGGTGGGGGTGATGGGAGACATGGGTGGGGGCCTGGTGGAGGCTGCCCCTGGTGGCTGGGGGGTGGGGGCGGTGGTAGACATGGGTGGGGGCCTGGTGGAGGCTGCCCCTGGTGGCTGGGGGGTGGGGGTGGTGGTAGACATGAGTGGGGGCCTGGTGGAGGCTGCCCCTGCACTGCTGGGAGGTCGGGGTGATGGGAGACATGAGTGGGTGCCTGGTGGAGGCTGCCCCTGGTGGCTGGGGGGGTGGGGGTGCAGGGGGACATGTGTGGGAGCCTGGTGGAGGCTGCCCCTGCACTGCTGGGGGGTGGGTGTGATGGGAGACATGGGTGGGGGACTGGTGGAGGCTGCCCCTGGTGCTGGGGGTGGGGGTGGTGGTAGACATGAGTGGGGAGCCTGGTGGAGGCTGCCCCTTCACTGCTGGGGGGTGGGGGTGATGGGAGACATGAATGGGGGCCCGTTGGAGGCTGCCCCTGGTGGCTGGGGGTGGGAGTGCAGGGGGATATGCGTGGGAGCCTGATGGAGGCTGCCCCTGCACTGCTGGGGGGTGGGGGTGATGGGAGACATGAGTGGGGGCCTGGTGGAGGCTGCCCCTGGTGGCTGGGGGATGGGGGTGATGGGAGACATGAGTGGGGGACTGGTGGAGGCTGCCCCTGCACTGCTGGGGGTTATGGGTGATGGGAGACATGGGTGGGGGCCTGGTGGAGGCTGCCCCTGCACTGCTGGGGGGTGGGGGTGATGGGAGACATGAGTGAGGGCCTGGTGGAGGCTGCCCCTGGTGGCTGGGGGGTGGTGGTAGACATGGGTGGGGGCTGGTGGAGGCTGCCCTGGTGGCTGGGGGGTGGGGTCGTGGTAGACATGAGTGGGGGCCTGGTGGAGGCTGCCCCTGCACTGCTGGGGGCTGGGTTGATGGAGACATGGGTGGGGGCCTGGTGGAAGCGGCCCCTGGTGGCTGGGGGGTTGGTGGTGGTGTAACATGGCAGGGGGCCTGGTGAAGGCTGCCACTGGGGCTGGGGGGTGGGGGTGCAGGGGAACATGTGTGGGAGCCTGGTGGAGGCTGCGCCTGCACTGCTGGGGGGTAGGGGTGATGGGAGACATGAGTGGCGGCCTGGTGGAGGCTGCCCCTGGTGGCTGGGGGGTGGGGGTGCAGGGGGACATGTGTGGGAGCCTGGTGGAGGCTGCCCCTGCACTGCTGGGGGGTAGGGGTGATGGGAGACATGGGTGGGGGCCTGGTGGAGGCTGCTCCTGGTGGCTGGGGGGTGGGGGCGGTGGTAGACATGGGTGCGGGCCTGATGGAGGGTTGCCCCGGCACTGCTGGGGGGTGGGGGTGATGGGAGACATGAGTGGGGGCTGCTGGAGGCTGCCCCTGGTGTCTGGGGGGTGGGGATGATGGGAGACATGAGTGGGGGCCTGGTGGAGGCTGCCCTTGGTGGCTGGGGGTGTGGGTGGTGTAGACATGGGTGGGGGCCTGGTGGAGGCTGCCCGTGGTGGCTGGGGGGTGGGGGTGGTGGTAGACATGGGTGTGGGCCTGGTGAAGGCTGCTCCTGCCCTGCTGGGGGGTGGGGGTGGTGGTAGACATGGGTGGGGGCCTGGTGGAGGCTGCCCCTGGTGGCTGGGGGGTGGGGATGATGGGAGACATGAGTGGGGGCCTGGTGGAGGCTGCCCCTGGTGTCTGGGGGGTGGGGATGATGGGAGACATGAGTGGGGGCCTGGTGGAGGCTGCCCTTGGTGGCTGGGGGGTGGGGGTGGTGTAGACATGGGTGGGGGCCTGGTGGAGGCTGCCCGTGGTGGCTGGGGGGTGGAGGTGGTGGTAGACATGGGTGTGGGCCTGGTGGAGGCTGCCCCTGCACTGGTGGGGGGTGGGGGTGATTGGAGACATGAGTGGGTGCCTGGTGGAGTCTGCCCCTGCACTGCTGGGGGGTGGGGGTGATGGGAGACATGAGTGGGGGCCTGTTGGAGGTTGCCCCTGGTGGCTGGGGGGTGGGGGTGGTGGTAGACATGAGTGGGGGCGTGGTGAAGGCTACCCTGATGGCTGGGGGGTAGGGGGTGATGGGAGACATGAGTGGGGGCCTGGTGAGGCTGCCCCTGTTGGCTGGGTGGTGGGGGTGCAGGGGGACATTTGTGGGAGCCTGGTGGAGGCTGCCCCTGCACTGCTGGGGAGTGGGGGTGATGGGAGACATGGGTGGGGGCCTGGTGGAGGCTGCCCCTGGTGGCTGGGGGTTGGGGGGTGGTGGTAGACATGGGTGGGGGCCTGGTGGAGGCTGCCCCTGGTGGCTGGGTGGTAGGGCTGGTGGTAGACATGAGTGGGGGCCTGGTGGAGGCTGCCCCTGCACTGTTGGGGGGTGGGGGTGATGGGAGACATGAGTGGGGGCCCGGTGGAGACTGCCCCTGGTGGCTGGGGGGCGGGGGTGCAGGGGGACATGTGTGGGAGCCTGGTGGAGGCTGTCCCTGCACTGCTGGGGGGTGGGGTGATGGGAGACATGAGTGGGGGCCTGGTGGAGGCTGCCCCTGGTGGCTAGGGGGTGGGGGTGATGGGAGACATGAGTGGGGCCTGGTGGAGGCTGCCCCTGCACTGCCGGGGGGTATGGGTGATGGGAGACATGGGTTGGGGCCTGGTGAGGCTGCCCCTGCACTGCTGGGGGGTGGGGGTGATGGGAGACATGAGTGGGGGCCTGGTGGAGGCTGCCCCGGGTGTGTGGGGGGTGGTGGTAGACATGGGTGGGGGCCTGGTGGAGGCTGCCCCTGGTGGCTGGGGGGTGGGGGTGGTGGTAGACATGAGTGGGGCCTGGTGGAAGCTGCCCCTGCACTGCTAGGGGGTGGGGGTGATGGGAGACATGGGTGGGGGCCTGGTGGAAGCTGCCCCTGGTGGCTGGGGGGGTGGGGGTGGTGTAACATGGCAGCAGGCCTGGTGGAGGCTGCCACTGGTGGCTGGGGGGTGCGGGGTGCAGGGGGACATGTGTGGGAGCCTGGTGGAGGCTGCCCCTGCACTGCTGGGGAGTGGGGGTGATGGGAGACATGAGTGGGGGCCTGGTGGAGGCTGCTCCTGGTGGCTGGGGGATGGGGGTGGTGCTAGACATGGGTGGGGGCCTGTTGGAGGCTGCCCCTGGTGGCTGGGGGGTGGGGGTACAGGGGGACATGTGTGGGAGCCTGGTGGAGGCTGCCCCTGCACTGCTGGGGGGTGGGGGTGATGGGAGACATGAGTGGGGGCCTGGTGGAGGCTGCCCCTGGTGGCTGGGGGGTGGGGGTGGTGGTAGACATGGGTGGGGGCCTGGTGGAGGCTGCCCCTGGTGGCTGGGGGGTGGGGGTGATGGGAGACATGAGTGGGGGCCCGGTGGAGACTGCCCCTGGTGGCTGGGGGGCGGGGGTGCAGGGGGACATGTGTGGGAGCCTGGTGGAGGCTGTCCCTGCACTGCTGGGGGGGTGGGGTGATGGGAGACATGAGTGGGGGCCTGGTGGAGGCTGCCCCTGGTGGCTAGGGGGTGGGGGTGATGGAGACATGAGTGGGGGCCTGGTGGAGGCTGCCCCTGCACTGCCGGGGGGTATGGGTGATGGGAGACATGGGTTGGGGCCTGGTGGAGGCTGCCCCTGCACTGCTGGGGGGTGGGGGTGATGGGAGACATGAGTGGGGGCCTGGTGGAGGCTGCCCCGGGTGTGTGGGGGGTGGTGTGGTAGACATGGGTGGGGGCCTGGTGGAGGCTGCCCTGGTGGCTGGGGGGTGGGGGTGGTGGTAGACATGAGTGGGGCCTGGTGGAAGCTGCCCCTGCACTGCTAGGGGGTGGGGGTGATGGGAGACATGGGTGGGGGCCTGGTGGAAGCTGCCCCTGGTGGCTGGGGGGGTGGGGGTGGTTAACATGGCAGCAGGCCTGGTGGAGGCTGCCACTGGTGGCTGGGGGGTGGGGGTGCAGGGGGACATGTGTGGGAGCCTGGTGGAGGCTGCCCCTGCACTGCTGGGGAGTGGGGGTGATGGGAGACATGAGTGGGGGCCTGGTGGAGGCTGCTCCTGGTGGCTGGGGGATGGGGGTGGTGCTAGACATGGGTGGGGGCCTGTTGGAGGCTGCCCCTGGTGGCTGGGGGTGGGGGTACAGGGGGACATGTGTGGGAGCCTGGTGGAGGCTGCCCCTGCACTGCTGGGGGGTGGGGGTGATGGGAGACATGAGTGGGGGCCTGGTGGAGGCTGCCCCTGGTGGCTGGGGGGTGGGGGTGGTGGTAGACATGGGTGGGGGCCTGGTGGAGGCTGCCCCTGGTGGCTGGGGGGTGGGGGTGCATGGGGACATGTGTGGAAGCCTGGTGTAGACTGCCCCTGCACTGCTGGGGGGTGGGGGTGGTGGTAGACATGGGTGGGGGCCTGGTGGAAGCTGCCCCTGGTGGCTGGAGGGGTGGTGGTGGTGCTAGACATGGGTGGGGGCCTGGTGGAGGCTGCCCCTGGTGGCTGTGAGGTGGGGGTGCAGGGGGACATATGTGGGAGCCTGGTGGAGGCTGCCTCTGCACTGCTGGCGGGTGGGGGTGATGGGAGACATGAGTGGGGGCCTGGTGGAGGCTGCCCCTGGTGGCTGGGGGGTGGGGTGGTGGTAGACATGGGTGGGGGCCTGGTGGAGGCTTCCCCTGGTGGCTGGGGGGTGGGGGTGATGGGAGACATGGTTGGGGGCCTGGTGGAGGCTGCCCCTGCACTGCTGGGGTGTGGGGGTGGTGGTAGACATGGGTGGGGGCCTGGTGGAGGCTGCCCCTGGTGGCCGGGGGGGTGGGGGTGGTGGTGGACATGAGTGGGGGCCTGGTGGAGGCTGCCCCTGCACTGCTGGGGGCCTGGGGGTGATGGGAGACATGGGTGGGGGCCTGGTGGAGGCTGCCCCTGGTGGCTGGGGGGTGGGGGTGGTAGAAGACATGGGTGGGAGCCTGGTGGAGGCTGCCTCTGGTGGCTGGGGGTGGGGGTGGTGGTAGACATGGGTGGGGCTTGGTGGAGGCTGCCCCTGGTGGCTGGGGGGTGGGGGTGTTGGTAGACATGAGTGGGGGCCTGGTGGAGGCTGCCCCTGCACTGCTGGGGTGGGGGTGATGGTAGACATGGGTGGGGGCCTGGTGGAGGCTGCCACTGCACTGCTGGGGGGTGGGGGTGATGGGAGACATGAGTGGGGGCCTGGTGGAGGCTGCCCCTGGTGGCTGGGGGTGGGGGTGCAGGGGGACATGTGTGGGAGCCTGGTGGAGGCTGCCCCTGCCACTGCTGGGGGGTGGGGTGATGGGAGACATGGGTGGGGGCCTGGTGGAGGCTGCCCCTGGTGGCTGGGGGGTGGGGGTGGTGGTAGACATGGGTGGAGGCCTGGTGGAGGCTGCCCCTGGTGGCTGGGGGGTAGGTTTGGTGGTAGATATGAGTTGGGGCCTGGTGGAGGCTGCCCCTGCACTGCTGGGGGGTATGGGTGATGGGAGACATGGGTGGGGGCCTGGTGGAGGCTGCCCCTGCACTGCTGGGGGGTGGGGGTGATGGGAGACATGAGTGGGGGCCTGGTGGAGGCTGCCCCTGGTGGCTGGGGGTGGGGGGTGATGGGAGAAATGAGTGGGGGCCTGGTGGAGGCTGCCC
The DNA here is from genome assembly GCF_040938575.1 of Ambystoma mexicanum. Lineage (NCBI taxonomy): Eukaryota > Metazoa > Chordata > Amphibia > Caudata > Ambystomatidae > Ambystoma > Ambystoma mexicanum. The sequence continues at coordinate 608,582,142 of NC_090922.1, read as the reverse complement.
CTGCACTGCTGGGGGGTATGGGTGATGGTAGACATGGGTGGGGGCCTGGTGGAGGCTGCCCCTGCACTGCTGGGGGTTGGGGTGGTGGTAGACATGGGTCGGGGCCTGGTGGAGGCTGCCCCTGCACTGCTGGGGGTTGGGGTGATGGGAGACATGAGTGGCGGCCTGGTGGAGGCTGCCCCTGGTGGCTGGGGGGTGGGGGGGTGCAGGGGGACATAAGTGGGAGCCTGGTGGAGGCTGCCCCTGCACTGCTGGGGGGTAGGGGTGATGGGAGACATGGGTGGGGGCCTGGTGGAGGCTGCCCCTGGTGGCTGGGGGGTGGGGGTGCAGGGGGACATGTGTGGGAGCCTTGTGGAGGCTGCCCCTGCACTGCCGGGGGGTGGAGGTGATGGGAGACATGAGTGGCGGATTGGTGGAAGCTGCCCCTGGTGGCTGGGGGTGGGGGTGCAGGGGGACATGTGTGGGAGCCTGGTGGAGGCAGCCCCTGCAGTGCTGGGGGGTAGGGGTGATGGGAGACATGAGTGGGGGCCTGTTGGAGGTTGCCCCTGGTGGCTGGGGGTGGGGGTGGTGGTAGACATGGGTGGGGGCGTGGTGAAGGCTGCCCCTGGTGGCTGGGGGTGGAGGTGGTGGTAGACATGAGTGGGGGCCTGGTGGAGGCTACCCTGGTTGCTGGGGGGTGGGGGTGATGGGAGACATGAGTGGGGGCCTGGTGGAGGCTGCCCCTGTTGGCTGGGGGGTGGGGGTGCAGGGGGACATGTGTGGGAGCCTGGTGGAGGCTGCCCCTGCACTGCTGGGGGTAGGGGTGATGGGAGACATGGATGGGGGCCTGGTGGAGGCTGCCCCTGGTGGCTGGGGGATGGGGGTGCAGGGGGACATGTGTGGGAGCCTGGTGGAGCTGCCCCTGCACTGCTGGGGGGTGGGTGTGATGGGAGACATGGGTGGGGGGACTGGTGGAGGCTGCCCCTGGTGCTGGGGGGTGGGGGTGGTGGTAGACATGAGTGGGGAGCCTGGTGGAGGCTGCCCCTTCACTGCTGGGGGGTGGGGGTGATGGGAGACATGAGTGGGGGCCTGTTGGAGGCTGCCCCTGGTGGCTGGGGGTGGGAGTGCAGGGGGATATGCGTGGGAGCCTGATGGAGGCTGCCCTGCACTGCTGGGGGGTGGGGGTGATGGGAGACATGAGTGGGGGCCTGGTGGAGGCTGCCCCTGGTGGCTGGGGGATGGGGGTGATGGGAGACATGAGTGGGGGACTGGTGGAGGCTGCCCCTGCACTGCTGGGGGTTATGGGTGATGGGAGACATGGGTGGGGGCCTGGTGGAGGCTGCCCCTGCACTGCTGGGGGGTGGGGGTGATGGGGAGACATGAGTGAGGGCCTGGTGGAGGCTGCCCCTGGTGGCTGGGGGTGGTGGTAGACATGGGTGGGGGCCTGGTGGAGGCTGCCCCTGGTGGCTGGGGGGTGGGGTCGTGGTAGACATGAGTGGGGGCCTGGTGGAGGCTGCCCCTGCACTGCTGGGGGCTGGGGTTGATGGAGACATGGGTGGGGGCCTGGTGGAAGCGGCCCCTGGTGGCTGGGGGGGTGGTGGTGGTGTAACATGGCAGGGGGCCTGGTGGAGGCATGCCACTGGGGCTGGGGGGGTGGGGGTGTCAGGGGAACATGTGTGGGAGCCTGGTGGAGTCTGCGCCTGCACTGCTGGGGGGTGGGGGTGATGGGAGACATGAGTGGCGGCCTGGTGGAGGCTGCCCCTGGTGGCTGGGGGGTGGGGGTGCAGGGGGACATGTGTGGGAGCCTGGTGGAGGCTGCCCCTGCACTGCTGGGGGGTAGGGGTGATGGGAGACATGGGTGGGGGCCTGGTGGAGGCTGCTCCTGGTGGCTGGGGGGTGGGGTGGTGGTAGACATGGGTGCGGGCCTGATGGAGGTTGCCCCGGCACTGCTGGGGGTGGGGGTGATGGGAGACATGAGTGGGGGCCTGCTGGAGGCTGCCCCTGGTGTCTGGGGGGTGGGGATGATGGGAGACATGAGTGGGGGCCTGGTGGAGGCTGCCCTTGGTGGCTGGGGGGTGGGGGTGGTGTAGACATGGGTGGGGGCTGGTGGAGGCTGCTCCTGCCCTGCTGGGGGGTGGGGGTGGTGGTAGACATGGGTGGGGGCCTGGTGGAGGCTGCCCCTGGTGGCTGGGGGTGGGGATGATGGGAGACATGAGTGGGGGCCTGGTGGAGGCTGCCCCTGGTGTCTGGGGGGTGGGGATGATGGGAGACATGAGTGGGGGCCTGGTGGAGGCTGCCCTTGGTGGCTGGGGGGTGGGGGTGGTGTAGACATGGGTGGGGGCCTGGTGGAGGCTGCCCGTGGTGGCTGGGGGGTGGGGGTGGTGGTAGACATGGGTGTGGGCCTGGTGGAGGCTGCCCCTGCACTGGTGGGGGGTGGGGGTGATTGGAGACATGAGTGGGGGCCTGGTGGAGTCTTCCCCTGCACTGCTGGGGGGTGGGGGTGATGGGAGACATGAGTGGGGGCCTGTTGGAGGTTGCCCTGGTGGCTGGGGGGTGGGGGTGGTGGTAGACATGAGTGGGGGCGTGGTGAAGGCTACCCTGATGGCTGGAGGGTGGGGGTGATGGGAGACATGAGTGGGGGCCTGGTGAGGCTGCCCCCTGTTGGCTGGGGGGTGGGGGTGCAGGGGGACATTTGTGGGAGCCTGGTGGAGGCTGCCCCTGCACTGCTGGGGAGTGGGGGTGATGGGAGACATGGGTGGGGGCCTGGTGGAGGCTGCCCCTGGTGGCTGGGGGTTGGGGGTGGTGGTAGACATGGGTGGGGGCCTGGTGGAGGCTGCCCCTGGTGGCTGGGTGGTAGGGGTGGTGGTAGACATGAGTGGGGGCCCTGGTGGAGGCTGCCCCTGCACTGTTGGGGGGTGGGGGTGATGGGAGACATGAGTGGGGGCCTGGTGGAGACTGCCCCTGGTGGCTGGGGGGCGGGGGTGCAGGGGGACATGTGTGGGAGCCTGGTGGAGGCTGTCCCTGCACTGCTGGGGGGTGGGGTGATGGGAGACATGAGTGGGGGCCTGGTGGAGGCTGCCCCTGGTGGCTGGGGGGTGGGGGTGATGGGAGACATGAGTGGGGGCCTGGTGGAGGCTGCCCCTGCACTGCCGGGGGGTATGGGTGATGGGTGACATGGGTTGGGGCCTGGTGGAGGCTGCCCCTGCACTGCTGGGGGGTGGGGGTGATGGGAGACATGAGTGGGGGCCTGGTGGAGGCTGCCCCGGGTGTGTGGGGGTGGGGGTGGTGGTAGACATGGGTGGGGGCCTGGTGGAGGCTGCCCCTGGTGGCTGGGGGGTGGGGGTGGTGGTAGACATGGGTGGGGGCCTGGTGGAGGCTGCCCCTGCACTGCTGGGGGGTGGGGGTGGTGGTAGACATGGGTCGGGGCCTGGTGGAGGCTGCCCCTGGTGGCTGGGGGGTGGGGGTGATGAGAGACATGAGTGGGGGCCTGGTGGAGGCTGCCCCTGCACTGCCGGGGGGTATGGGTGATGGGTGACATGGGTTGGGGCCTGGTGGAGGCTGCCCCTGCACTGCTGGGGGGTGGGGGTGATGGGAGACATGAGTGGGGGCCTGGTGGAGGCTGCCCCGGGTGTGTGGGGGTGGGGGTGGTGGTAGACATGGGTGGGGGCCTGGTGGAGGCTGCCCCTGGTGGCTGGGGCGTGGGGGTGGTGGTAGACATGAGTGGGGCCTGGTGGAAGCTGCCCCTGCACTGCTAGGGGGTGGGGGTGATGGGAGACATGGGTGGGGGCCTGGTGGAAGCTGCCCCTGGTGGCTGGGGGGGTGGGGGTGGTGTAACATGGCAGCAGGCCTGGTGGAGGCTGCCACTGGTGGCTGGGGGGTGGGGGTGGGGGTGCAGGGGGACATGTGTGGGAGCCTGGTGGAGGCTGCCCCTGCACTGCTGGGGGGTGGGGGTGATGGGAGACATGAGTGGGGGCCTGGTGGAGGCTGCTCCTGGTGGCTGGGGGATGGGGGTGGTGCTAGACATGGGTGGGGGCCTGTTGGAGGCTGCCCCTGGTGGCTGGGGGTTGGGGGTACAGGGGGACATGTGTGGGAGCCTGGTGGAGGCTGCCCCTGCACTGCTGGGGGGTGGGGGTGATGGGAGACATGAGTGGGGGCCTGGTGGAGGCTGCCCCTGGTGGCTGGGGGGTGGGGGTGGTGGTAGACATGGGTGGGGGCCTGGTGGAGGCTGCCCCTGGTGGCTGGGGGGTGGGGGTGCATGGGGACATGTGTGGAAGCCTGGTGTAGACTGCCCCTGCACTGCTGGGGGGTGGGGGTGGTGGTAGACATGGGTGGGGGCCTGGTGGAAGCTGCCCCTGGTGGCTGGAGGGGTGGTGGTGGTGCTAGACATGGGTGGGGGCCTGGTGGAGGCTGCCCCTGGTGGCTGTGGGGTGGGGGTGCAGGGGGACATATGTGGGAGCCTGGTGGAGGCTGCCTCTGCACTGCTGGCGGGTGGGGGTGATGGGAGACATGAGTGGGGGCCTGGTGGAGGCTGCCCCTGGTGGCTGGGGGGTGGGGGTGGTGGTAGACATGGGTGGGGGCCTGGTGGAGGCTTCCCTTGGTGGCTGGGGGGTGGGGGTGATGGGAGACATGGTTGGGGGCCTGGTGGAGGCTGCCCCTGCACTGCTGGGGTGTGGGGGTGGTGGTAGACATGGGTGGGGGCCTGGTGGAGGCTGCCCCTGGTGGCCGGGGGGGGTGGGGGTGGTGGTGGACATGAGTGGGGGCCTGGTGGAGGCTGCCCCTGCACTGCTGGGGGGTGGGGGTGATGGGAGACATGAGTGGGGGCCTGTTGGAGGCTGCCCCTGGTGGCTGGGGGTGGGAGTGCAGGGGGATATGCGTGGGAGCCTGATGGAGGCTGCCCCTGCACTGCTGGGGGGTGGGGGTGATGGGAGACATGAGTGGGGGCCTGGTGGAGGCTGCCCCTGGTGGCTGGGGGATGGGGGTGATGGGAGACATGAGTGGGGGACTGGTGGAGGCTGCCCCTGCACTGCTGGGGGTTATGGGTGATGGGAGACATGGGTGGGGGCCTGGTGGAGGCTGCCCCTGCACTGCTGGGGGGTGGGGGTGATGGGAGACATGAGTGAGGGCCTGGTGGAGGCTGCCCCTGGTGGCTGGGGGGTGGTGGTAGACATGGGTGGGGGCCTGGTGGAGGCTGCCCCTGGTGGCTGGGGGGTGGGGTCGTGGTAGACATGAGTGGGGGCCTGGTGGAGGCTGCCCCTGCACTGCTGGGGGCTGGGGTTGATGGAGACATGGGTGGGGGCCTGGTGGAAGCGGCCCCTGGTGGCTGGGGGGGTGGTGGTGGTGTCACATGGCAAGGGGCCTGGTGGAGGCTGCCACTGGGGCTGGGGGGTGGGGGTGCAGGGGAACATGTGTGGGAGCCTGGTGGAGGCTGCGCCTGCACTGCTGGGGGGTGGGGGTGATGGGAGACATGAGTGGCGGCCTGGTGGAGGCTGCCCCTGGTGGCTGGGGGGTGGGGGTGCAGGGGGACATGTGTGGGAGCCTGGTGGAGGCTGCCCCTGCACTGCTGGGGGGTAGGGGTGATGGGAGACATGGGTGGGGGCCTGGTGGAGGCTGCTCCTGGTGGCTGGGGGGTGGGGGTGGTGGTAGACATGGGTGCGGGCCTGATGGAGGTTGCCCCGGCACTGCTGGGGGGTGGGGGTGATGGGAGACATGAGTGGGGGCCTGCTGGAGGCTGCCCCTGGTGTCTGGGGGGTGGGGATGATGGGAGACATGAGTGGGGGCCTGGTGGAGGCTGCCCTTGGTGGCTGGGGGGTGGGGGTGGTGTAGACATGGGTGGGGGCCTGGTGGAGGCTGCTCCTGCCCTGCTGGGGGGTGGGGGTGGTGGTAGACATGGGTGGGGGCCTGGTGGAGGCTGCCCCTGGTGGCTGGGGGTGGGGATGATGGGAGACATGAGTGGGGGCCTGGTGGAGGCTGCCCCTGGTGTCTGGGGGGTGGGGATGATGGGAGACATGAGTGGGGGCCTGGTGGAGGCTGCCCTTGGTGGCTGGGGGGTGGGGGTGGTGTAGACATGGGTGGGGGCCTGGTGGAGGCTGCCCGTGGTGGCTGGGGGGTGGGGGTGGTGGTAGACATGGGTGTGGGCCTGGTGGAGGCTGCCCCTGCACTGGTGGGGGGTGGGGGTGATTGGAGACATGAGTGGGGGCCTGGTGGAGTCTGCCCCTGCACTGCTGGGGGGTGGGGGTGATGGGAGACATGAGTGGGGGCCTGTTGGAGGTTGCCCCTGGTGGCTGGGGGGTGGGGGTGGTGGTAGACATGAGTGGGGGCGTGGTGAAGGCTACCCTGATGGCTGGGGGGGTGGGGGTGATGGGAGACATGAGTGGGGGCCTGGTGAGGCTGCCCCTGTTGGCTGGGGGGTGGGGGTGCAGGGGGACATTTGTGGGAGCCTGGTGGAGGCTGCCCCTGCACTGCTGGGGAGTGGGGGTGATGGGAGACATGGGTGGGGGCCTGGTGGAGGCTGCCCCTGGTGGCTGGGGGTTGGGGGTGGTGGTAGACATGGGTGGGGGCCTGGTGGAGGCTGCCCCTGGTGGCTGGGTGGTAGTGGTGGTGGTAGACATGAGTGGGGGCCTGGTGGAGGCTGCCCCTGCACTGTTGGGGGGTGGGGGTGATGGGAGACATGAGTGGGGGCCTGGTAGAGACTGCCCCTGGTGGCTGGGGGGCGGGGGTGCAGGGGGACATGTGTGGGAGCCTGGTGGAGGCTGTCCCTGCACTGCTGGGGGGTGGGGTGATGGGAGACATGAGTGGGGGCCTGGTGGAGGCTGCCCCTGGTGGCTGGGGGGTGGGGGTGATGGGAGACATGAGTGGGGGCCTGGTGGAGGCTGCCCCTGCACTGCCGGGGGGTATGGGTGATGGGAGACATGGGTTGGGGCCTGGTGGAGGCTGCCCCTGCACTGCTGGGGGGTGGGCGTGATGGGAGACATGAGTGGGGGCCTGGTGGAGGCTGCCCCGGGTGTGTGGGGGGTGGGGGTGGTGGTAGACATGGGTGGGGGCCTGGTAGAGGCTGCCCCTGGTGGCTGGGGGGTGGGGGTGGTGGTAGACATGAGTGGGGCCTGGTGGAAGCTGCCCCTGCACTGCTAGGGGGTGGGGGTGATGGGAGACATGGGTGGGGGCCTGGTGGAAGCTGCCCCTGGGGCTGGGGGGGTGGGGGTGGTGTAACATGGCAGCAGGCCTGGTGGAGGCTGCCACTGGTGGCTGGGGGGTGGGGGTGGGGGTGCAGGGGGACATGTGTGGGAGCCTGGTGGAGGCTGCCCCTGCACTGCTGGGGGGTGGGTGTGATGGGAGACATGAGTGGGGGCCTGGTGGAGGCTGCTCCTGGTGGCTGGGGGATGGGGGTGGTGCTAGACATGGGTGGGGGCCTGTTGGAGGCTGCCCCTGGTGGCTGGGGGGTGGGGGTACAGGGGGACATGTGTGGGAGCCTGGTGGAGGCTGCCCCTGCACTGCTGGGGGGTGGGGGTGATGGGAGACATGAGTGGGGGCCTGGTGGAGGCTGCCCCTGGTGGCTGGGGGGTGGGGGTGGTGGTAGACATGGGTGGGGGCCTGGTGGAGGCTGCCCCTGGTGGCTGGGGGGTGGGGGTGCATGGGGACATGTGTGGAAGCCTGGTGTAGACTGCCCCTGCACTGCTGGGGGGTGGGGGTGGTGGTAGACATGGGTGGGGGCCTGGTGGAAGCTGCCCCTGGTGGCTGGAGGGGTGGTGGTGGTGCTAGACATGGGTGGGGGCCTGGTGGAGGCTGCCCCTGGTGGCTGTGGGGTGGGGGTGCAGGGGGACATATGTGGGAGCCTGGTGGAGGCTGCCTCTGCACTGCTGGCGGGTGGGGGTGATGGGAGACATGAGTGGGGGCCTGGTGGAGGCTGCCCCTGGTGGCTGGGGGGTGGGGTGGTGGTAGACATGGGTGGGGGCCTGGTGGAGGCTTCCCCTGGTGGCTGGGGGGTGGGGGTGATGGGAGACATGGTTGGGGGCCTGGTGGAGGCTGCCCCTGCACTGCTGGGGTGTGGGGGTGGTGGTAGACATGGGTGGGGGCCTGGTGGAGGCTGCCCCTGGTGGCCGGGGGGGGTGGGGGTGGTGGTGGACATGAGTGGGGGCCTGGTGGAGGCTGCCCCTGCACTGCTGGGGGGTGGGGGTGATGGGAGACATGGGTGGGGGCCTGGTGGAGGCTGCCCCTGGTGGCTGGGGGGTGGGGGTGTTGGTAGACATGAGTGGGGGCCTGGTGGAGGCTGCCCCTGCACTGCTGGGGGTGGGGGTGATGGTAGACATGGGTGGGGGCCTGGTGGAGGCTGCCACTGCACTGCTGGGGGGTGGGGGTGATGGGAGACATGAGTGGGGGCCTGGTGGAGGCTGCCCCTGGTGGCTGGGGGTGGGGGTGCAGGGGGACATGTGTGGGAGCCTGGTGGAGGCTGCCCCTGCACTGCTGGGGGGTGGGGGTGATGGGAGACATGGGTGGGGGCCTGGTGGAGGCTGCCCCTGGTGGCTGGGGGGTGGGGGTGGTAGTAGACATGGGTGGAGGCCTGGTGGAGGCTGCCCCTGGTGGCTGGGGGGTAGGGGTGGTGGTAGATATGAGTTGGGGCCTGGTGGAGGCTGCCCCTGCACTGCTGGGGGGTATTGGTGATGGGAGACATGGGTGGGGGCCTGGTGGAGGCTGCCCCTGCACTGCTGGGGGGTGGGGGTGATGGGAGACATGAGTGGGGGCCTGGTGGAGGCTGCCCCTGGTGGCTGGGGGGTGGGGGTGATGGGAGAAATGAGTGGGGGCCTGGTGGAGGCTGCCCCTGCAATGCTGGGGGGTATGGGTGATGGTAGACATGGGTGGGGGCCTGGTGGAGGCTGCCCCTGCACTGCTGGGGGTTGGGGGTGGTGGTAGACATGGGTCGGGGCCTGGTGGAGGCTGCCCCTGCACTGCTGGGGGTTGGGGGTGATGGGAGACATGAGTGGCGGCCTGGTGGAGGCTGCCCCTGGTGGCTGGGGGGTGGGGGTGCAGGGGGACATGTGTGGGAGCCTGGTGGAGGCTGCCCCTGCACTGCTGGGGGGTAGGGGTGATGGGAGACATGGGTGGGGGCCTGGTGGAGGCTGCCCCTGGTGGCTGGGGGGTGGGGGTGCAGGGGGACATGTGTGGGAGCCTGGTGGAGGCAGCCCCTGCAGTGCTGGGGGGTAGGGGTGATGGGAGACATGAGTGGGGGCCTGTTGGAGGTTGCCCCTGGTGGCTGGGGGGTGGGGGTGGTGGTAGACATGGGTGGGGGCGTGGTGAAGGCTGCCTCTGGTGGCTGGGGGTGGAGGTGGTGGTAGACATGAGTGGGGGCCTGGTGGAGGCTACCCTGGTGGCTGGGGGGTGGGGGTGATGGGAGACATGAGTGGGGGATGTTGGAGGCTGCCCCTGTTGGCTGGGGGGTGGGGGTGCAGGGGGACATGTGTGGGAGCCTGGTGGAGGCTGCCCCTGCACTGCTGGGGAGTGGGGGTGATGGGAGACATGGGTGGGGACCTGGTGGAGGCTGCCCCTGGTGGCTGGGGGGTGGGGGTGGTGGTAGACATGGGTGGGGGCCTGGTGGAGGCTGCCCCTGGTGGCTGGGTGGTAGGGGTGGTGGTAGACATGAGTGGGGGCCTGGTGGAGGCTGCCCCTGCACTGCTGGGGGGTGGGGGTGGTGGGGGCCTGGTGGAGGCTGCCCCGGGTGTGTGGGGGTGGGGGTGGTGGTAGACATGGGTGGGGGCCTGGTGGAGGCTGCCCCTGGTGGCTGGGGGGTGGGGGTGGTAGTAGACATGAGTGGGGGCCTGGTGGAAGCTGCCCCTGCACTGCTAGGGGGTGGGGGTGATGGGAGACATGGGTGGGGGCCTGGTGGAAGCTGCCCCTGGTGGCTGGGGGGGTGGGGGTGGTATAACATGGCAGCAGGCCTGGTGGAGGCTGCCACTGGTGGCTGGGGGGTGGGGGTGCAGGGGGACATATGTGGGAGCCTGGTGGAGGCTGCCCCTGCACTGCTGGCGGGTGGGGGTGATGGGAGACATGAGTGGGGGCCTGGTGGAGGCTGCCCCTGGTGGCTGGGGGGTGGGGGTGGTGGTAGACATGGGTGGGGGCCTGGTGGAGGCTTCCCCTGGTGGCTGGGGGGTGGGGGTGATGGGAGACATGAGTGGGGGCCTGGTGGAGGCTGCCCCTGCACTGCTGGGGGGTGGGGGTGGTGGTAGACATGGGTGGGGGCCTGGTGGAGGCTGCCCCTATTGGCCGGGGGGGTGGGGGTGGTGGTAGACATGAGTGGGGGCCTGGTGGAGGCTGCCCCTGCACTGCTGGGGGGTGGGGGTGATGGGAGACATGGGTGGGGGCCTGGTGGAGGCTGCCCCTGGTGGCTGGGGTTGGGGGTGGTAGAAGACATGGGTGGGAGCCTGGTGGAGGCTGCCCCTGGTGGCTGGGGGGTGGGGGTGGTGGTAGACATGGGTGGGGGCTTGGTGGAGGCTGCCCCTGGTGGCTGGGGGGTGGGGGTGTTGGGAGACATGGGTGGGGGCCTGGTGGAGGCTGCCCCTGGTGGCTGGGGGGTGGGGGTGCAGGGGGACATGTGTGGGAGCCTGGTGGAGGCAGCCCCTGCAGTGCTGGGGGGTAGGGGTGATGGGAGACATGAGTGGGGGCCTGTTGGAGGTTGCCCCTGGTGGCTGGGGGGTGGGGGTGGTGGTAGACATGGGTGGGGGCGTGGTGAAGGCTGCCTCTGGTGGCTGGGGGTGGAGGTGGTGGTAGACATGAGTGGGGGCCTGGTGGAGGCTACCCTGGTGGCTGGGGGGTGGGGGTGATGGGAGACATGAGTGGGGGATGTTGGAGGCTGCCCCTGTTGGCTGGGGGGTGGGGGTGCAGGGGGACATGTGTGGGAGCCTGGTGGAGGCTGCCCCTGCACTGCTGGGGAGTGGGGGTGATGGGAGACATGGGTGGGGACCTGGTGGAGGCTGCCCCTGGTGGCTGGGGGGTGGGGGTGGTGGTAGACATGGGTGGGGGCCTGGTGGAGGCTGCCCCTGGTGGCTGGGTGGTAGGGGTGGTGGTAGACATGAGTGGGGGCCTGGTGGAGGCTGCCCCTGCACTGCTGGGGGGTGGGGGTGGTGGGGGCCTGGTGGAGGCTGCCCCGGGTGTGTGGGGGTGGGGGTGGTGGTAGACATGGGTGGGGGCCTGGTGGAGGCTGCCCCTGGTGGCTGGGGGGTGGGGGTGGTAGTAGACATGAGTGGGGGCCTGGTGGAAGCTGCCCCTGCACTGCTAGGGGGTGGGGGTGATGGGAGACATGGGTGGGGGCCTGGTGGAAGCTGCCCCTGGTGGCTGGGGGGGTGGGGGTGGTATAACATGGCAGCAGGCCTGGTGGAGGCTGCCACTGGTGGCTGGGGGGTGGGGGTGCAGGGGGACATATGTGGGAGCCTGGTGGAGGCTGCCCCTGCACTGCTGGCGGGTGGGGGTGATGGGAGACATGAGTGGGGGCCTGGTGGAGGCTGCCCCTGGTGGCTGGGGGGTGGGGGTGGTGGTAGACATGGGTGGGGGCCTGGTGGAGGCTTCCCCTGGTGGCTGGGGGGTGGGGGTGATGGGAGACATGAGTGGGGGCCTGGTGGAGGCTGCCCCTGCACTGCTGGGGGGTGGGGGTGGTGGTAGACATGGGTGGGGGCCTGGTGGAGGCTGCCCCTATTGGCCGGGGGGGTGGGGGTGGTGGTAGACATGAGTGGGGGCCTGGTGGAGGCTGCCCCTGCACTGCTGGGGGGTGGGGGTGATGGGAGACATGGGTGGGGGCCTGGTGGAGGCTGCCCCTGGTGGCTGGGGTTGGGGGTGGTAGAAGACATGGGTGGGAGCCTGGTGGAGGCTGCCCCTGGTGGCTGGGGGGTGGGGGTGGTGGTAGACATGGGTGGGGGCTTGGTGGAGGCTGCCCCTGGTGGCTGGGGGGTGGGGGTGTTGGTAGACATGAGTGGGGGCCTGGTGGAGGCTGCCCCTGCACTGCTGGGGGTGGGGGTGGTGGTAGACATGGGTGGGGGCCTGGTGGAGGCTGCCACTGCACTGCTGGGGGGTGGGGGTGATGGGAGACATGAGTGGGGGCCTGGTGGAGGCTGCCCCTGGTGGCTGGGGGTGGGGGTGCAGGGGGACATGTGTGGGAGCCTGGTGGAGGCTGCCCCTGCACTGCTGGGGGGTGGGGGTGATGGGAGACATGGGTGGGGGCCTGGTGGAGGCTGCCCCTGGTGGCTGGGGGGTGGGGGTGGTGGTAGACATGGGTGGGGGCCTGGTGGAGGCTGCCCCTGGTGGCTGGGGGGTAGGGTGATGGTAGACATGAGTTGGGGCCTGGTGGAGGCTGCCCCTGCACTGTTGGGGGGTGGGGGTGGGGGTGATGGGAGACATGAGTGGGGGCCTGGTGGAGGCTGCCCCTGGTGGCTGGGGGGTGGGGGTGATGGGAGACATGAGTGGGGGCCTGGTGGAGGCTGCCCCTGGTGGCTGGGGGGTGGGGGTGATGGGAGACATGAGTGGGGGCCTGGTGGAGGCTGCCCCTGCACTGCTGGGGGGTATGGGTGATGGGAGACATGGGTGGGGGCCTGGTGGAGGCTGCCCCTGCACTGCTGGGGGGTGGGGGTGATGGGAGACATGAGTGGGGGCCTGGTGGAGGCTGCCCCTGGTGGCTGGGGGGTGGGGGTGATGGGAGATATGAGTGGGGGCCTGGTGGAGGCTGCCCCTGCACTGCTGGGGGGTATGGGTGATGGGAGACATGGGTGGGGGCCTGGTGGAGGCTGCCCCTGCACTGCTCGGGGGTGGGGGTGATGAGAGACATGAGTGGGGGCCTGGTGGAGGCTGCCCTTGGTGGCTGGGGGGTGGGGGTGATGGGAGACATGAGTGGGGTCCTGGTGGAGGCTGCCCCTGCACTGCTGGGAGGTATCGGTGATGGGAGACATGGGTGGGGGCCTGGTGGAGGCTGCCCCTGCACTGCTGGGGGGTGGGGGTGATGGGAGACATGAGTGGGGGCCTGGTGGAGGCTGCCCCGGGTGTCTGGGGGGTGGGGGTGGTGGTAGACATGGGTGGGGGCGTGGTGAAGGCTGCCTCTGGTGGCTGGGGGTGGAGGTGGTGGTAGACATGAGTGGGGGCCTGGTGGAGGCTACCCTGGTGGCTGGGGGGTGGGGGTGATGGGAGACATGAGTGGGGGCCTGGTGGAGGCTGCCCCTGTTGGCTGGGGGGTGGGGGTGCAGGGGGACATGTGTGGGAGCCTGGTGGAGGCTGCCCCTGCACTGCTGGGGAGTGGGGGTGATGGGAGACATGGGTGGGGACCTGGTGGAGGCTGCCCCTGGTGGCTGGGGGGTGGGGGTGGTGGTAGACATGGGTGGGGGCCTGGTGGAGGCTGCCCCTGGTGGCTGGGTGGTAGGGGTGGTGGTAGACATGAGTGGGGGCCTGGTGGAGGCTGCCCCTGCACTGTTGGGGAGTGGGGGTGATGGGAGACATGAGTGGGGGCCTGGTGGAGACTGCCCCTGGTGGCTGGGGGGTGGGGGTGCAGGGGGACATGTGTGGGAGCCTGGTGGAGGCTGCCCCTGCACTGCTGGGGGTTGGGTGATGGGAGACATGAGTGGGGGCCTGGTGGAGGCTGCCTCTTGTGGCTGGGGGGTGGGGGTGATGGGAGACATGAGTGGGGGCCTGGTGGAGGCTGCCCCTGCACTGCTGGGGGGTATGGGTGATGGGAGACATGGGTGGGGGCCTGGTGGAGGCTGCCCCTGCACTGCTGGGGGGTGGGGGTGGTGGGGGCCTGGTGGAGGCTGCCCCGGGTGTGTGGGGGTGGGGGTGGTGGTAGACATGGGTGGGGGCCTGGTGGAGGCTGCCCCTGGTGGCTGGGGGGTGGGGGTGGTAGTAGACATGAGTGGGGGCCTGGTGGAAGCTGCCCCTGCACTGCTAGGGGGTGGGGGTGATGGGAGACATGGGTGGGGGCCTGGTGGAAGCTGCCCCTGGTGGCTGGGGGGGTGGGGGTGGTATAACATGGCAGCAGGCCTGGTGGAGGCTGCCACTGGTGGCTGGGGGGTGGGGGTGCAGGGGGACATATGTGGGAGCCTGGTGGAGGCTGCCCCTGCACTGCTGGCGGGTGGGGGTGATGGGAGACATGAGTGGGGGCCTGGTGGAGGCTGCCCCTGGTGGCTGGGGGGTGGGGGTGGTGGTAGACATGGGTGGGGGCCTGGTGGAGGCTTCCCCTGGTGGCTGGAGGGTGGGGGTGATGGGAGACATGAGTGGGGGCCTGGTGGAGGCTGCCCCTGCACTGCTGGGGGGTGGGGGTGGTGGTAGACATGGGTGGGGGCCTGGTGGAGGCTGCCCCTATTGGCCGGGGGGGTGGGGGTGGTGGTAGACATGAGTGGGGGCCTGGTGGAGGCTGCCCCTGCACTGCTGGGGGGTGGGGGTGATGGGAGACATGGGTGGGGGCCTGGTGGAGGCTGCCCCTGGTGGCTGGGGTTGGGGGTGGTAGAAGACATGGGTGGGAGCCTGGTGGAGGCTGCCCCTGGTGGCTGGGGGGTGGGGGTGGTGGTAGACATGGGTGGGGGCTTGGTGGAGGCTGCCCCTGGTGGCTGGGGGGTGGGGGTGTTGGTAGACATGAGTGGGGGCCTGGTGGAGGCTGCCCCTGCACTGCTGGGGGTGGGGGTGGTGGTAGACATGGGTGGGGGCCTGGTGGAGGCTGCCACTGCACTGCTGGGGGGTGGGGGTGATGGGAGACATGAGTGGGGGCCTGGTGGAGGCTGCCCCTGGTGGCTGGGGGGTGGGGGTGCAGGGGGACATGTGTGGGAGCCTGGTGGAGGCTGCCCCTGCACTGCTGGGGGGTGGGGGTGATGGGAGACATGGGTGGGGGCCTGGTGGAGGCTGCCCCTGGTGGCTGGGGGGTGGGGGTGGTGGTAGACATGGGTGGGGGCCTGGTGGAGGCTGCCCCTGGTGGCTGGGGGGTAGGGTGATGGTAGACATGAGTTGGGGCCTGGTGGAGGCTGCCCCTGCACTGTTGGGGGGTGGGGGTGGGGGTGATGGGAGACATGAGTGGGGGCCTGGTGGAGGCTGCCCCTGGTGGCTGGGGGGTGGGGGTGATGGGAGACATGAGTGGGGGCCTGGTGGAGGCTGCCCCTGGTGGCTGGGGGGTGGGGGTGATGGGAGACATGAGTGGGGGCCTGGTGGAGGCTGCCCCTGCACTGCTGGGGGGTATGGGTGATGGGAGACATGGGTGGGGGCCTGGTGGAGGCTGCCCCTGCACTGCTGGGGGGTGGGGGTGATGGGAGACATGAGTGGGGGCCTGGTGGAGGCTGCCCCTGGTGGCTGGGGGGTGGGGGTGATGGGAGATATGAGTGGGGGCCTGGTGGAGGCTGCCCCTGCACTGCTGGGGGGTATGGGTGATGGGAGACATGGGTGGGGGCCTGGTGGAGGCTGCCCCTGCACTGCTCGGGGGTGGGGGTGATGAGAGACATGAGTGGGGGCCTGGTGGAGGCTGCCCTTGGTGGCTTGGGGGTGGGGGTGATGGGAGACATGAGTGGGGTCCTGGTGGAGGCTGCCCCTGCACTGCTGGGGGGTATCGGTGATGGGAGACATGGGTGGGGGCCTGGTGGAGGCTGCCCCTGCACTGCTGGGGGGTGGGGGTGATGGGAGACATGAGTGGGGGCCTGGTGGAGGCTGCCCCGGGTGTCTGGGGGGTGGGGGTGGTGGTAGACATGGGTGGGGGCCTGGTGGAGGCTGCCCCTGGTGGCTGGGGGGTGGGGGTGGTGGTAGACATGAGTGGGGGCCTGGTGGAAGCTGCCCCTGCACTGCTGGGGGGTGGGGGTGATGGGAGACATGGGTGGGGGCCTGGTGGAAGCTGCCCCTGGTGGCTGGGGGGTGGTGGTGGTGTAAAATGGCAGCAGGCCTGGTGGAGGCTGCCACTGGTGGCTGGGGGGTGGGGGTGCAGGGGGACATGTGTGGGAGCCTGGTGGAGGCTGCCTCTGCACTGCTGGGGGGTGGGGGTGATGGGAGACATGAGTGGGGGCCTGGTGGAGGCTGCTCCTGGTGGCTGGGGGATGGGGGTGGTGCTAGACATGGGTGGGGGCCTGTTGGAGGCTGCCCCTGGTGGCTGGGGGGTGGGGGTGCAGGGGGACATGTGTGGGAGCCTGGTGGAGGCTGCCCCTGCACTGCTGGGGGGTGGGGGTGATGGGAGACATGAGTGGGGGCCTGGTGGAGGCTGCCCCTGGTGGCTGGGGGGTGGGGGTGGTGGTAGACATGGGTGGGGGCCTGGTGGAGGCTGCCCCTGGTGGCTGGCGGGTGGGGGTGCATGGGGACATGTGTGGAAGCCTGGTGGAGGCTGCCCCTGCACTGCTGGGGGGTGGGGTGGTGGTAGACATGGGTGGGGGCCTGGTGAAGCTGCCCCTGGTGGCTGGAGGGGTGGTGGTGGTGCTAGACATGGGTGGGGGCCTGGTGGAGGCTGCCCCTGGTGGCTGGGTGGTGGGGGTGCAGGGGGACATATGTGGGAGCCTGGTGGAGGCTGCCCCTGCACTGCTGGCGGGTGGGGGTGATGGGAGACATGAGTGGGGGCCTGGTGGAGGCTGCCCCTGGTGGCTGGGGGGTGGGGGTGGGGGTAGACATGGGTGGGGGCCTGGTGGAGGCTTCCCCTGGTGGCTGGGGGGTGGGGGTGATGGGAGACATGAGTGGGGGCCTGGTGGAGGCTGCCCCTGCACTGCTGGGGGGTGGGGGTGGTGGTAGATTTGTGTGGGGGTCTGGTGGAGGCTGCCCCTGGTGGCTGGGGGGTGGGGGTGGTGGTAGACATGAGTGGGGGCCTGGTGGAGGCTGCCCCTGCACTGCTGGGGGGTGGGGGTGATGGGAGACATGGGTGGGGGCCTGGTGGAGGCTGCCCCTGGTGGCTGGGGGGTGGGGGTGGTAGAAGACATGGGTGGGAGCCTGGTGGAGGCTGTCATGATCTCTGCTTCCAAAAGAGCAGGACTTGCCCGAATCCCTTGGAAGCAGACCCATAACCCCGGTTCCGAGTGCCAGCCAGTCCCAATTGGGACCTTTTGGACCCTGTCCTGGCGCCAGTGGCACCAGGCTCATAAAGATGCCCAGTCCCAGCGTTGGAAGCGCCGGGCTCATAATGCTTGGGTGGACTTACCTGCAGCAGACCATGCTGCTTACTTACCTGCCAGTTGAACCCCTGATCCTCTTCTGTTTGGGACTACTTTTCCTGTTGGGTGGGGCAGGAGCCACTCCCTAGGTTCAGAACACTGGAACTCTTCTGGAAAGCAGGAACTCTTTTCTTACCTAGGCGTGGCTGTGGAAGGAGACACCTAAGCACTACAGGAGGCTATTTAAACCACACCCGATGGATGAATCTTGCTTTGCGTTATTCTGCATTCTCTGCAGCAGAACGCTCATCGTGTCTTCTGCTTCTGATCCTGGGCCTAAGGGAACAAAGGCTTACCATCCTGGAATCCAGTCTTCAGCAGCACCTGTAAAGACAAAGAAAGAACAGGTTAGCACTACGGTCTTCAGTGGCAGCGCATCTCTTACCTGGTCCATCGGCTGTCACCAACGCCTCGCGCTGCATTCCGGCATCTGAAAGACAAAGGCTTACCTACTCTTCGCATGCTCCGGAGGTCTTCGCACTGCATTCCGGCATCTGAAAGACAAAAGCTTACCAGCTCTTCGCACGCTCCGGAGGCCTTCGGCGCTGCATCCCGCATCTGAAAGACAAAAGAAGGTGCGTTTAAAGACATTGGGCAACTTTATTACTCACGTGCCATTACTCCTTCCCACGCCGAATCCAGTGGGTATTCCAGCACCCTTCAGCTTCTCTAAAGCTCCGAACTTGTACCTGCAAGATAAAAGGGACAGTTAGTGCGCATCGTGAAGCAGGCTACAAGCGCTTACTTACGTGCTTCCATGCGCTTCTATTCCTCACGCGGGTTCGATCCTCAACTCTCATCAGCCCGCCATCCGCCATCGCCGGAACCCTGCAAAACAAGAGATATCATTACAAAAGACTTTTAAGACATTTGAAGTGCCCAGAACTTACCGTTCGTGCAGTTAACGACGGACAGCAGTCCTCTGAGGTCAAGAGGCCTGCACCCTTATCCAGTGAAGAAACTGGTTACGGCACCCTGCCCCGAGGCAGATGGAGAGTTCGGCGTTCACTTACCTAAGGTGAGGGTGTTAACCTTTGGGGTTCTACAGGAGAAGAGAAAGGGAAGAGGAGAGAGGCACCCAATAACCTCAGTTCATTAATCCCATATTTCCTATCTGCAGACATCTTACTCTTCGAGTCAGACATACAGTGCACAGAGGTCCAGCCCAAAGAGCCAACCGTGTGTTACACATCACCTTTGAAGATACGGCATTCACCCAGTCAAGACCGGCGCCTCTGCGGGAATCAGGTGAGCGTTACAGAGGCTGCCCCTGGTGGCTGGGGGGTGGGGGTGGTGGTAGACATGGGTGGGGGCTTGGTGGAGGCTGCCCGTGGTGGCTGGGGGGTGGGGGTGTTGGTAGACATGAGTGGGGGCCTGGTGGAAGCTGCCCCTGCACTGCTGGGGGTGGGGGTGGTGGTAGACATGGGTGGGGGCCTGGTGGAGGCTGCCACTGCACTGCTGGGGGGTGGGGGTGATGGGAGACATGGGTGGGGGCCTGGTGGAGGCTGCCCCTGCACTGCTGGGTGGTGGGGGTGATGGGAGACATGAGTGGGGGCCTGGTGGAGGCTGCTCCTGCACTGCTGGGGGTGGGGGTGGTGGTAGACATGGGTGGGGGCCTGGTGGAGGCTGCCACTGCACTGCTGGGGGGTGGGGGTGATGGGAGACATGGGTGGGGGCCTGGTGGAGGCTGCCCCTGCACTGCTGGGTGGTGGGGGTGATGGGAGACATGAGTGGGGGCCTGGTGGAGGCTGCCCCTGCATTGCTGGTGGGTGGGAGTGGTGGTAGACATGGGTGGGGGCCTGGTGGAGGCTGCCCCTGCACTGCTGGGGGGTGGGGGTGATGGGAGACATGAGTGGGGGCCTGGTGGAGGCTGCCCCTGCACTGCTGCTGGGTGGGGGTGATGGGAGACATGGGTGGGGGCCTGGTGGAGGCTGCCCCTGCACTGCTGGGGGGTGGGGGTGATGGGAGACATGAGTGGGGGCCTGGTGGAGGCGGCCCCTGTTGGCTGGGGGGGAGGGGGTGGTGGTAGACATGAGTGGGGACCTGGTGGAGGATGCCCCTGCACTGCCGGGGGGTGGGGGTGATGGGAGACATGGGTGGGGGCCTGGTGGAGGCTGCCCCTTCTGGCTGGGGGGTGGGGGTGGTGGTAGACATGGGTGGGGGCCTGGTGAAGGCTGCCCCTGGTGGCTGGGGGGTGGGGGTGGTGGTAGACATGGGTGGGGGCCTGGTGGAGGCTGCCCCTGGTGGCTGGGGGGTGGGGGTGGTGGTAGACATGAGTGGGGGCCTGGTGGAGGCTGCCCCTGCACTGCTGGGGTTGGGGGTGATGGGAGACATGGGTGGGGGCCTGGTGGAGGATGCCCCTGGTGGCTGGGGGGTGGGGGTGATGGGAGACATGAGTGGGGGCCTAGTGGAGGCTGCCCCTGCACTGCTGGGGGGTGGGGGTGGTGGTAGACATGGGTGGGGGCCTGGTGGAGGCTGCCCCTGCACTGCTGGGGGGTGGGGGTGATGGGAGACATGAGTGGGGGCCTGGTGGAGGCTGCCCCTGCACTGCTGGGGGTGGGGGTGGTGGTAGACATGGGTGGGGGCCTGGTGGAGGCTGCCACTGCACTCCTGGGGGGTGGGGGTGATGGGAGACATGGGTGGGGGCCTGGTGGAGGCTGCCCCTGCACTGCTGGGTGGTGGGGGTGATGGGAGACATGAGTGGGGGCCTAGTGGAGGCTGCCCCTGCACTGCTGGGGGGTGGGGGTGTTGGTAGACATGGGTGGGGGCCTGGTGGAGGCTGCCCCTGCACTGCTGGGGGGTGGGGGTGATGGGAGACATGAGTGGGGGCCTGGTGGAGGCGGCCCCTGTTGGCTGGGGGGGAGGGGGTGGTGGTAGACATGAGTGGGGACCTGGTGGAGGATGCCCCTGCACTGCCGGGGGGTGGGGGTGATGGGAGACATGGGTGGGGGCCTGGTGGAGGATGCCCCTTCTGGCTGGGGGGTGGGGGTGGTGGTAGACATGGGTGGGGGCCTGGTGAAGGCTGCCCCTGGTGGCTGGGGGGGTGAGGGTGGTGGTAGACATGGGTGGGGGCCTGGTGGAGGCTGCCCCTGGTGGCTGGGGGGTGGGGGTGGTGGTAGACATGAGTGGGGGCCTGGTGGAGGCTGCCCCTGCACTGCTGGGGGGTGGGGGTGATGGGAGACATGGGTGGGGGCCTGGTGGAGGATGCCCCTGGTGGCTGGGGGGTGGGGGTGATGGGAGACATGAGTGGGGGCCTGGTGGAGGCAGCCCCTGGTGGCTGGGGGGTGGGGGTGGTGGTAGACATGGGTGGGGGCTTGGTGGAGGCTGCCCCTGGTGGCTGGGGGGTGGGGGTGTTGGTAGACATGAGTGGGGGCCTGGTGGAGGCTGCCTCTGCACTGCTGGGGGTGGGGGTGGTGGTAGACATGGGTGGGGGCCTGGTGGAGGCTGCCACTGCACTCCTGGGGGGTGGGGGTGATGGGAGACATGGGTGGGGGCCTGGTGGAGGCTGCCCCTGCACTGCTGGGTGGTGGGGGTGATGGGAGACATGAGTGGGGGCCTAGTGGAGGCTGCCCCTGCACTGCTGGGGGGTGGGGGTGGTGGTAGACATGGGTGGGGGTCTGGTGGAGGCTGCCCCTGCACTGCTGGGGGGTGGGGGTGATGGGAGACATGAGTGGGGGCCTAGTGGAGGCTGCCCCTGCACTGCTGGGGGGTGGGGGTGATGGGAGACATGAGTGGGGGCCTGGTGGAGGCTGCCCCTGCACTGCTGCTGGGTGGGGGTGATGGGAGACATGGGTGGGGGCCTGGTGGAGGCTGTCCCTGCACTGCTGGGGGGTGGGGGTGATGGGAGACATGAGTGGGGGCCTGGTGGAGGCGGCCCCTGTTGGCTGGGGGGGAGGGGGTGGTGGTAGACATGAGTGGGGACCTGGTGGAGGATGCCCCTGCACTGCCGGGGGGTGGGGGTGATGGGAGACATGGGTGGGGGCCTGGTGGAGGCTGCCCCTTCTGGCTGGGGGGTGGGGGTGGTGGTAGACATGGGTGGGGGCCTGGTGAAGGCTGCCCCTGGTGGCTGGGGGGTGGGGGTGGTGGTAGACATGGGTGGGGGCCTGGTGGAGGCTGCCCCTGGTGGCTGGGGGGTGGGGGTGGTGGTAGACATGAGTGGGGGCCTGGTGGAGGCTGCCCCTGCACTGATGGGAGACATGGGTGGGGGCCTGGTGGAGGATGCCCCTGGTGGCTGGGGGGTGGGGGTGATGGGAGACATGAGTGGGGGCCTGGTGGAGGCAGCCCCTGGTGGCTGGGGGGTGGTGGTAGACATGGGTGGGGGCTTGGTGGAGGCTGCCCCTGGTGGCTGGGGGGTGGGGGTGTTGGTAGACATGAGTGGGGGCCTGGTGGAGGCTGCCTCTGCACTGCTGGGGGTGGGGGTGGTGGTAGACATGGGTGGGGGCCTGGTGAAGGCTGCCACTGCACTCCTGTGGGGTGGGGGTGATGGGAGACATGGGTGGGGGCCTGGTGGAGGCTGCCCCTGCACTGCTGGGTGGTGGGGGTGATGGGAGACATGAGTGGGGGCCTAGTGGAGGCTGCCCCTGCACTGCTGGGGGGTGGGGGTGGTGGTAGACATGGGTGGGGGCCTGGTGGAGGCTGCCCCTGCACTGCTGGGGGGTGGGGGTGATGGGAGACATGAGTGGGGGCCTGGTGGAGGCTGCCCCTGCACTGCTGCTGGGTGGGGGTGATGGGAGACATGGGTGGGGGCCTGGTGGAGGCTGCCCCTGCACTGCTGGGGGGTGGGGGTGATGGGAGACATGAGTGGGGGCCTGGTGGAGGCGGCCCTTGGTGGCTGGGGGGGTGGGGGTGGTGGTAGACATGAGTGGGGACCTGGTGGAGGATGCCCATGCACTGCCGGGGGGTGGGGGTGATGGGAGACATGGGTGGGGGCCTGGTGGAGGCTGCCCCTTCTGGCTGGGGGGTGGGGATGGTGGTAGACATGGGTGGGGGCCTGGTGAAGGCTGCCCCTGGTGGCTGGGGGGTGGGGGTGGTGGTAGACATGGGTGGGGGCCTGGTGGAGGCTGCCCCTGGTGGCTGGGGGGTGGGGGTGGTGGTAGACATGAGTGGGGGCCTGGTGGAGGCTGCCCCTGCACTGCTGGGGGGTGGGGTTGATGGGAGACATGGGTGGGGGCCTGGTGGAGGATGCCCCTGGTGGCTGGGGGGTGGGGTGATGGGAGACATGAGTGGGGGCCTGGTGGAGGCAGCCCCTGGTGGCTGGGGGGTGAGGGTGCAGGGGGACAAGTGTGGGAGCCTGGTGGAGGCTGCCCCTGCACTGCTGGGGGTGGGGGTGATGGGAGACATGAGTGAGGGCCTGGTGGAGGCTGCCCCTGCACTGATGGGGGTGGGGGTGATGGGAGACATGGGTGGGGGCCTGGTGGAGGCTGCCCCCGCACTGCTGGGGTGTGGGGGTGATGGGCGATATGAGTGGGGGCCTGGTGGAGGCTGCCCCTGGTGGCTGGGGGGTGGTGGTAGACATGGGTGGGGGCATGGTGGAGGCTGCCCCTCGTGGCTGGGAGGTGGGGGTGATGGGAGACATGGGTGGGGGCCTGGTGGAGGCTGCCCCTGCACTCCTGGGTGGTGGGGGTGATGGGAGACATGAGTGGGGGCCTGGTGGAGGCTGCCCCTGCACTGCTGGGGGGTGGGTGTGATGGGAGACATGAGTGGGGGCCTGGTGGAGGCTGCCCCTGCTGGCTGGGGGGTAGGGGTGATGGGAGACATGAGTGGGGGCCTATTGGAGGATGCCCCTGCACTGCTGGGGGGTGGGGGTGATGGGTGATATGAGTGGGGGCCTGGTGGAGGCTGCCCCTGGCGGCTGGGAGGTGGTGGTAGACATGGGTGGGGGCCTGGTGGAGGCTGCCCCTCGTGGCTGGGGGGTGGGGGTGATGGGAGACATGGGTGGGGGCCTGGTGGAGGCTGCCCCTGGTGGCTGGGGGGTGGGGGTGGTGGCAGACATGGGTGGGGGCCTGGTGGAGGCTGCCCCTGGTGGCTGGGAGGTGGGGGTGATGGGAGACATGGGTGGGGGCCTGGTGGAGGCTGCCCCTGCACTGCTGGGGGGTGTGGGTGATGGGAGACATGAGTGGGGGCCTGGTGGAGGCTGCCCCTGCACTGCCGGGGGGTGGGGGTGATGGGAGACATGAGTGGGGGTCTGGTGGAGGCAGCCCCTGGTGGCTGGGGGGTGGGGGTGATGGGAGACATGTGTTGGTGATCATTAGTGCAAGGTGACATGTGGGTTGGCTGGTGGGCATGGCATTGGTGGATGGGTTGCCTGTGGGACATGAGCAGGGGTGCAGGGTAGTATCCTGTGGTGTGGGCTGCCTGCAGGAGCCGTGGATGGTGTAGAGGGAACACCTGGAAGGACCCACATGGCCAAATCATGTGTAGCATTCCCCGGCACCACCGAAATACACGTACCCTGCTGAAATCACGTGTGAATCTTCCAGCGCACCTCGAAATACACGTACCCAGGCCAATCGCGTGTGGAACTTCCCACACACCCCGAAGTACACGTACCCAGGCCAATCGCGTGTGGAACTTCCCGCGCACCCCGAAGTACACCTGCCCAGGCCAATCGCGTGTGGAACTTCCCGCGCACCCCGTAGTACACGTTCCCAGGCTAATCGCGTATGGTACTTCCCGCGCACCCCGAAGTACACGTACCCAGGCCAATCGCGTGTGGAACTTCCCGCGCACCCAGGAACACGCACACATGCTATTTTTCACACAGCGGGTGTCCGTGTTTGTCGGTGCACCTTTGCACCTCATTTGTCCTAGAGGGCCACTGTATGGCCCATTCATCCTGGCTGTATATGGGTGCTTTTTGTTAGCGCACATTTTGGCGCACATTTTTTTCAGTCGCAGGGGCGCTACCGCCTGCTTTCTTGTGGCGTACTTCTTTGGCCCTGTGCATGTCTTTGACCGTGCGCTGGTTTGCCCTATTCGATTAGATGAATACGGGTAGTAGGCGAGCATGTGGGCGTTCTGCGCACTTGCCTCCTGAACTTCCCCCCTGACGCCCATACTTTCACACGTCCGCCTACTTTTGTGATGTGCGCCGCGCTGTGTGCGATTTCGCAGTGGCCGTGACGCACGCTGTTGGATGACCTGTGCGCCGGCGTGCGCGGCGCACTTTTTTAGCGCACATCCAATGTTTTTCTCACGCACGGACTTCCATGAATCGATGTGCGCTGGTTTCCCTGCGATTTTCGCACTTGCACTGCGATTTTCGCACTTTTACTGCGAATCACACGTTTTGGCACCTCTGCGCTGGACTTTTTGGCGCACATTAATTCCATGAATCAACCCCTTAGTCTTGTTGTGGCTTGTTAACACATGGGTAGTGTCATACCATGTACGTCCAGTTTGTCGTGGAGCAAATTTCAATTATTGGTTGCATTTCTTTTTTCAACATTGTTTCATTGAATTTGGAACAGCTTGCAAGAGTTGGCATTAAGGACATACAATTGACATTTTTGTGTGCTAATTGTTCCATAACATCAGTAGCACATGAGTTATGGCCACAAAGTGCATGGATGTGCCGAGTTTTTAATATTGATTGTGCCCAACTCTAATACTTTTTAAAATGTTGGTTTAAGTGAGGTCTGCAGATTGGCGCATGTTTTTAATTCTCTGTATTGGAAATGTTGCCAAAGGTTGACATTTCCTATGCTGCCAACAGTTTTACAGCAGAGTTTGTATCCTAAGGTTTTAAAAATACGTTCACCTTTCACTGGTGTCAATTGAAGAAGATCTCCGAAAACAATAATGTGTTTTCCTCGAAAGAGCTCTTCGTAGTTTGTTTTAAGTACTTCTTGCAATCTGAGGTGAATCAAAGCCAACATTAGGTTGGAGACCATGCTCACGTCATCTATTAGTAGCATTTTCATTTGTTTTAACACTCTGAATAGTTCCATTGCAGCTTCTGTACAAAGTTTGTAATATTCTAATTTGTTTTGGTGTTCTACTGGAAGGAGTAGTATTCGGTGTAAAGTGACACTGCCTATGTTGTAGGCAGCTAAACCTGCGGGGGCAGTTACAACAGCTGACAGTTTGTTGTTTGTCAATTGTTGAAGGAACTTGCTGATGATTTTGATTAAAAATGTTTTGCCTGAACCAGCTTCACCACTGACTTATAGTAGCATAGGTTTGTAATTTTGGCAGGTACATTCTTTATTTTCATGTTGTTCACCATGTGCAATTTCTTTTGTTACTTCTTGAAAAATGGTGCGCTGCTCTTTGTTCAGTTTTGATTGTAGTACAGTTAAGTATTCTGTATCTTCTTCATAGTGACACATGGGGGCCGATTCATGGAACAAACGTGCGCCAAAAATCCCAGTGCAAGCAGGCGCAAGGTGGCGCAAGCGTGAGAAAGCAAGCTCACGCGCACGCGTGTGATTCAAGGAAGGCGCTGCGCTTGTTTCCCACTGGTTGTGCACCAAATCGGTGCATGTCGCACGTGAGCACGCACGTCATCAAACAGTATGCGATGCGCGCACAGCAAAAGCGCAAATAGCACAGCGCACACAACAAAAGTAGGCGGGACAGTGGGAGTAACACGCAGAATGTGGAATAACGCGTGAAAAAGAAGGCGTAACTGGGGAAGTACTGCAGGGAACTACACGGAATGCCCACACACACGCGAACAACCCGTATTCATGGATACGAATACGGGAAACCCGCGCACGGCAAAAGACGCACACAGGAGTGAATGCGTCCGCCACATGAAGGCAGGCGGAAGCGCCCCCGCGCACAGTATAAAAGTGCGCACAAACAACAAACACGTATATACAGCTACGATGAATGCCCAATTTGTCGCAGCACTGATCGTGGGACACCGTAGGAGGAGGAGAATAGCCAGGGCACACATTTTTTCACCACGGACAAGCCTTTTTGGGATGCCTGACGACCAGGCCTACGGCAGGTGTAGGTTTCTACCCCGTATCATCCTAGACCTGTTCAGGGAGTGGGAAGATTACCTTACATCCCCCACCCTTTGCTCCCAAGCATTGATCCCCTTGGAGAAGGTGCTCAATGTCCTGCATTTTTTGGCCACTGGGTCATTTCAGCGGACTACTGCCATAGTGGGGGGGTCTTACAGGCCACGCAGTCACGCTGCCTACACCAGGTATTTGCAATCATGACAGCGCGCCCCTCAGTCCGCAGGCACATATACATGCCCAGAATACCCGCAGAAAGGCAGGCCGTTGTCCTGGACTTTTACAGGGTGGCACACTTTCCCAAAGTTTTCGGGGCCATAGATTGCACCCATGTGGCCCTACCTCCACCTAGGGCCACTGAGCACATCTACCGAAACCGCAAGCACTGGCATTCCATCAATGTACAAGTGGTATGCGATGCAAAGGGAATCTTCACCACTGTCTATGCAAACTACCCTGACTCCACCCATGACAGTTTCATATACAGAATGTATGCCCTGAGCCGGGCCCTGGAAGCTGGGCAGCATGGCGACACATGGCTCCTAGGTGAGTACAAATGCCCTTGCACATGCATGTATGTCACACACACACACACAAATACACAAACCCCAATAATCACAACCATTATCACCTCTCCAGGGGACAGTGCCTACCTCTGAGCAACCACATGATGACGCCAATCGGAACCCCACCACACCACCCCAGATAAGATACAACACGGCCTATTTTGCAACCAGGGCCATAGTGGAGTGCACATTCGGAGTGCTCAAGTCACGCTTCCGCTCCCTTGACTGCTCTGGTGGGCAGCTACTCTATGCACCCCAGTAGTGTGCAGGATCATTGTGGCAGCATGTGTCCTGCACAATGTTGCAACACGGCAGGGCGTACCGGTCGACATGGTGGTGCCCCCACATCCCCAACCACAGGCACAGGCGCTGCCCATGGGTGGGGATAGGGCACGTGGCGAGGATGCCTCGACCCAGCTTGTGGACACATTTTTCACCTAAACTCCCACCCCTGCGGAGTGCACACAGGCCTGGCACATACCAAGTGACAATCGATGATGACAAAGAGACAGTCAAATGTCACAACCTTACCACCCTGAGATTGTTGCCATGGAAGTGCCACATTGTGTGCATCCCTAGCTACTTAAACACAAGCAATCCTGTGTGACCAAAAGGCACACATGCAAGGTGTGAATCACACACACCTGCAAAACAGGCCATGACTATCACTGGTATGTCACTCAAACCCTCCCAAAGCACAACATGACATGGCAAGCAATAGCCATACACCAACACAGTACCAATAGGGTACACATTGCCATGTGAAAAATGTAAATTGGCATCAGACAATGATGCCTGACATGGAATCAGATGAAATGACTGACCAACAACCTCTCACCCAAAAGAAGTCATACCCAAATGCATTCAAAAAGTCGAAGTTGTAACATAACAATGAATGCCTGTCTACATGCACATTGTGCATTGAAAAATCACCACTGCAGCTTCTGTGTGCCGTGTCCACCTCCTGCAACATACTGCTCAGTGCACAGCACAGTTAACAGCCATTGCGTGTGATGCACACCCTGAGCATCACATCTAAGCGACAAACCACATCAAAAAGCAAATTAGGCATGTACAGGATCCCCAATTGGTCATAGGACATGTGCTGCAGGGACACAGTGGGCACCAGAAGGAAAACAGAGTGTTCACGTGGACATGGAAGGGTGGTTGTACATGTAGTGCATTATAGTGCAAGTGTGTGGGTCAGTAGGGACATGCACTCAACATATGCATGTGCAATCAAGTGACCATCAGTGTCCTCTACACATCACATGTGAACATTCACCATGTGTACACCCCAGCATGTCAAACCACAACTATCCCCTCACACCGGAAAGGTAAACACAACACATGAACAGGCATTGATCAGCAGAACACATCATGTACATAGGATACCACAATTACAATGTCAGGGTGCCCATCACACTGCAGGGCAAGGCAACTATCACCAACCAAGCACCACCCCTCCCTCACAAATCACCATGACCCACTGAACAACTGCACCGGGATTATGGAGCCTACATCCTTGAATTTCACCTGGCCACAGGATCACCCTTCCCATTTGTCACCATCTCCCACCTTGTGTGTAAAAAGTTGCCTGCACCCTCAGAGTCCACCTTGATTTGCAAAAACGCTACATCCCAGAGAACTCAAAGCAGGCCAACACAGAAGCCAAGCAAAAAGCCTGCAGGCAGAAAAACTAACCAGAACAGCCTCCAGTAGATGTCTTGAAGTAGCAGTTCCTCACAAAGGCCAAGTACTACCACAATGACATAACAACCAAGGTAGCACAGTAAAACAATGCTACAATAGGATGTGTACCATGTGTGGTACATAACATAGAATGAAGCACCACAAACGGATGTGTACTGTCACTGCTCCCGTGTACAGGTGCAGGAGTGGCACGAACTAACCACGCCCACTGCAAGGTCAATCTCACACAGGCCTCTGAGACCCTGGTGGAGAAGGAGGGTCAGGCATATGGTGTCGGGACAGGCGTTGGCATACTGGATAACCAGAATGAGGGGCAGGAGAGGGGAGTAGGATTGACACAGGAAAGTAGGGAATGGCCAAGAATGTAGTACTCACATTAACACATACACAATCATACCAAACTTGTTCATCATAAACATAGCAGCAATTCACTGAAATGGAAGTCAAAGAGAAACTTATCTCTGGGGTGAGTGCTGGCCTCCTGCCTGCACACTCTCAGGCCCGGTAACAGGAGCACCTCAATGCTGCAAAGAGAGCCACAGTTAAAAATCTGTGCGTGCCCATAACACACAAAAACACCACCAAATATGCCCCAAAGTAACAAACTACTCTACAAACAGACAATCTGGTGTGGATGCTTCCTACCCATACGTAACATTACCCCTGTGATGGTTCATACACAGTCAATGCAGTAAGTCAGGCGCCGGTGGGTGCGTGGCAAATGGAACACCAATGTGTCACGAATCACACAACATGCAATGTTCCCTGGGTAAGCAGACAGACGCATATAGCAAGGTATGACTTCCAAACAAGTCGTGTTCCACCATTACTCAAATAAAGTAGGCAGTGCATGTTTCAAATTCTACAAGTTTTTCACGTGCCAAATCACTCTGTATCAAGCTGGCCACGCGAAAACACACGGAAGACCACGCTCCTGCCCTGAAGGCCATTTTCCTGCCCCCCAGAGACCCGAGCACGCTCCCACCTGCCATCTGCTACTGCCTGCCTGCCTGCTGCCCACGTGCCCAGCTATTTGCTGCCTGCACATCAGCCAGGGGTGCAGTTGCTGTGACCACCCCTGCTGGAACTGAAGACTCCCGACTGGGATACCATCGCTCCACAGCCCAGCCCCAGGACCCAGTTGCCTACCCACACCTGCCTCTGGGGTTGCCATGTCGGGCACACCACCATCTGAGACCACTGGCAACCCCCAGCCAGAGAGGCAGAGGGCCACCAGCTTCACTGCCACTGAAGTTGGTGTCCTGGTGGAGCAAGTCGTGGGGCAGTATGATGCCCTCTTCAGAAGTTCACGGGCCGACAAGGAAGGACGGACCAGGATCTGGACGGACATCGTGACTGCCATCAACGCGGAGGGGGTGGCAGTCCGCAAATTCCAGCATGTCAAGAAGCGCTGGGAGGACTTCAGGTCCAGGACCCTCAACAAGGCCCGGCACCTCTTGAAGGCAGCGGATGCTAAGGGGTGCCGGGGCCACCTGTCGGAACACCAGATGAGGGTCCTGGAACGCATATGCCCAGCTCTCCACGTCCAGGTCCTTGAGAGGCAGACCCGTCTGGAGTCGAGCAGTAAGTGTCCATGCATACTGATTGGAAGCTGTGCGTGTGGTGGTGTGCCAGTAGTGTGCAGGTTGCACATGTGGTTTTGTAGGGCCATGTATGGATGTGTATGTATAGGGCGGTGAGGCTAACACATGTGAGTCCTCTCATGTGTGAGACACATGGATGGTGTATGTGTGGGTAAGCATGCAGGCCAAATGCATATGTGTGATCACACATGTTTGAATGACTTTGTATGTAAGTTGGCATGGTAGTGGTGTCTCACATGGATGTTGGTTCCAGCTGCATGTATCTGCACCGTGTACATGTGCATGTGTGTGTATTGGACAAGGGTGCAGCAGTGATGCAACATGGATGCATGTGACACTGATATGTAGAAGGCTGATTGCCAGATGTGACATGGATGCCGATCTCATCACTGTGACAGTTGGTGGAGGTGTACACATGCATGTAAGTGTGGTGGCGTGTGTGCATGTCTAGTGCACTCCCTGTGTTTCATGTGATGTCTGGATCATCTTTGGCTGCTCATGCTGTTGTATGTGTATGGATGCTGCTGGCCGTTGTGATATGGCTGTGGAATAGCTCATGTGTGTGATTTCAAATGACATGTGTGTTGGGGATTGTGATGCCATGTCTGAAGTTTTACACTGCCACTCATGTGGAACTGTCATGTGTGTATCAGTCCATTGTACAGTGCCCTGATGCCCGTCTCCTATCTCTCCCTGTCTGCAGCATCAACTGATGAAGAGGGTGGAGAGGGTGCTGTGGAGCCCAGCGGCAGGGATCGCACCGCCAGCCGGAGACGCAAGGCCCGGCTCCCCTCCCAGGTTGTGATCTCGTCGGTGAGTGAGGAGTCCGGTGCCGCATCCCAGGCCGCAGCAGCCGAGGGTAGGTCCAAGAGGCGGAGGTTGGAGTTGGACTCCTCGGCAGCAGAAGGGGCAGCTGAGACCCCACAGGGCCCGACGAAGGAAGATGGCATGGAGTCATTCAGGTTGGTGGGGGGTTTGGTGGAGGAGGAGGCCATGCAAGGGACAGAGACGGGGTCTGGAGGTGGGGATTCCACTGGTGCTAGTGGTGCAGTGCAGGGGCAGGGACAGGAGGCAGCACAGGCCGCCGCGGAGGTGCCTGTGTGTAATCCTGTCCCTGATCCTGTCACTGCATCATCCCGCACCAGCAGGGATGCCTAGGTCCAGACCCATTCTCAGGGAGGGGATCGGCTTACACCAACTGGCCTTCCTCTCCCTGCGGATGTGGCTATCCGGGACCGGGTTGAGCCTGTCCTGGGTGGGGTGGAGTTGCGTCAACGTGCCATGCGAGCTGGCCTGCAGTCTTTTCTTGAGACTGCACGTCTTCTCGCATGGCTCATTGACTGCGTTCACCCACTGGGACAGCTCACCAGGGCCGGATTCCTCCATTTTCTGGACCTTGTTCTGACCCCCTCCTCAACTGAACCCCCTATGCGCCAGTCATCCTCCGTGTCATCTTCCCACCCATGTGTCACCTGGGTGCCCTGTGGAGCTGCCTCTGACCCTGCTGCCAGGCTGGTGGAGGACACATCCCTGCCACAGTCGGGAGTCGGACGTCCAGCAGGGGTGGCCACATAAACAACTGCACCCCAGCCGGAGGAGGATGTGCAGGCAGCAGGGGCCAGGGCACAGGCAGAGGCACAGCAGCAGCAGCAACAAGGTGAGAGCCATGATGGCTCCGGGCCTTCAACATCGGAGGAGCAGGCATCGGCCAGAGGGCAGGAGGACCCAGGACGGGAAGTGTCTTCCGTGTGGCAGCGGTTGGGCCATGCTATAGATGCGGAGCGGCAGCGGGTGGAAGAGGCACGGCTCACGATGGTCAGGGCGGAGAACTCCATGCATAGGGCCCTGAGGTGGGTCGAGTGCCTCAAGGCCATTCGCAGGGACCTGGGGGTCCAGATGTCATCGTCCCTGCGAACCCTCGGGGCCATGGAAGAGGAACACCTCCGGGACATCGAGCAGGAGTTCAATGATGCCCTGGCCCGGGAACTCAGAAAGTGAGCCGTTGGACTAGCCCGCTGCCATTGTAAATAGTTATATAGTGTTAGGTTTCCTTTTGTTTTTCTTTTCATTTGGGGTGCTTGGACAATGCCCCACCTTTTTGTATATAGTTGTTCATTATGTAGGGTTTTTGTAGGTTTCCTTTCAATGGTTGCACGCATTTACCCTGGATATGTACTTTGTATATAGTTCCACAATGGATTTCACTTCATTTGCCATTTTTTTTAACCATGGATCAATGGATTTTTCTTTTTTTTCACTTTGGATTTGATTTGACGGACAGACTCTTTGGACCCATTTGCTTTTGGATTGATTTTTATTCTGGTTTTACAAATCTTCTTTTTCATATTTTGGACATGCAGCTTTTTATTTATTATTTACATTATTGTGTGATTTAATTTCATTCCCTTGCTTTTGTGTCTAATACATTTTTATTTGATACTTCATTGTGTGGTATGCTTTCCTTGGTTTCCTGCATGTCACAATGCATGTTTTCTCATTCACTTGCACCCATTGTGTGTGTGTGATGGACATGTATTGATGTGCATACTTGCCATTTGGGATGTTTCATTGATGAGGATTTCAATGTGGGGTGTATGTAATACTTGGTTGTGTGTTTCGACTAGGGTGGCGTGGGGTGGGATTTGGGTGGCCATTAGGCCCATGAGTGTGGATTGTGATGACATGTTGTGGGGGACATGAGTGGGGGCCTGCTGGCAGGTGCCCTGCACTGCTGGGGGGTGGGGGTGCAAGGGAACATGAGCGGGGGCCTGCTGGCAGGTGCCAGGCACTGCTGGGGGCTAGGGTACAAGGGGACATGAGTAGGGGCCTGCTGGCAGCTGCCCTGCACTGCTGGGGGGTGTGGGTGCAAGAGGACATGAGTGGGTGCCTGCTGGCAGGTGCCCCGCACTGCTGGGGGGTGGGGGTGCAAAGGGACATGAGTGGAGGCCTGCTGGCAGGTGCCCTGCACTGCTGAGGGGTGGGGGTGCAAGGGGACATGAGTGGGGGCCTGCTGGCAGGTGCCCCACACTGCTGGGGGGTGGGGGTGCAAGGGGACATGAGTCGGGGCCTGCTGGCAGGTGCCCTGCACTGCTGGGGGGTGGGGGTGCAAGGGGACATGAGTGGGGGCCTGCTGGCGGGTGCCGCGCACTGCTGGACGGTGAGGGTGCAGGGGGACATGAGTGGGACATGAGTGGGGGCCTGCTGGCAGGTGCCCCGCACTGTTGACGGGTGGGGGTTCAAGGGGACATGAGTGGGGGCCTGCTGGCAGATGCCCTGCACTGCTGTGGGGTGGGAGTGCAGGGGGACATGAGTTGGTGATCAGTGGTGCAAGCGGACAGGTGGCTTGGATGGGGTGCATGCCCATGGTGGATGGGCTGCCTGCGGGACATGACCAGGGGTGCGGGGTAGTCCCCTGTGGTCTGGTCTGCCTGCAGAGGCCGTGGAGGGTGTAGAAGGAACACCTGGGAGGAGCCACACTGCCAATTCACGTGTAGGACTCCCGCGCACCCCCGAAATTCACGTACCCCGCTCTGACAGCAAAATCACGTGTGAAGCTTCCCGCGAACCCCAGTAATACACGTACCCCACTCGCACAGGGCATACAGGGCCTATTGTGTGTGGACTTCACGCGAACCCCGTAATACATGTACCCTGCTGAAATCGCGGGTGAAACTTCATGCGAACCCCAGTAATACACGTACCCAACTCGCACAGGGCCTATTGTGTGTGAAACTTCAGGCGAACCCCAGTAATACACGTAGCCCACTCGCACAGGGCCTATTGTGTGTGAAACTTCACGCGAACCCCAGTAATACACGTACCCCACTCGCACAGGGCCTATCGCGTGTAAAACTTCACGCGAACCCCAGGAATATTGGCCCTGTGCGAGCGAGCGGGGTACGTGTAGTTTTGGGGTACAGCATGAAGTTTTACACGCGAAAGGGCCCTGTTGAGTGGAGTACATGTATTCCTGGGGTTCGCAGGAAGTTTCACCCGCGATTTCAGCAGGGTACGTGTATTCCTGGGGTTCACGTGAAGTTTCACCTGCGATTTCAGCAGGGTACATGTATTACGGGGTTCGCGTGAAGTTTCACCCGCTATTTCAGCAAGGTACGTGCATTACGGGGTTCGCGTGAAGTTTCACACGCGAAAGGGCCCTGTTCGAGGGAGTATGTGTATTTCAGGGGTGCGCAGCAAGTTTTACATGCGAAAGGGCAATGCCCGTGCACAATACGTCACAGACGCGCTTACGCGCTAAGGGCCTTTGGTCCAATGATATCGCGTACGTGTGCTGACACGCTTACGCGCTAAAGGCCTTTCCTCGAATTACACGCTGACGTGCAAGATTTTCACGTGCCAAATCACTCCGTATGAAGCTGGTCACGCGTACACACACGGAAGACCACGCTCCTGCCCTGAAGGCCATTTTCCTGCCCCCAAGAGCCCCGAGCATGCTCCCACCAGTCATTTGCTGCTGCCTGCCAGCCTGCTGCCCACCTGCCCTGCTATTTGTTGCCTGCACGTCAGCCATCTGCAGGGGTCCAGTTGCTGTGTCCACCCCTGCTGGAACAGAAGACTCCCGACTGGGATTCCATCGCTCCACAGCCCAGCCCCAGGACCCAGTTGCCCACCCACTGCTGCCTCTGGGGTTGCCATGTCGGGCACATCTCCATCTGGCACCACTGGCAACCCCCAGCCAGAGAGGCAGAGGGCCACCAGCTTCACTGCCACCGAAGTTGGTGTCCTGGTGGAGTATGTCCTGGGGCATTATGATGCCCTATTCGGAACAAGACGTGCCAACATGGAAGGACGGGAGAGGATCTGGGATGACGCAGTGGTTGCCATAAACGCGGAGGGGGTGGTAAGCCGCAACTACCAACATGTCAAGAAGCGCTGGGAGGACTTCAGGTCCAGGACTCTCAACAAGGCCCGGTGCCTCGCGGAGGGGGGCCGGGTCAGCCTGAGCAACATCCAGATGAGTTTCCTGGAATGACTAGGCCCAGTGCTCCACGCCCAGATCCTTCGGAGGCAGACCCGTTGGATTTGAGCGGTAAATGGCCAAGCATTGCTGTGTGAGACAGGGCATATTGCAGTGTGCTGGTAGTCTGATACTTGCCTGTATGTGTGACATAGACCATATGGATGTGTGTGTGCAGGGACATCATGGTCATGCATGTGGGACCAGTTATGTGTGAACCACATGGTAGGTGTATGTGTGTTAATGCAATATGGGGACCTTTATGCAGAATGCACACCTGAAAGCATGGCAGTCTCTGTTCCTGGTCATGGAGGGGGGGTGAGGAATGGGTGTTGATGTCACGTACATGTATGGTGCACGTGTGTGTGTGTGTGTGTGCCCTGCACTTCTGAGGGGTGGGGGTGCAAGGGGACATGAGTGGGGGCCTGCTGGCAGGTGCCCCACACTGCTGGGGGGTGGGGGTGCAAGGGGACATGAGTCGGGGCCTGCTGGCAGGTGCCCTGCACTGCTGGGGGGTGGGGGTGCAAGGGGACATGAGTGGGGGCCTGCTGGCGGGTGCCGCGCACTGCTGGACGGTGAGGGTGCAGGGGGACATGAGTGGGACATGAGTGGGGGCCTGCTGGCAGGTGCCCCGCACTGTTGACGGGTGGGGGTTCAAGGGGACATGAGTGGGGGCCTGCTGGCAGATGCCCTGCACTGCTGTGGGGTGGGAGTGCAGGGGGACATGAGTTGGTGATCAGTGGTGCAAGCGGACAGGTGGCTTGGATGGGGTGCATGCCCATGGTGGATGGGCTGCCTGCGGGACATGACCAGGGGTGCGGGGTAGTCCCCTGTGGTCTGGTCTGCCTGCAGAGGCCGTGGAGGGTGTAGAAGGAACACCTGGGAGGAGCCACACTGCCAATTCACGTGTAGGACTCCCGCGCACCCCCGAAATTCACGTACCCCGCTCTGACAGCAAAATCACGTGTGAAGCTTCCCGCGAACCCCAGTAATACACGTACCCCACTCGCACAGGGCATACAGGGCCTATTGTGTGTGGACTTCACGCGAACCCCGTAATACATGTACCCTGCTGAAATCGCGGGTGAAACTTCACGCGAACCCCAGTAATACACGTACCCTACTCGCACAGGGCCTATTGCGTGTGAAACTTCACGCGAACCCCAGTAATACACGTACCCCACTCGCACAGGGCTTATCGCGTGTGAAACTTCACGCGAACCCCGTAATACATGTACCCTGCTGAAATCGCGGGTGAAACTTCATGCGAACCCCAGTAATACACGTACCTAACTCGCACAGGGCCTATTGTGTGTGAAACTTCAGGCGAACCCCAGTAATACACGTAGCCCACTCGCACAGGGCCTATTGTGTGTGAAACTTCACGCGAACCCCAGTAATACACGTACCCCACTCGCACAGGGCCTATCGCGTGTAAAACTTCACGCGAACCCCAGGAATATTGGCCCTGTGCGAGCGAGCGGGGTACGTGTAGTTTTGGGGTACAGCATGAAGTTTTACACGCGAAAGGGCCCTGTTGAGTGGAGTACATGTATTCCTGGGGTTCGCAGGAAGTTTCACCCGCGATTTCAGCAGGGTACGTGTATTCCTGGGGTTCACGTGAAGTTTCACCTGCGATTTCAGCAGGGTACATGTATTACGGGGTTCGCGTGAAGTTTCACCCGCTATTTCAGCAAGGTACGTGCATTACGGGGTTCGCGTGAAGTTTCACACGCGAAAGGGCCCTGTTCGAGGGAGTATGTGTATTTCAGGGGTGCGCAGCAAGTTTTACATGCGAAAGGGCAATGCCCGTGCACAATACGTCACAGACGCGCTTACGCGCTAAGGGCCTTTGGTCCAATGATATCGCGTACGTGTGCTGACACGCTTACGCGCTAAAGGCCTTTCCTCGAATTACACGCTGACGTGCAAGATTTTCACGTGCCAAATCACTCCGTATGAAGCTGGTCACGCGTACACACACGGAAGACCACGCTCCTGCCCTGAAGGCCATTTTCCTGCCCCCAAGAGCCCCGAGCACGCTCCCACCAGTCATTTGCTGCTGCCTGCCAGCCTGCTGCCCACCTGCCCTGCTATTTGTTGCCTGCACGTCAGCCATCTGCAGGGGTCCAGTTGCTGTGTCCACCCCTGCTGGAACAGAAGACTCCCGACTGGGATTCCATCGCTCCACAGCCCAGCCCCAGGACCCAGTTGCCCACCCACTGCTGCCTCTGGGGTTGCCATGTCGGGCACATCTCCATCTGGCACCACTGGCAACCCCCAGCCAGAGAGGCAGAGGGCCACCAGCTTCACTGCCACCGAAGTTGGTGTCCTGGTGGAGTATGTCCTGGGGCATTATGATGCCCTATTCGGAACAAGACGTGCCAACATGGAAGGACGGGAGAGGATCTGGGATGACGCAGTGGTTGCCATAAACGCGGAGGGGGTGGTAAGCCGCAACTACCAACATGTCAAGAAGCGCTGGGAGGACTTCAGGTCCAGGACTCTCAACAAGGCCCGGTGCCTCGCGGAGGGGGGCCGGGTCAGCCTGAGCAACATCCAGATGAGTTTCCTGGAATGACTAGGCCCAGTGCTCCACGCCCAGATCCTTCGGAGGCAGACCCGTTGGATTTGAGCGGTAAATGGCCAAGCATTGCTGTGTGAGACAGGGCATATTGCAGTGTGCTGGTAGTCTGATACTTGCCTGTATGTGTGACATAGACCATATGGATGTGTGTGTGCAGGGACATCATGGTCATGCATGTGGGACCAGTTATGTGTGAACCACATGGTAGGTGTATGTGTGTTAATGCAATATGGGGACCTTTATGCAGAATGCACACCTGAAAGCATGGCAGTCTCTGTTCCTGGTCATGGAGGGGGGGTGAGGAATGGGTGTTGATGTCACGTACATGTATGGTGCACGTGTGTGTGTGTGTGTGTGTGTGTGTGTGTGTGTGTATGTGCCAGAGAAGTGTGTGTTTGACTTTGAAACAACATGGATGCATGTGACTTTGAAGGCAACATCTTGGTTTACAGGGGCCCTTGTACATGGGTGTTGATTTTGATTGCAGGCGCCAGGAGTGTTTCTGCATGTGTGTTGCATGCATTGACCCATGTGTTGTGGAAGGACAGGATGGAAGTGACATTTGACAGTGCTACTCATGTGTTGTTGCTTCCTGTCTAGGGTATTTTGTGCTGTACCCTTATGCTTGTGTTCTATGTCTCCCTCTACGCAGCGTCAAGTGAAGAAGAGGGCGGAGATGGCACTGTGGAGCCAAGCGGCGGGGATGCCTCCAACGGGTGGCGACGCAAGGCCCAGCCACCCTCCCAGGAATTACCATCATCCGGGAGCGAGGGGGCTGGTGCCGCGTCTGCCACAACGGCTGTGGCGGAAGGGCCTGGTGAGTCCCCACATGGGCTTCCAATGGCAGAAGACGGTGTGGAGACATCAAGGTTGGTGGTCTCCACAGAGGAGGAGGAGCCCGCTACTGAGCCGCACATGGGGCCTGGTGGGGGTAGTACCACTGGTGCAAGTGGTGCAGTCCAGGGCCAGGGTCAGGAGGCAGCACTGGTCACCGTGGAGGGTCCTGTGCATGTCGCTGTCCTTGACCCTGTGACTGCACCATCATGCACCAGCAGGGAGGCCCTGTCCCAGGCACGTCCGCAGGTAGGGGAGAGTGCCATATCACCTGCCTCTCCACTACCTGGGGGCGAGGGGTCCCGCGACCATATGGGATCTGTCCTGGTGGGTTTCGCGTTGTGCACACGTGACATTCGTGATGACGTGCATTGTTCCTGGGCAGAGAACGCATGCCATCACGAAGAGCAGCGTCGTGACGTGGCACTACTGGGAGGGGCCCTGGTCGGTGGGTTCCTACATGTGACGCGCACTCTGGCGGACCTCTCCTCCACTGTGGAGGCTATGCGCCGGTCGTTCTCCACATCGTCTTTCGGCCCAGATTCCACCAGGGCCCCCTGTGGACCTGGCCTGACCAACACAGCCAGCTTGGTGGATATCCTATCCCTGCCACAGTCGGGAGGTGGCGGTCCAGCAGGGGTGGACACCACAACTGGAGACCAGCAGATGGAGGATGTGCAGGCACTATCGGACAGGGCACATGGACAGCAGCAGCAGGCTGTAGGTGGGAGCAATGATGGCTCGAGGCCATCAACATCGGAGGGGCAGGCATCGGCCATAGGGCAGGAGGACCCAGGAATGGGAGTGTCTTCTGTGCGGCTGCGGTTGGGCCAGCAGATAGGTGCGGAGCAGTGGCGGGCGGAAGAGGCGCGGTTCAAGATGGTCAGGGCGGAGAACTCCATGCGTCGTGCGTTTTAGCGGACATAGTGCCTCGAGGCAACTCGCAGGGAGTTGGAACAGGCCATGAGTGCCTCCCTGCGAGACCTCGGGGGCAGGACAGATGCCTGCCTCTGGGACATCGACATGGAGTTCGATGATGCCCTGGCCCGGGACACCACAGAGTGAGCCACTGGACTTGCCCGCCACCATTGTATATAGTTAGATAGTGTTAGGTTTCCTTTTGTTTTTTCTTTATTTTGGTTGCGCTTGGACAATGCACCACGTTTCTGTATATAGTTTTTATTAGGTAGTATTTTTGATAGGTTTCATTTCTTCAGTTGGGCTCATGGACCATGGATTGTTCATATGTATATAGTTCAACATTGGATTCTTCTCTTTTTTTTCTATTTCACCATGGTTTTCACTTTTCTTTTTTTCCCTTGGATTAGCTTTGTTGGACTGTGACTTTGGACACCATTTCCATTGGATTTCTTTGGATTATGATTTCTTGTTTTTCAGTTTTTAAGGGACATGCAGCTTTTCTTTTTTTATTACCATTGTTGTTTGTTTGATTTTCATTACATTCATGTTGTGTTTAATACATTATTTTCTTCATACTTCGATGTGTGGTATTAGCTCATTGGTTTCATGCATGTCATGATATGGGTTTTCACATTCACTTGCAACCATTGTGTGTGTGTGACGGACATGTGTTAATTTACATACTTGCCTTTGGGGTTGTATCATGTAATTGCCTTTTCTTTGTGGGTGGATGCAATACTTGGTTGGGTCTTTGGGCTGGGGAGGCTGGCCATAAGGGCCATGATTGAGGATCGTCATGACCTGGGGGCAGGGGGACATTAGTGGGGGCCTGCTGGCAGGTGCCCCGCACTGCTGGGAGGTGGGGGTGCAGGGGGACATGAGTGGTACATGTGTGGGGGCCTGCTGGAAGGTGGCCTGCACTGCTTGGGGGTGGGGGTGCAAGGGGACATGAGTGGGGGCCTGCTGGCAGGTGCCCTGCATTGCTGGGGGGTGGGGGTGCAAGGGGACATGAGTGGGGGCCTGCTGGCAGGTGCCCTGCACTGCTGGGGGGTGGGGGTGCAGGGGGACATGAGTGGGACATGAGTGGGGGCCTGCTGGCAGGTGCCCGGCACTGCTGGGGGGTGGGGGTACAGGGGGACATGAGTGGGACATGAGTGGGGGCCTGCTGGCAGGTGCCATGCACTGCTGTGGGGTGGGGGTGCAAGGGGACATGAGTGGGACATGAGTGGGGGCCTGCTGGCAGGTGCCCCACACTGCTGGGGGGGTGGGGGTGCAAGGGGACATGAGTGGGAGCCTGCTGGCAGGTGCCCTGCACTGCTGGGGGATGGGGGTGCAAGGGGACATGAGTGGGGGCCTGCTGGCAGGTGCCCTGCACTGCTGGGGGTGGGGGTACAAGGGGACATTAGTGGGGGCCTGCTGGCAGGTGCCCTGCACTGCTGGGGGTGGGGGTGCAGGGGGACATGAGTGGGACATGAGTGGGGGCCTGCTAGCAGGTGCCCTGCACTGTAGGGGAGTGGGGGTGCAAGGGGACATGAGTGGGGGCCTGCTGGCAGGTGCCCCGCACTGCTGGGGGTTGGGGGTGCAAGGGGACGTGAGTGGGGGCCTGCTGGCAGGTGCCCCGCACTGCTGGGGGTGCAAGGAGACTGAGTGGGGTCCTGCTGGCAGGTGCCCTGCACTGCTGGGGGATGGGGTGCAGGGGGACATGAGTGGGAAATGAGTGGGGGCCTTCTGGCAGGTGCCCGGCACTGCTGGGGGTGGGGGTACAAGGGGACATGAGTGGGGGCCTGCTGGCAGGTGCCCTGCACTGCTGGGGGTGGGGGTGCAGGGAGACGTGAGTGGGACATGAGTGGGGGCCTGCTGGCAGGTGCCCTGCACTGCTGGGGAGTGGGGGTGCAAGGGGACATGAGTGGGGGCCTGCTGGCAGGTGCCCCACACGGCTGGGGGTGGGGGTGCCAGGGGACATGAGTGGGGGCCTGCTGGCAGGTGCCCCGCACTGCTGGGGGTGCAAAGGGACTGAGTGGGGTCCTGCTGGCAGGTGCCCTGCACTGCTGGGGGGTGAGGGTGCAAGGGGACATGAGTTGGTGATCAGTAGTGCAAGAAGACATGTGGCTTTGCTGGGGGGCATTCCCATGTTGGGTGGGCTGCCTGCGGGACATGACCAGGAGTGCAGGGTAGTCCCCTGTGGTGTGGGCTGCCTGCAGGGGCCGTGTAGGGCGTACAGGGAACACCTGGGAGGACCCACTCTGCCAAATCATGTGTAGGACTCCCCGGCACCCCCGAAATACACGTACCCTGCTGAAATTGCGCGTGAAACTTCCCGCGAACACCGTAATACACATACCATGCTCCAATCGCGTGTGAAACTTCACGTGAACCCCAGTTATACACGTACCCTGATGAGATCGCGGGTGAAACTTCCCGCGAACCCCAGTTATACATGTACCCCACTCGCACAGGGCCTATCGCGTGTGAAACTTCCCATGCACCCCTGAAATACACGTACTCTGCTGAAATCGCGTGTGAAACTTCCGGTGCACCCCTGAAATACACATACCCTGCTGAAATCGCGTGTGAAACTTCCCGCGCACCCCTGAAATACACGTACCCTGCTGAAATTGCGTGTGAAACTTCCCGCACACCCCTGTAATACACATACCCTGCTGAAATCACATGTGAAACTTCCCACGCACCCCTGAAATACACGTACCCTGCACGCACAGGGCCAATCGCATGTATAACGTCCCGTGAACCCCAGTAATACACGTACCCCGCTTGCTGTGCTGGTACAGGGTTAGCGCAGCCCTTTGCGCTGGATTGGGGATTTTTATGGCTTTTCCCTGCGCAAGGGGTGTTCTTGGGGGCGTTACTGGCGCTGCTGCAGGGTCGCTGCGCCACTGTGCGACACGGCTGGTTTTGGTAGCTGAAATCCATACGACACGCGTTCAGGGTGGGGGTGGTCACATGATGACGTCGGGAACACGCCCGCGAAGGGAACGGGTGTCCGCAGGACACCAAATGCATGGGAACGGTTGTGCACATGTGCGCGGGTGTTCCACGGACAGTGTTCAGGTCCTCAAACAAATTAAAAGTACGACACAAGTGAGACGGACAGTTACGGACAGGCGCGATGTTCGCAGGACTTACGGGTGTGGTGCGCATGTGCGTAGATGTTCTGCAGACTGTACGGACAGGTATAGTGTACTTAGGACACCTCCATTTTGTTTGACTCCAGACATCCCGGACACCGCACATGTTCTTAGAACAGTTTCAACTTGGCTGTGGACGGTACGGACAGGTATAGTGTCCTTAAGACACCCCCATTTTGTTCATTTACGGACATCCCGGACACCGGGTTTGTTGTAGGAACAGTTACATCTTAGCTGTGAATGGTATGGACAGGTGTAGTGGCCTCAGGACATCCCCATTTTGTTAATTACGGACAGCCCGGAAGGCGCACTGTCCGCAGACATTCTAACTGCTTTTTAAAAAACATAAGACACAAAGGATTGAATTAAAAGACACATAATATTTTTTTATCATTATATACAGATACAGAATTTATGAAAGAGAGGGGGAAGCAGAAACTGATAAAAATACAGGGGAATAAGGGGTTTGGAGAGGCTGGATGGGAAGAGATAAAGGGATGGAAGTCTCATAAAAACGTTTTTCTTGGTGGTGAGGGTTTGGGGATAGTTGACTGAGACGTGTAGAGGGGGAACAGGTACATGTGAGACAATGGTATTTAATGTTTTCTTTTATGTGGTCCTCCACTAACTGTTTCAAAACATTGAAATTTTCTTGAGCATGTCCATATTATGTTCCATCTGTTGCAGAGTCTTTTCCAATGTGCCTTTTGGTGTATTATTTTCAATGTTTATATGGTCTGTTAAAAAAAAAAATTATATATATATATATATATATGTATATATATATATATATATATATATATATATATATATAAAATTTGGTTATATAGAGAAGTGTCTACCATTATTATCGCTGTCTTCAGACATTTCCTCACGTGGTAAATTCTCCTCAAGCCATTCCAAAGTACTGCACATTTCTGTGTGAAAAACAAAAATATATTAATTGTAGTGTACCTAATACAAAAAGTTTAGAAATATATAAGAAAAATGAAGTTTACTTACTAGTTTCTGGTAAATTGTATTTGTACTGTTGTGTAGGTCTGTTGATGTCCTGGCTGTTGGTCTTCGCAGTGCACGGTGGTGGTGCAAGTTATGGTTGCTTAGCTTACCATAACTGGCGAATTTCAGGGGTTTTTCGGTTTTACTTGGAACCATACACACGCACACACACTTTTAAAGGTAGAAAGTTCCGTTGCACCATTGAAGTAATCATTCAATATTCCCGGGACTGCATCAGTACAATCACACTATCAGCCAGGGCAACATGGCGGGCAACAATCAGATGTATTAAAGAATGTAAATTCATACTATAACTTCACATTCTTTCATAATCAAGGTAATCAAGGAAGCTAGACCTCTTTTTTTAAATCGACAAATATATTTCCCTTATTGAGTCCGGCCACAGCTCTAACAGGTCTAGGTAAGGACAGCCAGCCACCAGGGTCTCTGTCTTGTGGATTCAGCTTTAGATAGCAATATTACAGAAAAGTTGTATTGCTGCAAGTGCAATTAGCCTGAGGGCCAGAGTGCAAACAACCTTTTTTAATGCATTTTTGATCCAGGGCAAAGGACTAGGACAGGGGCTCAGTATGCCGTAGTACTCGTTGCATTTGAACCGAGTTTTACTAATGCTACACAAGAGGTGCTATTACAGAATCTTTTCACTAGTGCATGCATTGTCAGCATTAGGGCAAAAGAATCCCTAGTGCAAAGAATATCTCCTGTCAATTCATTTTTGCATCCAGCCAATGTTTACCCTAGAACACATGCTGTGCGCTGGTCCAAAAATACATTAAAAGTATATGTTTTGCACTAGGGCAATGTGCGCTGGTGGTGCTGATTGCATTTACACTGACGCAAAGTTTTTGAAATATGGTCCAAGATGTTTTAAGAATTCACACAATCTGCATAGTTGTTCAGATTGTCCGTTGTTTGTAGCTCTGATTTCCAGAAAATCTTGTGTATCATTAGGGCAGTTGAAGAATTCCAGGCCAAAAGGTCTACTTAAAGTCGCCAGATTGTTTTTATGTACATAGTTATCAAAATAGAAGACAAAGAGTAGCCCTGAGGACTCTGTGGCATACCTTGTGGCTCTCTGAAGGAACTTAATCTGTGGCATGTTTGCAAGAGAGGATGTAAACCATTTCAGCACATTGGGTGTTATACACAAATGCTCTAATCACCTCAGTGGGATGTAATGGGTTGCAGTGTCAAAGGCCGCTTTTAGGTCCAACAAGAACAGAGCCCCAACATATGACGTTCAATTGTAAGCCTCAGCTTGTCTAAGGTAAAAATCAAAACTGATTCAGTTCCTCTTCCAGGCCTAAATCCTTCTCTAAGTG
This sequence comes from Ambystoma mexicanum, assembly GCF_040938575.1. Taxonomy (NCBI): domain Eukaryota; kingdom Metazoa; phylum Chordata; class Amphibia; order Caudata; family Ambystomatidae; genus Ambystoma; species Ambystoma mexicanum. Next base: position 608,537,380 of record NC_090922.1, on the reverse strand, counting down.
AGTCCATTTCGTCAGACTCCCCAGTAAGTGGTTTTAACTGCTGTATAATTGCGCTGAGCAAGATGAGATGTGAGATCTGCTATGCTGTGGATTTCCAGGCTCTTTTGTGAGAGATGAATGGGGCCAATAGAACTATACTTTTTTGTTACTGGAAGAATAATGCTAAGATGGGCAGCTATGAGTGCATGTTCTGTAAAAAAAAAGATTAGGCCTAATAAGTGTCCTTATAGACAACATAACATATCAGCAGTGGGCGGGAGCAGTTGGGAGCGGTGCTCCTATACTATTTTTAATTAACTTGTACTGTTGCTATACTTTTATTTTCAAAATAAACTGTTCAGGAATGGTTTAGTTATAAAATCAAAGTGTCGAAAGAAGTTGAGACTTCCACTGAACATTCTCTTAAACAGCAGGCTCATGTGTTTGGGGTTTTGGATTGCACGTGGGAGGGGGTTTGGCGATGGGGTTTGTGGGGAGCAGGGTAATTCCAGCCTGGAACATAGTTCCTCTACTTCCTTTCGTACACTTCGACCACAGCATATCAGCCAAGGATAGAGAAGTTGTTTTGACCCATCAGGCCACTTTAAACTAGAAATTATTTTGATGTCCAACTGCAGGTGTGTTAACAGGACCCTTGGTCCATACATTGAATTCCCCAAAATAGACTAGGGACGGGTGAATAATCATTATATCATTAACAACTTCCAAGTTATCTACATGTCTGATGAAGTAATAGTAAGTCTGAAGAATAAGAAGGGGACCAAGAACATTGACAAAGGCTTAACTCTTCCCAAGCAAAAGAAGGCAAGTCAATGAGTTTAACAGAGCATGACTTTAAAGATTAAAGCAATCCTGCCATCCCACCCAACGATAAGATTGATAAGGTGTGGGCATCCACAGGCTAGAGCTGCTCTGGCAAACAATAGAATACAAACAGTTCTTGAGTAGTGATGCAATGGTCTGAGCAAACTTGTGGTGATGCCCAACGTCAACGAAAAGGATAACTTGCAAATTGTACTCTAACCAGTTTGTGCTTCCCACAATATAAATCTGGCAATTTTGCCAAAATAACAAGATTGCAAAAAATGTTGTGCAAGAATCAATCACATTAGTACATTTTGCATCATTAGTGATTTTTAACCCATTAATGTTGGAACAAGATCATAGGAAACACAGGTTTCGGCCTATACACAGGTCTTCTTCAAGGCTAATAATATTTTCCACAATTGGAATAAAGAAAAAAGAAGATGACAAGGCATCAAGTGAACACTTGTGCTATCTAATAACCATATACATTTGCTCTGAAATGCTCTGAATAGAAATACTTGCATGGTATCCACAACCTATATATTCCATATCGAGGGGCCGTAATGTTAAGACAAACTCATGTTGAAAGAGTTATTATGCTCAGTCCTGCTTCATTGGGCTGGTGAACTATGATCACCAGCCCAATAGGTCAGGACTGAACTTAATAACTCTGTAAAAGCCAATATCCTATTTTCTCTCCAACCCTATCTTAAACCCCAACATTTTCTCTGCATCCCCAAAATGCCCTGCCATAATCTAACCTCAATATGGTGCATGGTCTATGCTCCAAATGTCCTTCCTGACTTAACCCTCAATGTCTCAATTTGCAGTCCCCAACCTCTTGGGGCATTTTCATCTCAACCGGGGGAGCGGAGGTGGTGGAGGAATCCGTGTGCAGCTGTGCTAATGAATGAGCACTACCAGGGCTCCCTCACAGACTGCTCAATGGAAGATTGGGAGGGGCAGTGGATGTGGTAGTCGGTTCTCTTCCACAGCAGGACGCCAGTAGGTACTTGAAATTCACCTGTTGCTGGAGCATCTCAATCAGAGTGGCTGGTAACAGAGCATTTGAGGAAACAGGTACAGTTTGTCAACTGAGGGAGACCTTGGAGGCTGCAGCACACTGTCCCTACCATGAATGTAAAGAACCAGTACCCTGTGCCACTGCACAGGAGACGAAGAAAGGATTTCATTTTAGGTGATAGGAGGAGCATATGAAGTTGGGGGAGTGCTCCGATGTCCTGATGGTTCCCAGATATAAAGGACAATGCAGTGGGAAGGGAACTCCCACCCTTCTGGTTATTTTGGCCAGTAGTCTTCAATCCTCTAACGGACGAGACCCCTGTTGGAAAAAAAAGTCTATGTCTTGGCCCTCCCACCGAACGAGGAGGCTACCGCATGGAGATGAGTGTTTGAGAAGGTTGGAGGTTGCACACATACATGCCATCAAACCCCTTTCAATAAAGGAGATGCTTACCCAATCCTGGTTTACATTGTAAATCCAGTACTACAAGTCAGAGAATTCAAAGAAAAAGCAAGAGTTGGATTACTATATTCTGAATGGAATGGGACATGGTGCCATTTATGCAACATGGGGGGTAAGTGATGGAATACATACATGGTGCACATAATACATATACTTATAATTGCTCTTTTATAACACGCTTAATACCCACAAGTGAATCGGGATTCAAACCTGTGTTGCGTGATGTTGTCTTGCTTCCAAGACAAACTCATTGGCACTGAGCCATCCTTCTTCCCCGTATCCTTAGTTACAGGAAGTAGTTTACATACCCTCACTCTCATGCATACCTCTTAACCTGTTGAGCCTCCGAAGTGGGAGAAATTAGATATTTTGTAGGGTGATCCCATCGAGGTCCATAAGAAGCATTTAGTTTGTTGGCACAGTGAAGATGAGCCAAGAACATTAACAGCTTCCAAAAGAGAGCGAATTTAAGAGGATTCCTCATGTAGCAATAAGGCTGGATAGACATGTGGCAGATGATTTTATTGTGGCTGGGGAACCATAGGATCAATCCTGACAGCAAAAGGCCAGTCACTAAGGAGTATATTTCCACAGTGGCAGCCAGACTCATTGACACGAATATATATATATATATTTTTTTGCTGCTTTGATACATTTCTGTCTGCTTTCTGTTTTTCTACCTCTCTCCTGCCCCTGCACTCTATCTATGTTAGGGCTCCATTTTTCTCCCTCTCTCTCTCGTGTTCCTGTTTTCTGCTCTTCTCTCTTCCACTGCTGTTCTGTCGCCCTTCTTTACCTTCCTCCATCATCAGTCCTTTCTTTCCTTACTCAGTCTTATGATATCCTTCTGTTCTTTCACCTCCTCTTTGGACCCTCCAACCCTTACTCTCCTTTAAACCTTCTTTTCTGTCTCTTTTCACATTCTGTCCATCACTCCAACTCCACCTCTCTTCTCTCCCTCCCGGTCTGTCGCCTTTTCCTTTCCTTCTGTCGTTTCCATTTCTCTGACTCGTGTTCTTATGTTTTTGTTGTTGTTCCTTTTCATTATGTCTGTTTTACCACACTGTTGTTCTTGTTTCTTCTCCTCCTGTTATCCCTACGTGTGCTGTCTTTCCCATTTTCCCTCTTGTCTGTCCCCAATCCCTTTGTGTCTCTCTTCTGTCTTAAGCCATCTTGCTGTGTCTCTCCCAGCCACACTTTCTCCCCTCCCATTTTTCTTCCTCTTGTTCCTTTCTGACTCTTCTCTCCCTTTTTCTCCCTTTCTATCTTGCCTCGTTTTGCATGTCTCCTTGTGTGTTATCTGTTTCTAGTGGCATCAATGTCTTCCAGCATCCCATTTAGGTATCAATCCCTCTCTTGTTCCTGCCCTGTCTCTTCTCCCATGGCCCCTCCTGTGCAGTCCTACTTTCCCTTTTCGGCCAATGCAGTTACTCTTCTTTTTGAATTCACTCCTTCTCCTCATCATGGTTGCCAAATTTTGATTTTCGCTACGGGGAAAAAATTCCCACACTGAGCAAAGCGAGGAAGCCGTACCTATCCCCAGGTTGAAACAAACAATTTTAGAGAACATTTTGTAGCAAAAATTGGAAAAGGGTGATAGGAATTACAGTCAGGTATACACATATAACATTTCAACAACAGTCAGCTAACCTGCTGAGCTGTCTTTCCTCAGCATTCTGCTTTTGGATCTCCACCTTCCCTCTACTTCTTCTCAGCTTGCCAAACAGCTTTGGCATGTCCTCCCCTCTCCTTCCCCCTGTACACCGCAATTAGGGCTCAGGTGGTCTATTGAAGGGAGCAGCATTTGCTAATTTTGCAAGATGCATGCACACACTTCTGTGATCCTTAGCCCAGCAGGAGAGGAGACAGAAGCCCATGTATGCTGGGTGATTTAAAAGCACACAGCACTCAATCAGTTTTTTGTGTTTTCTTTTTTGGTGGCCCGAATACAAATGCATGCAGAATATCCACGGGGCCAAAATGATACTCCTGACCCTCTGGTTCAGCCGCACCCCTGTGCATCAATGCACTTGGCGCCTGTGCTCGTCACCCCTTTCTGCCTTGCCCTTTGCCTTAACGCTCATTCACTCCCCCTTTTCTTTTGCCTCCGAAACCATGGTGGGTGTGCTTCTGCCAGGTTATGTGCTCACAGCCGCTCTTATCATGGGCACTCGACGCAGAGAGAAGCCAAAGTGCTCACTGCTGTGCTGTTGGAGGAGAACAGCCACCAACCCTCTCATTCCAGAAGCCCATTTACAAAGTGGGTGAAAGGGTACTCGGAGAGAATGGCTGGCCTTGCATTCAAACGCCGAGCACTATTTATTTCTTTTCAAGCTGTGGGTTTTGCGCCCCCATCTGGAGAGTGTGCCATGTCCTCCCAGGGGGCACGCCCCACAGTTTGAATACCACTGTTCTAGGCTATCTGGGCCGGACTTCAGAGCTGGAATGTCCTCATCAGGCAGCTGGGTGAGGAATGCAGTGCCTCTTCGGCCCCGAGTGCCGCATGAAATGGGCAAGCCACAGTGAGTCGGGTTATTGAAGCAATTTTCAACACTGATGGGGAAGGGGTTGGATACTGCGGACAGAAAGGTGTGGCCAGCGGTGGGTTGGAAACCAAATGTGGACCTGGCCTTTTTTTTAATCAAAGGCCCAATATTACACTGTGTGATCCAGCCCCACCCTACCAAGAAGGATTCTCCCACAAGAACATTTGGATAAAATTGGTCCAAATATTGAATTTGAAAGCACATTTGTGCGTATGGAGTGATTAAAAATCAGTTAAACATAACAAATAATTGACATCTAAAATGTGTTAACTGTAGGGAATAATATACTGAAAGCTTTATAACAAATTCTTTAATTAAAAGCAATGTGGGGAATGAGGCGGAATGCAGTAAGGGCAGGCTGTATGGGAGAGAGGGTAAGAGGATAGAAAACAGGGTACCCACACAGGAGCGGTCATGGTGCAGAGGATCCCGAGAAATCTCCAGAGTTCCCTCTAGGCCCGTCCACCCCTGGATGCAGGCTTGTAAATACTCCTCGACCTTCGGCAGCAAGCCATATAAGTCTGCCTCTTCAGTGTCCCCATCGAGGTTGTCCTTTGTCTCTGTTTCCTTCAGGTTGCTTCACTGAGTCTTCACATCATCCAGTCTGTGGAGCAGACAGTAAGTGCAGAGACAATTCTAGGCATGGCTTCCAGCAGCCGGATCTTAACTCAGAGTGCAGATGTCCGGTCAGATTCAAAGGGTCAGGCACCCCCCTTCACAATGCCACCCAACAAGATAATCAGAGAATGGAATGGTTTGGCTGAGCCCTGGCATTGGTTTGGCAGGGGCATCTCAATGTGGAGATTTAGTTATCGGTGTGAGGGTCCCAGTCCAGGAGTAAACATCAGATGTTATGCTGTAGGAGCAGGGAGCCAAAGGTTGCAGTGAGCCCAGGTTAAAGCAGTTGGCAAACCAGGTGCCACACCGAATGAGGAATCGATTAGCGGAGACAGACTACAGAGCTGGGTAGAGTTCGGGAGCTATATTCCATGCAGTAGAATGAGATGGAGGAAGCAGCACACAGCAATCACCCCACTTTCTTCATAGTGGTTTCCCTGAAAGGTGGCTTTCATCACAAGGCAGCCTTTCAGGGAACTGTGCATGCGCTCACTGCACATAGAGGAAGTGGGCTCAACATGGCAGCGTTGCAGACTGTCAAGTTAGGAGGAGGTTTGGGTGTGTATGTGTATGTACAGAGCTGATCTTAGGAGTGGGCTGCCAGCGTGACAATCCGGGACACCCTGCCATTAACCTCCCACCCACCATGCCAGCTGGAGACAGTCTTTCATTGTCTCCCCCAAGCTGGCTGGTCAGAGAAGGCGTGGCAGGAGCTCTATTGACATTAAAAGTGCTCCACTCTCGGAGCGGAGCTATTAGGGAGAATTCTCAAGAATGGCTAATTTCCCTTACCTACTGAGTCCCTCAGCAGCTTTGCTGGATTTCTAGGATTTATTTCTTTCACCTGGTAAGAGAGTGAGCCTTTTTTTCCCACTCTTACATGTGTTTTTGCTGTGTGTGTTTAACATTTTTGTGTTCAAAGACTGTGAAGCCTCACCTACTCCACAGGCATCATCTTTTTACTGTGTGTTACACAGCACCTTCAGTGCAGTGACACAGGGTTGTCTTTTAGACTTCCCAACTCAGACTCCATTTTCTGGGACTGACTTCTGTCTCCCAGAACGCATAAAGTTGCCATTCGCTTTATTAGCCTCTGTAAAACCACAGACCCAGTACAAACCATCTTACATGGAGTACTGAAAAGGGTTAATACTTATCCCTTTTTGTCTGTTTCTCTTGGAGCATTGTTTGCTCCCTTTTCATCAAGGCTTGGCTGGTGACAGTGGTAACTACCCTATTTTTTCTACTGCGGTTATCTTAAATAACCTTGGTATTGTTTTAGGCTATTGTGGTACCCTTGAACTTAAACCCGCTAGAACATATATGTTTATTACGGTTCCCACTGGGTTTATTCGCCATTTCTTTTTGTAAAAGTTTTTCTCGTGTTTTGATTCCTTTGTTCACTGTCTTTTCGCAGGCTTCTACGCAGAAGCCCTCCTTAGGCGCATGTATGTCTGAGGGGGACAGGATGTGAGGGAGGGGTTTAGGACTCCCTGCACAGGGTCTCCTTGGAGACCCATGTCGCACTCTGAAATGAATGGTTGTGGTGACTGTTCCGGCGGGAGAGCCACCCTGCTGTGTGATTGACAGCCAGGCTGTGTGAATGGGGAAAACTGCATTAAAAAGCAGGTCTCTGGGTCTGGAAAGGTAGAGTCGCCACTGGAATGAAAGAACCAACAAGGAGCTGATGGAAGAGCACCCCTACCATGACTGAACCGCCCAGTGAAGCCCTGCTGCAGGTTCGAATCCTCAAACTCCAACGACAGAGACAATCCTCCAGGAATCTTCTTCCCGTGAGCTGGTGGGACGAACCAGTTCACCCAAACTGCAAGCCAGGACTCCCTCCTCTGGTCGAATTTGTTGTGCAGAGCTACAGTGGGCCGGATAGCTAGGAAGGTCGGACCCTGCTTGGGTTTTAAGGAGCGCACCTTTTCTTTGTTGCTTTGCTCTGCTGCTGGTTTCTTCCCTGGGTAGTGCAGGACCCTCCAGTCTTCCTACTTCGTGTCAGTCCGACAGTCGCTTCAGGATCCGTGAGCCTGCAGGAATTACCAGGAACGTCCGCCTCAGCTACAGCTTCTTCTCCATTTAAAGGTACTGTGCAAATCCAGTTGCGCATTTCGTTCAGCCGCGGTGAAGGTGTGTGAAACCTTTCGCCAGCTTGAGGGCTTGTCCTTCTCTTCTCTTTAAGCTAACTTTTCTGCCGACCAACTTCGTCCGGAACTCTTGCCAAAGACTTAATTGCAAACTACCATGAACTGTGTGATCTTGAGCAAAAGACTTTGGTCCTATTGACTTTGGCCCTAAGCCTATTTGACTTGATTCCATCACGGCAGTTCCTCTTTCTAGATTGCCCTGCTTACTTACATGTTGGTGCTGCTCAATTTCTGCCTAACTTTGTCTTTCCCTCCCTTTTTAATTACTAGAGTGCCATTTTGCTCCCACTTCATTTTGTGAGCTTAACTGTCTGGAAACTATTGGGAGTGGTGTGGTGTATTAGTAACATGCTTTTTCAACTGCTTTACTTTAGTGAAATGTTATACAACTGATGTGTATATAAATGTATATTCTTTTACTCAGAAACCTTGAGTCAGTGTTTGTTTGAATCATAGTAATTGCTGTCCTTTGTGTAACTATTTGATACTGCTCGCTTGCTCTTGAGATACGTCTGGCTGCTCAGCCATTGCTACCACTTTTACTGTGTAGTACAGGCTTGTACCAAAGGTGAATTTGTACTGTGACTTGTAGTCCTAATTGTGTATGGTGTTCCCAAAGGGTACTGCATATAATTCTGCCTAACAGGAGAGCATTTAATAACAATAGGGAGCTGATCAGCACCTGTTGAAAATGTTGGCATCCCTCCCCTCCCCATGATCAGGGGTGCACTTGAGGGGAGGGGATGTCCCAAATGTTTGTTTTGATGCCCAGGGGCTGGCACTGTGTGTGTATCTATGGGTGGGATATGTGTGTGTGTGTGTATGTGTGTGTGGGATACGTGTGTGTGTGTCATAATTCAAAAACTGGTTCGGGGATGGGGTGGCAGGAGTGTCCCCTGCAAAGCAGATGACTGGGACTGGGCTGGTGCGGCAGGAGAGAGAACGGGAGTTCCAGGGGTGTCCCCGCATCGGGAACGTTCAGGGAAGGGGACACGTAAAGGGAAGATCTTTCCCCGTAGCACCGAAATCAGGCCCAGACAGCAGGGCTTCGATGAATTCAGCCTGCGGGGAAACATCGTAGACCCACATATAGTCCGCAGCAGAAGGAGGGAGACATGGGTGCACAGCAGTATAGCACAGGGTCTCCAGTACAGATGTGTCCGAGGTGGGTGAGTGGCACTCAGGCATTGTTGGGGGGGATGTTTATCTTTGCATCTTTTAATCCAAGCGAGGGGGTGAGGGGGGATGCAAAGATGTGTAGAGTTTCTGTGGTCTTGCGCTATTGCTGTATGCACACATGGTTTTCCCCAGATATCAGGGGTTCTTGCAGTTTGTCCAGGGGATGTTACCCATGCTTGTGGAAAGACACGAGCTGCAGATGTCTAAGGGACATGAAGATTTTTTTAACAGGGGTGGCCCAGGAAATACCGGATTCACAGGATGCAGTGTGGTTGAGGCTACTCCCCATCCCATTCCAGGAACAGCTGAATGAGGCTGTGTGCGGCCACTAGAGGGCCTCAGTAATCCATGTGTTTAACACCGGAAGGGTGGGCGGGGCGGGGAGAAATCTGTCAGCACAGCCTAGGTGCGAACACAATTTACCACGAGACTTCATTTGTATTCCTCCCACAAAGCAATTGTTTACAGAAGGAAAATGGCCTGCTTCAGAATGTGTTAATTCTTTAGCAATTATAAATTAACTAGACAGCAGGTGTAACATAAATGTGCATATCATTACACAAATTTTAAATATATAAATAGATTGGGCAGATCTAAACCTTTCTGATTCAAAATAAATCTAGCGGGTGGTCGGCCGTTTAGTTTATGTACTGACTGATGACTAAAGTTGGTGATAGTTTCCCCAACCTTTTGATCAGCATAGTAATTGGCAAACAGATCTCAAGGCCATACATACATTTAACCCGTTATAGATTTTCCAACAGTTCTTTAAAAAAAGTGGTATTTATATTTTTTTCCAATTTAAAACAGGCAACGATGACATATATGCGACCATAAATCAATAAAACATTACATTCTTGTATATATGGCGGTTGGACACAAAGCAGCAACCTTGGGAGGATAGCTCAGGGGCATCGTGCTTGCTTTGGAAACAAGAGGACACAGAACACCACAGGTTCGATCCCCAGGTCCCATATCACCTATTCCTTGTATTCAGCCTGGAGCTGCACTTGCCATACTATACAGCGCTGTCTAATGTCTTTACCTGGGTCCCATCATTCATCAATTTTCTTGCTTTTGAAGTCAATTGGGTTCACTTATTCAGGATTGACTTTCTTAACACTCATCCTCAGCTGCATCGTTATACATTAACTAGGTATTCAGAAGTGAAATCAAGCGTGCATGTCTTGCGAGGGGCTGTGCCCTCATTCCCGCATCATTCCTATAGGCAACATTGACTGGGTTGATAAGACACGACATTTAACACGTTTTTTTAAACCAACTGGAACAGCTTATGTCGATGACACACAGTCACTGGGACCGACCTGGCTGTTTGCTTCATTTCTCACAAATGTTTTATATATCGACCTTTAATCTTTAGGTTTTTTGCTTTATACCTGCAGCTCTTTATAATTATCGGTCCTGATTACTAGACGAGGCCAGGTGATTAGAGCAGATGTGGAGTTTAGATGGTCATGCGGCCATTCATATCAAGGAGATTTGACACTTCGCCAACAGGTGTACCAATTCAATATATCTTTGCACCCCTTTAGCAATGCTGGCTGTGTCCCCCCAACAAACGGAGCCAGGGATCGCGAGGTGTAGTTGTCTCAATAACAGCGGACATTTCATGGGTCATTTCAGTCCAGAATTTGGATATTTCCAAGCATAACCACGCCAAGAGAAGGAAATTGTCCCCCGGAGCCTGACGTGTGGGAAAGGGTAATGACGCCGCAGATGTAACGTTTGATCAATCGCGGAGTATAGTCAAACAGGTGCAGGAATTTAGTGAGTCTATAATTCTTAGAGATTTTCTGAGTTTGTAAGCAAATCCTATCCCATAGTTCATTGGTAATATATATTTTCAGACTTGTTTCCCATTTCAACTCTGCCCTAGGACTATGGACTATGGCCCTCATTACGAGTGAGCCAGTCTGTAAATAACGTACTGTTCCGCTGCCATCTGTAATATCCCAGCATTAACGAGATATCGGGTGGTGGAAACGTGAAGCCAAGACTGCTGGTAGGCCGCCGGTAGTACCGATGGTTTACCGGCAACCCTGTAAGGAGGGCATTGTCTTTTGACTGCTATGGCCATTTTGTACAGTATCGTCTTTGCAGACATAGACAAAGACATCAGGTATGTCAGTAGCGGGGACAAAGGGTAGAATGGTTCTGTTTATTTCTTTATTTCTTCTTGTATCCTGTAAATTAGTTCTCTGTGGGAAGCAGAGGTGCCTTCCAGTTTCACCAAGTTATTAATTGTTATAAAGCTTTCCTCCCGGCAGAGATCATCGAAAGATAGCTAAAGCCTCCAAATTCTATCAAAGTAAACATGGAGGGTTGCTGGGGGGTTCATAACCACATTTTGGAACAGCTTCTTCAATTATCGATTCAACTATGAGGGCTGCCTGCACCATTTTAAAAGATGACTTAGGGACAATTGGGATTCTGAGAATAGCTCCTGTCAAATAAATTGGTGCCACCACAGCACTTTCTATTGCCACTTTCTGCACATAGGGTGCCAGGCCATGCCAGGTGATAATGTGGCGTACTTGTGCAACTAGATAACGCCCCCAAGCCCTCCCTGCTCTGGGGCAGTGACAGTGCATTCCAGGATAGCCTAGCCCCTCCCCCACTCAGATGTGCTTGCGTAGTAAGGTGTTCAATTTGGAGAAGTACACCTTTGGAACTTGAATTAGGACAATGACAAATTCAAATAGTAGTTTGGTAGCACAACCATATTCTTGAGGAAGATTAGGGCCATCATGGATAGCGGCATCCTACTCCATCTCTCCACTTTATCGTCATTCTATTCCGGGAGCATGGTGCAGTTGCTCTGTAGGTGTACAGTCGGGTTAAAAGACACCCACACTTCTAAAGTTCGTAATGTCTCAGGGCAACATCTAAAACCCCTTAGGTCGCCAACCATAGATGTACTTGCGGTCAGTGGGGTCTCAGATTGATGTTAAGGCCTGAAATGACACCAAACAGATTCAGTGTGTCTATTGTCAGATTTATATTTGACACTGGATTGGTAACAAAGATCAGGAGGTCATCAGCAAAAAGGAGCACTATGATCGTTTGTGTATAGAGCTGAATACCCATGTTTCCATGCTTCTCTGTCAAGAAACACACCAATGACTCAATAGCTGGGGCAAACTTCAGTTGAGGCAGGAGGCAACCCTGTCTCCTCTCATGCAACACTGTACATTTTTCAGAGGCAATGATCGGAAGCAGAACCCTGAATTTCAGATGCAGAATCCTTGCCCCAGGTTGCATATATAAAAATTTGACTAAACTGAGGAATACCATCCCTACACCCATCCTTCTGAAGACCTCAAATAGGAACGGCCATTCTAATGAATCAAAAGCTTTTTCCATGTCCAGAAAGACTGCTTTGGCTAGAGTGTCAGACTTTAGCCCTGAGAGCATTTTAAAAAAGGACTTTAAATTGTGGCATGGGGATATGCCCACCATAATTCCTGATTGATCTGGTAGGCCAAGTAAGTCTATCAATTAGTGATTATCGTATAAGGGCAAGGATTTTAGATAGCACCAAGTTATGGAAGTTTAATAATGATGTTGGGTGGTACAAGGCACATTTCGTCCTGTCTTGCCTAGGAATAGGGAGAAGAACTTTGGATGCTGCCCTGAGTGTCGCCTGGAGTACCCACCACTTCCTTGTTTACCTCTGGCAGCAATGGTGCTACAATATCAGTACATTCTTTATAGCTTTGAATCACTTCACCTGTGCATAAGCGCTATATAAATAAACAATAAATACATAGTATTCGTCTTGCACCCTGTCAGGTACAGGTGCCTTACCTCTAGCCATTTTCAAAATTCCTACCTTGATTTCTGGTACTGCAATGGGACATTTATGGTCTCTCTCACAATCGAGGCGAGTGCTACATCATCATGATAAGGTTCTGTTTGTTCTGGCGCCTCATTCCTCCTACTGGTGTAGAGTTTCTCATAGTAGTTATTAAATGCCCTGGTAATACCTTCTGGGTTGTTCAGTGAGATGCCTCCTTTCTAACTCTTCTATCCAATTGTCACAATCCTCGTTTTTGATCGCCCAAGACAATAGTTTTGCAGGGTGAGCCCCTCACCATATTTATGAGCCATAACACTCCTCCCCATTGACTTCCCTTTCAGCCATTGCCTGGAATTCACCCAGTTTACCCTTGATTTGTCCTGATAGGGAATGCTGATGGACGGCAGAATATGTCATGTTGAGTGCCTTCAATTCCCTTTCCGGCTTGTTTACTTTACCCATGCCAGACTTCAGAATCCCGCCCTACCCGGTGATGCAGATCCCTTGGATATATGCCTTGTGACTTACCAACAGCACCCCAGCACTATCCACCGATCCGTGGTTACATTTAGGAATTCCTGCAATGAGTCGTGAATTCCTTATTTGAATGCAATATCCGGCAGTGGTGCAGGTTTGAAGCACCACGTTTCCCCTTCTGGTGGCAGATCCTTCCATCTAATGTCAGCAGCGCAGTAGAGTGATTTGAGAATGTTCTCGGTAGTATGGTGCATGCCGGGAAAGCCCAACTAGACACTTAAAGAGTTGCCACCCATCTATTCTTCTGTGAGAATCGTGGACAGACAAGTGGAATGTGTTCTCGTATCAGTGCCGTGCAATCGCCTCCTGGCTTCTTCCAGACCACACACCCACAGTACCTAAGAAGCGCTTTAGTTGTGGGCACCTAAGGGTATTACTCTGTCTCAGGTTCTATCCAACGTTAAGTCTGGTCTGTACTTGTGTTAAAGTCTCCCCTAGCAAGGAGTGACAATCTGTATATACTAGCATTTTACTCAGCATAGTATAAAAAAAGTCTGACCAGTCCAGGTTGGAGGCATACATGTTGACCAACACCACTTTGTTGCACAATAATTCCCCTGAAACTATCACATGCATCTATTTTCCAGATCTATTAGCTTCTCACATTTAAACTTCAGGCTATGGTGTATTAGTATGCCCCCCTGGATTGTGATGTGAATTTAGAGAACCATTTATATATGCCCCATTGCTGTCCCAGGGTAGAGGATGGACCTTTGGGTAGGTGTGTCTCCTGCACCATGACAAATGTGGCAGCATGACTATTTAAGTACGATTGAATTATCCATGCCTCAATCGCACTGTCTAGACCCGGGCATTCCATGTAATAGCAATATGTTGTAAATTCTTGATAATAGTTTTAGGTCCACTCGTATACCTGTTCACAAGTCAGTAATTGGAACATTAGGGCATAGGGTGCTTTGTACTACATCCATACTTCAAACCATGGTCTTACACATTAGAGCAATTGGTCGTACACTGCTGCTGATAGTCACTGAAAGGGTTATGGCACAGTAAACCCCGTCCCAACCCTCGATCTCCAACACTGGTACAGTCCCCAAACTCCGGTGAAGCATCCTCCCACCCTAATGTGTTCCCAGTAGTTCTGAATTATGAATTCTTACTATTAGAGTATCATTACTAACAAGGCATCGTGTAGGTGCAAATTCTACTTGCAACATATAGTAAGTGTAATCTTGAATAGATTGAGGTCTACTGTCTGGCAGCTGTCTGAGAAGATTGACAAGACACCTGACTCCAGAAGCTTGAGTTTCCTGAGAATGCCACACGCATGAACCATGCCTTCAGGCGGCACCTAGAATCAGGGAGAACGTGACCAATTCTTTGAGCACCATTTGTCAAGTTGTGCTGGGGTGTAGTATGTCACTCGCTAAAGCTGGTCTAACTTCCTGAAGCGACAGCCAAAATGGACACGATACAGTGCCAAAAGTACTTTTTCTTGCTTCTTTTTGCTTCTTTTTGCAGGGCGAATTTGGGATTGCTAACCAGTCCTCTTGTGCCTCCTAAGAGGACCCTCCACCTACGTCTTCCCCCCATGCCCTCTCCAACCCATCAGAGCATCCCAACAATAATCTAACATTTTGTTTTCCTGCAGACATTTTTTTGAACATGAACCACTTCCCGGCAGCGGCTTTCCTGGGCGACATCAAACTTCTGCAGGTGAATCCCCAGAAAAGTTCTAAAATTTTGCAGGAACAAAAACACACCAACAATTCAGGCAATTCGGCAAATCACCAACCATGCCCACCCAGAGCTAATTTTTGCAATGCTTTATAATTATGCAACTTCTGCTGTCTCTTTATACTAAGCCATGCGAGAGTTGATTTCAAATTTGCCAGTGCTATTTTTCTCACCAAACAAGCAATAAAGGTTACCCGCGCGCAAGCGGCGTTGCCCTTCAGTTTTTAAATCGCCAAAAAAACATTGAATCTGGAGATATTTCAAATTAGCTCTGGAATGCAGTGTATGTTCACTTGCAGTATGTACTGTTTTAAATTGTCCTGAGTCATGTGGCTGTTTCAGGCTTATTACTTGACAGGTGCTGCGAGGTCTGGAAAATATCTGGGGCTACACTAATTTTGGGACTGTGGGAACTGGGGGCTAGATAGCCATTTTGCTTGTAACCACTCAGCTTCTATCAGGGGCTACAACCAAAAGACCGAGGGCTATAGCCCCCTCAGCCCACCCCCCTCCCCTGCAAAGCCTCTGACGGTAGAAGATACTATGAAGACTGGTAGGGAAACTGCATGAGAGCAGTAGAGCCAACTTCATGATGGAGGGTCCCTGCCCCAATGACCATTAAGGCCGTGCCACCACTGCACTAGTGATTGGCTGCTCTTTGGTGGCTCTGCCCGGTGAAACTACGTTATGGTGGGATTTTGCCATTCATTGACACAAATATCAGCATCTCAAACTTTCAGCCACATTCCATGGCTGGCATTATGTTTTTGGGTACATTTTCATGCAAAACGGTTCTGCACCTGGAGATAAACCATCACAGCACATTCTGTGCTTCCCAGTATTCAGGGAGGTTGCAGGTGTACAGACACCCCACACACGTGACGCGGATCGCCCTCTCCGGAAAAGCACGGATATTCAACTGCCACCGAATCAGATAATTTTGATGGTTTGTTGAAGGTTTTGGTGCATCACTGTGTGCAGTAAAAGGAACAGTAACCTGGCAGTGCTCACGTTTCTAGTGTATTCCTCATCAATCGTTGCTGAGTGTGAAAAAGGTAAACAAAAAAGGTTGTAACTCTCACTGTAAAATGACCATAAAATTAAGGTCCAGTTTTATACTTAGTTTTCCAAACCAACGAATATTCTGCTCCTAAAGAGTTAGAAAAATAGGAAAGTACCAAGGAGAACAAATGGAGCAAAAAGGATCAGCATGGTCTGGGAAAAATCTGACTACTGCTGGCAGTATTGTTTGGCTTTTCCTCTTGGCCACACCACGGGGATCAAATTCAGACCTACATTGTCCTTGTACCGTTCCTCTTTTTGACCACCAAGATGCATCCAATTGCCTGCAGTCATCGTAAGGATTGTGATGGATTACCATTTGCAAGGGTGTCAAACCCCTAGCTTTCTTGATTTCTATTCATAAAATTCTGCAATTCGGTTTCTGAAAAGGGTCTAATAATCAGATGCTGCTTTCAAAATGTCCCATGCCAAAATGATAGTGCACAAAGGCGACTTACTGGCACATAGTAGGTTCAAAAGTCAACTGGGCATCCCGTACTGCTTTTGGTACTGAAAGTCACTGCAGGCACCTGTACCTCTTATCTACATTTTAATAATGAATTGATTTGGGAATTTATAATGCACTTTACATGGAGGACTGCGCAGAAACTGCATCTGGGCACAGATGTTAGATATCAGAGGAACAGACGCTGAGTAGTAGTCGCTGGTGATTATTGAAAAAGAAAGGTTTTTTTCTGAACTGCAGAAGGGAATCAATTTCACAAAGATCGGCTGGTAACAGGTCCCAGGAACGTGGGCCCGCAATAGAAAAACACCTGTCACCTCGATGAAAAAAATTGGAGGGTGGAATCATCAGGAGATTCTGGCCCATAGACCGGAGAGCACAATTTGGTAGCAGGGGACCATATTGTGGAGACACATAAAAACCAGACAGGTGGTTTTTGAAAAGAATTCTCTGCCGTACTGGAAGCCAGTGAAGGCTCCTATGAAACTGGGAAACCGGTGTGTCCCTTGAAAGAGAAAAGAGAAGCCGAACGACCACATTCTAAGCAGCCGAAAGACCCAGCATTTGGTATGTTGGAATGCCATTGAAATGGCAATGCACTAGTATAGCTTAGAGTGCTCAAACAACTGCTGTGTGATCTTTTTCAAACATAAGCGGCGATAGAGGCTTCAAAAGATTAAGATGAAAGTACATGGATTTGACATACCTGTAGATTACAATTTAAATTTGCTTGCCAACCAAGTTTTTTACTTCGGTAGAAAACGTGACTGGAACATCGAAAAGTGTTGGACAGAAAATATGAGACTACATGCTAACTAATTGTTTGTTTTGATCTGAATACAATGATCTAGGTTTTAGATGGGTTTAGTTGGAGCTTATTCTCCAGTATCCAATTTTTAATCTTGCTTGCACAGGATAACACTCGATCTTTTGTCTCCAAAGGCTCTTTTAGCCAGAGATAGATTTGGGTATCATCGCCGTAAGACTGGTAACTCAGATTAAGCTGAGAAAAATTACTCAGCAGAGGACTATATTAAACACCAATGGGGAAAGGTTGGCCCGCTATTGCACACCACACTTGACTGTTAAAGAGTCCGAACAGTGCAGGCCCATTTTGACCTGCTGAGCATGATTTGGCAAAATAACATAGGGGCCGATTCATGGAATAAACGTGCGCTGAAAATCGCAGCGCAAGCTGGCGCAAGGTGGCGCAAGCATGAGAAAGCAAGCGCACACGTGCGATTCAAGGAAGGCGCTGCACGTGTTTTCCACTGGTTGTGCGCCAAATCCGTGCGTGGCACACACAGGCGCACACGTCATTGCAACAACCCGAAAGCCATGTTCAATGCGCACAGGGACAGCGCACAATGTCCACGCACACACCAAAAAGGGGCAGGGACTGGGGCGTAATGCACGGATTGGGGAACAATGCGTGAAAAAGAAGGCGTAACTGGGAAGTACTGCAGGGAAATACACGGAACGCCCACACGCACACAAACAACTCGTATTCATGGATTTGAATACGGGAAACAAGCGCACACTAAAAGACGCGCACAGGCGTCAACACGTCCGCCACAGGAAGGCAGGCGTAAGCGTCCCTGCGCACAGTATAAAAGCACGCACAAACAACAAACACGTATGTACCGCTAAGATGAATGCCCCATTTGTCGCAGCACTGATCGTGGGACACCGCTGGAGGAGGAGAATAGCCAGGGCCCGCATTTTTTCCCCCCGGACTAGCCTTTTTGGGATGCCTGACGACCAGGTCTACGGCAGGTATAGGTTTCCACCTCATATCATCCTAGACATGGTCAGGGAGTGGGAAGATGACCTTACATCCCCCACCCTCTGCTCCCAAGCATTGAGCCCCTTGGAGACAGTGCTCAATGTCCTGCATTTTTTGGCCACTGGGTCATTTCAGCGGACTACTGACATAGTGGGGGGGTCTCACAGGCCACGCAGTCACGCTGCCTACACCAGGTGTTGGCAATCATGACTGCGCGCCCCTCAGTCCGCAGGCACATATACATGCCAAGAACAATCGCAGAAAGGCAGGCCGTTGTCCAGGACTTTTACAGGTGGCACACTTCTCCAAAGTGCTCGGTGCCATAGATTGCACCCATGTGGCCCTAGGTCCACCTAGGGCCACTGAGCACATCTACCGAAACCGCAAGCACTGGCATTCCATCAATGTGCAGGTGGTATGCGATGCCAAGGGAATCATCACCTCTGTCTATGCAAACTACCCTGGCTCCACCCATGACATTTTCATTTACAGAATGTCCACACTGAGCCGGGCCCTGGAAGCTGGGCAGCATGGCGACACATGGCTCCTAGGTGCGTACAAATGCCCGTGCACATGCATGCATGTTACACACACACACATACACAAACCCCAATAATCACAACCATTATCACCTCTCCAGGGGACAGTGCCTACCCTCTGAGCAACCACATGATGACTCCAATCCGGAACCCCACCACACCACCCCAGGTAAGATACAACACTGCCCAAATTGCAACCAGGGCCATAGTGGAGCGCACATTCGGAGTGCTCAAGTCACGCTTCTGCTCCCTTGACCGCTCTGGCGGGCAGCTACTCTATGCACCCCCAGTAGTGTGCAGGATCATTGTGGCAGCATGTGTCCTGCACAATGTTGCAACACGGCAGGGCGTACCGGTGGACATGGTGGTGCCCCCACATCCCCAACCACAAGCACAGGCACTGCCCATGGGAGGGGATAGGGCATGCGGCGAGGCAACCCGGACCCAGCTTTTGGCCACATTTTTCACCTAAACTCCCACCCCTGCAGAGTGCACTCAGGCCTGGCACATACCAGGTGACAATTGATGATGACAAAGAGAGAGTCAACTGTCACAACCTTACCACGCTAAGAATGTTGCCATGGAAGTGCCACATTGTGTGCATCCCTAGCTACTCAAACCTAACCAATCCTGTGTGACCAAAAGGTTCACATGCAAGGTGTGTATCACACAGACTTGCAAAACAGGCTATGACAATCACTGGTACGTCACCCAAAGCCACCAAAACCACAACATGACATGGCAAGCAATAGCAAAACACCAACACAGTACCAATAATGTACACATTGGCATGTGAAAAATGCAAAGTGGCGTCAGATAATGATGCCTGACATGGAATCAGATGAAATGACTGACCAACAACCTCCCACACAAAGCAAGTCATACCCAAATGCATACAAACAGTTGTAGCTTGAACATAACAATGAATGCCTGTTTACATGCACATTGTGCACGGCAAAATCAACACTGCATAATGGTTTGCTGTGTCGTCCATCTCCTGCAACACACTGCTCAGCACACAGCATAGTGACCAGCCATTGTGTGTGACGCACACCCTGAGCATCACATGAAAACGACAAACTAAATAAAAAAACAAATCACGCATGTACAGGATCCACAAATAGTCATAGATCATATGCTGCAGAGGCACAGTGGGCCCCAGAAGGCAAACTGAGTGCGCATGTGGACATGGAAGGGTGGTTGTGCATGTTGTGGATCATAGTGTGAGTGTGTGTGTCAGTAGGGACATGAAACTCAATACATGCACGTGCAATCAAGTGACCATCAGTGTCCTCATCACATGTGAACATTGCTCATGTGTACACCCCAGAATGTCAAACCACAACTATACCCTCACACCTGAAAGGTAAATACAACACATGAACAGCCATTGATCAGCAGAATACATCATGTACATAGGATACCAGAATTACAATGTCAGGGTGCCCATCACACTGTGGGGCAAGGCAACTGTCCAACAACAAAATATCCCCCCTCCCTCACATATCACCATGACCCACTGAACAACTGCACCTGGGGTCTGTAGCCTTCATCCTTGAAGTCTACCTGGCCACAGGATCACCCTTCCCCTTTGTCTCCATCTTCCACCTTGCGTGTAAAAAGTGTCCAGCACCCTCAGAGGCCACCTTGACTTGCAGAAACATCAAATCAAAGAGAACTCAAAGCAGGCAAACACACAAGCCAAGCAAAAAGCCTGCAGGCAGCAAAATAAACCAGAAGAGTCTCCAGTAGATGACATGAAGTAGGAGTATATCACAAAGCACAAGTACTAGCACAATGATGGAACAACCAAGGTAGCACAGTTAAACAATGTCACAACAGGATGTGTACCATGTTTGGTACATGATATACAATGAGGCCCCACAAACTGATGTGTACTGTCACAGCTACCATGTACAGGCACAGGAGTGGCATGAACCAACCACCCCCACGTGGTCTGGGTGCCTGCAAGGTCAAACTCACACAGGCCTCTGAGACCCTGGTGGGGAAGGAGGGTCAGGGATATGCAGTCGAGTCGGGACAGGCATTGGTATACTGGATAACCGGAATGAGGGGCAGGAGAGGGGAGTAGGATTGACAAGGGAAAGTAGGGAATGTACAAAAATATAATAATCACATTAACACATACACAATCAGACCAAACCTGTACATCATGCACATAGTACCAAATTACTCAAATGGAAGTCAAAGAGAAACTCATCTCTGGGGTGAGTGCTGGCCTCCTGCCTGCACACTCTCAGGTCCGGTAACATGAGCAGTTCAATGCTGCAAAGAGAGCCAGAGTCACTAATCTGTGCGTGCCCATAACACACACACACCACCATGCATACCCCAAAGTAACAAAATACTCTACAAACAAACTATCTGGTGTGGGGCTTTGTACTCATACGTAAGATTCCCCCTGTGATGGTTCATTGGTTCAAACACAGTCAATGCAGTAAGTCAGGCGCCGGTGGGTGCGTAACAAATGGAAGACCAATGTGTCAAGATTCACACAACATCCAATGTTCCCTGGGTAAGCAGCCAGACGCATTTAGCAAGGTACGACTTCAGTACAAGTCGTGTTCCAGCATAACCCAAATAAAGTAGGTAGTGCATGTGGCGATTTCAACATGAAAATGAAATGCACTGCACAAAAGTCGGTCCCTCGCTGTCTTTCCCTGTGAGCTGCTTCTTTCCCTGTCTTGGAACGCTACATGGCTAATACAACTGCCTCAATGGACCATGGTAGACCGGAGGATATGTGCCACTGCCCCTGCATGTGCCCCTGACAACTATCCCATCAACTAGCCATTAGTCCATCAACGCATTTTAGCTGTACTGTGCACTTCAACACCAATATCTGTCCAAGCTCACCGTCAGTGGTGCTACTTAGCATGCATGTGCAACTGGCCTGGTGGAAGGTTGGCTGTGGTGTGGCCCCCTTGTGCTGCTCACCTTGCCTGGAGTTCCTTGAAACACGTCAGCTTATTTAGGATGTATGAGCGCAATCCCTGTGGCTCTGCCTGTGTACACATGCGCATGTCTGCACCACCGAACGTGGCCACCTTCCAGACATCCAATGGGCCATGTCTGCTGGGAAAGGAGGTCTGGAGTCTCATCCCCCTGCAGAAAGGGCAGAAAACACATGATTAATGCTTGAAATATACCTGTGTGTGTCTCCTCAGGCATGTCATGACTGGACCATGTCAGAGACGTACATCAGAAATCACTCCATCAGTGCGACTTTCACAGACAAAGTGTGTTAGCCACTTTCTACAGCATGAATTGCATCAAGCACATGTACAGTAAAGATAAGAAACATACTACACAATGTATAGCAATTAATGTACACATGAACCATGAAACCATCCATCTAGCAAAGGAAGAACTGTGGTCAATATCACCCCTATCATCCCCACTAGGGGGGGTTTACACAAGTAGTACAGCAGCAGACATGCCACAGATATGACAGTCCAAAGCCCTTGTGTAATAGGCTGTAACACCAAACCATCCTTGCGAGCCCATGGATAATGGAAGCAGGAGTGGCATATGTGAGTCAGGACCCCAACCTGCAAACACATACACGAGACAAGCTTGAAGGGACCAGCTGGAACAGACAGTGGATGCTTTCAAAAGCCACAACGCACCACACCTTCACATGAAAGCACAATAGATAAGCAATTTTAAACTATATTAACTAGTTAGACTAACTATGAAAAACCTACATTACCTAATTAAACTAACTATCAAATTGAAAGTTAACTAACTAAACTAAAAGAAAAATCAAAAATGGCCACATACGACCCGGGGGGCACCCAGGAGGGGGGAGGTATAGGGTGCTGCTCAACACCCACATGCGATGATGTTGAGGAAAAAAAAACCTCTATGGGCTCTACGCCTGCACAGCCCGACCTATGTGGGAGATACCTCGTCGTTCGAGTCTGGATCTTCCTGAAAAGGAAGACATGGCACAGGAGCCTTAGCATGCCTAGCTGCAGCATGCCCCTTGTCGGCAGCAAGTCTGCCAGACGGGTGAGCCTGGTTCTGTGCGGCGATGACACGTAGGTCTGCATGCAGAACCTCCCGTGATAAGCGTGCTTCCTGTTGCAAGGTAACACGTGTAACACGGAGTTCTTCCTGCAAGGCCTGGCTGGACAACTGATGCACCTCCCGGCAAGCACATAGCTCAGCCGAGATGGTACGCTCAAGCTGCTCAAACCTCTCCTCTGACTTCGTCCTCTGGGACATCAAGAGGACACCCAGAGTGGATCTGAGGGACTCATACTCAGCCCTCAGGGCCTGCATTTGTGCCTCTGCATGAGCAGCAATTACTTGACGCAGAGACAACATTTCAGCCTGGCGTGCCCTTTCTGAGGCCGCTATGCCCAGCCTGAACGAGCGGGCCGTTGACCGTGCCACCCTCTGCTGGAGAAGCACCTGCCTAGCAGGGGGGAGCACGGATTGGCCCACACGCTCCATGCTCACAGCGATGTTCTCCATTGCGGCCCCCTGGCATTCCGAATTGGCAGTCATGTCTTGCTCCCATTCAGTATACCGCAGTTGCGCGCAGCCACCGCGTTGCTGGGCTTGACCATAGACCTGTGTATTGACAGACAGTGTTGACTAGCATCAATTGCATCATCTGAGTCAAGTGACAACACAGCAGATGATGATGGGACAGTAAGCAGGACACATGATGAAACCTCAGGAGTACACCCACGTGTGAAGAAGACACTACTCCAGTTGGACAGAGTCATTGTTCATGAATCAGGCTGAGGCCTGTGACCCACACAGACTGTCACACCCTAAACATGTGTGGGACGCAGGACTGAGCTACAGTGGCCATGGGAAGGCTGATCAAATGCCATGCAATGTAGGTCACCCTGGACACATACTACAATGATCATCCAGTCAAGGACACATATGTGCATGCATGGAATGCACATGGAGCATGAATGGGCACTCATGTCCCTGCGGAGCATCTGACATCTGCACAGTCCAAGTGAGACACCCTGTATCAAGTACAAAGGATGTACCCCACAGCATATGTCTGGCAGGTTGGCTGGTGGAAGTTAGCATGTGCAGAGGACACATGAACAGGCAAGTACTTTACAGCAGAATTGATGCAGACCAGTTCAAAGGTGAAATTGGGGTGCAGAGGGGGGTGGAGGGGCAAGGGAGCATGCCTACGTGGAGTACCTGCATGCAGGCAGAGGACACATGCACGTCGGTCATCTTATGACATAGTCCCAGGGCTGATAGGAAGGTCAACCCAGGCTAGATGCAGAAGGGCCAGTGAGCTGGAACATGGATCGGAGGGGCATCCTGGTGACCAGCATGTGAGTAGGGTGCAATAGTGGTGATGCGGACAGTCCCCGTCTGCTCCACATGTCCACCATCCTGCAGAGCAGCCATGCATCAGTGAAGCATATCATTACTTGCACATCAGAACCATGTAAACATGACATGTAGTGTTCAGTCATGCACAACACATCACACAAGTAAACACACATGTCCTCAAAAAACATGCAGCAACACTCACTGGACTGGGCATCAAAGTCCGGCATCTCTCCCACTCAGTCATGTTGTAATTTGAGGCACGCTTATCCTTAGCGCTGCATTTGAGGTCATTCCAATGCTTTTTGCACTCTTGCGCCGTGTGCACCTCATGGCCAAATGCACTCACATGTTCCGCAACTTGCTTCCAGTGGGTATCACTGTGGGCAGCCGTAGTTTGACAATTAGGCCCCACTAGCATGTCACGGTTGTGGTCCCGCACGTAGTCCATGAGGAAGTCCAGTTCCTGCGCACAGAAAGGCTTCTTCTTCGACATGCAGGAGGTTGTGGCTGTGTGTGGGGTCCCAGCCTGTGCTGCAGGTGCAACCTTCCTCCTCTTGGATTGTGGCACAGACCCTGGCTGGCAAATGCCGCCCTAATCAGTATGGCCAGTGGCACTGGTGGATTGAGCCAAGGGAGTGGCAGGTGGAGGGACGACCAAAGGCCTGACTTGCATCAGTGGCAGCTGGGTGCTCTCTAATGGACCCTGCTCAGCAACATCCGCTGTGGCAGGGTCATTGACCACAACTGTCCTGGTTGGTAGACTCACAACCGCGGTGTTGTTGGCTGCATCTGCCCCTGCACTTGCCAACACCCGGCTGGTCGGGGCAGCAGATGATATTACTGCCCCAGGGACACGTGTCTCGGTCAGGGCTGCCCTGCGTGCACCTACACTTTGCCTCCTGCCCTGTTGGAAATCTTCTGTGGACTCTTCAAGTGCCAACGCAGCCTGCGCTGGCAGACCCTGAGCCTGGGTGGTGGTGTCCACAGCTGCACCTGCAGATACCACTACCCTTGGGCACATGGCAGTCGATGAAACAGACTGCCGGGTCAAATGGGCGCCAGTGCCAGATGCAGAAACTTCATCTCCCGGAACCACAGGGCGTGGTGGCATGACTGCACCGACACATGGCACAACATCCTGCCCAAGTGGTGCACCCCTGCCTCTTCCCCCTCTGCGGCCACCCTGGACACCCTGGAGTCCCCATACTCCCTGGTCACACTGGCCACGTCCCTGACCACGCCCACCACGAGGAGTATGCCCAGCTGAGGCGCCCCTCACCTTTGGTGGCCTCCCAACCATGGCACAGATGGAGTAGTGTCGGCACAGATGGAGGGGTGCCAATGGGAGGTGTACACCACAATTGTCCTGGGCAATTGGGATGAAGGGGGTGGGATGCAAGATGTTGACAGCACCCCTGAACCTGGAAGGCTGTTTGTGACCCCGGTGATGAAGTGACGGGTCAAGCAACGCTCAGGTACCCCAAAACTGCAGTAAAACAGTGCACGCAACCCCTGCAGCCTACATGCTTGGAATTAACAGTGGCACACAGGAACACGAAAACGCTTACGCGTGGGACACGCAGGCTACTATGAACTCAAAAACAGGTACGCAATACTCAGGGGCACCCGCAGTGGAAAAAATAGCATGCGCGACTCACCATCAGACTAGCACAATGATGAAAAACACGCATAGCCAATACCTCAGCAAAAAGAAGATATACGTCCTCCATCCTCTGTGAAGTTGTGATGGCGATCGAAAAAACACGAACTAGCAATACACATGTCGGTCTCCACGAAAGGCACGTACAGTGAACTGCTGGCCCCGCTCACCTTTAACCCGTGCTGAGGGAAACACCCTAGCGCGTCACGTCACTTATGCGCTTAGGCCCTTTCCTCGGATTACACGCATTCACACACGGATGTGTGGTTTTTTTCACGTGCTGATCCACTATGCACCTGTGTTGAGGGAAACACCCATGCACGCTATGTCACAGATGCGCTTACGTGCTAAGGACCTTTCCTCAAATTACACACTGACGTGCACTTTTTTCATGTGCCAAACCACTCTGTATCAAACTGGCCATGCGAAAACACACGTAAAACCACGCTCCTGCACAAAAGGCCATTTTCCTGCCCCCAAGAGCCCCGAACATGCTCCCGCCTACCATCTGCTGCTGCCTGCCTGCCTGCTGCCCACGTGCCCTGCTATTTGATGCCTGCACATCAGCCACCTGCAGCGGTCCAGTTGTTGTGTCCACCCCTGCTGGAACAGAAGACTCCCGACTGGGATACCATCGCTCCACAGCCCAGTCCCAGGACCCAGTTGCCCACCCACACCTGCCTCAGGGGTCGCCATGTCGGGGCAAACACCATCCGAGACCACTGGCGACCCCCTGCCAGAGAGGCAGAGGGCCACCAGCTTCAGTGAGAAGGAAGTTGGTGTCCTGGTGGAGCATGTCCTCGGGCATTATGATGCCCTCTTCACACCATCGCGCACCGACAAGGAAGGATGGGAGGGGATCTGGGAGGACGTTGTGGTTGCCATCAACACAGAGGGGGTGGCAACCCGTGACATCAAGCATGTCTGGAAGCTCTGGGAGGACCTCAGGTCCAGGACCCTCAACAAGGCCTGGCACCTTGTGAAGGCAGAGGATGCAGAGGGGTCCACCTGAGCAACATCCAGATGAGGGTCCTGGAACGCCTAAGCCCAGCGCTCCATGCCCACCTCCTTCGGAGGAAGACCCGTCTGGAGTCGAGCGGTAAGTGGCCATGCATTGCTGTGTGAAACAGGGCATGTTGCAGTGTGCTGGTAGTCAGCTACTTGCCTGTATGTATAACATAGGCTATGTATGGATGTGTGTGCGCTGGGACATTATGGTAATGCATGTGAGACCAGTAATGCGTGAACCACATGGATGGTGCATGTGTTCCAATGAGACATGTGGAGCTGCATGCGGAATGCACACATGAATGCATGCCAGTCCCTGTTCTTGGGCATGGGTGGGGGGTGAGAGATGGGTGAGAGATGGCTGCTGCTCTCATGTACATGAATGGTGTGCATGTCTGTGTGTCTGAGAAGCGTGTGTGTGACTTTGAAACACCATGGATGCATGACACATGTCCGTGACTATGTGTAGATTCACTCATGCAGTCTGGTCACCGTTGTATCCACTGTGTCTGTGGTGTATGAGCCATGATGCATGACCCTCCGGTGATGTGTGTGCGTGGGATCAGTATGAGCCATGATGCATGTGAGTTTAAAGGCAACATTTATGTCCATGGAGGGCCTTGTACATGGATGCTGATGTTGATTGCATGCGCCGAGCCTGTTTCTGCATGTGTGTTGCGTGCATTGACCCATGTGTTGTGGAGGGACAGGATGGAAGTGACATTTGACAGTTCCACTCATGTGTTATTGCTTCCTGTCTAGGGGACTATTGTACAGTACCCTGATGCTTGTGTTCTATGTCTCCCTCTACGCAGCGTCGAGTGAAGAAGAGGGCGGAGATGGCGCTGTGGAGCTAAGCAGCAGGGATGCCTCCACCGGGCGGCGACGCAAGACCCAGCCACCCTCCCAGAAATTGCCATCATCCGGGAGCGAGGGGACTGGTGCCGCGTCTTCCACTACGGCTGTAGCGGAAGGGCTGGGTGAGCCCTCACAGGGGCTTGCAATGCAGAAGACGGTGCAGAGACATCCAGGTTGGTGGTCTCCACAGAGGAGAAGGAGCCCGCTACTGAGCTGCACATGGGGCCTTGGTGGGGGTAGTACCACTGGTGCAAGTGGTGCAGTCCAGGGCCAGGGTCAGGAGGCAGCACAGGTCACCACAGAGGGGCCTGTGCATGTCGCTGTCCCTGACCCTGTGACTGCACCACCATGCAACAGCAGGGATACCCCGTCCCAGGCCCATCTGCAGGTAGGGGGGAGGCCCATGTCATCTGGCTCTCCACTACCTGCGGACGAGGAGTCCCATGACCTTATGGGCTACATCCTGATTGGTGTCGCGTTCCGCACGCGTGCCATTCGTGATGACGTGCGTGCTTCCTGGGGGGAGCATGCACGATATCACGAAAAGTTGCGTGGCAACGTTTCACTGTTGGGAGGGGCCATGGTTGGTGGGTTCCTACATGTGTTGCGCACTCTGGCGGACCTCTCTTCCTCTGTGGAGACTATGTACCAGTCATTCTCCCTCCTGTCTTCTGGCCCAGATTCCACCAGGGCCCCCTGTGGACCTGGCCTGACCAACACAGCCAGCTTGGTGGAGATCCCATCCCTGCCACAGTCGGGAGTCGGTGGTCCAGCAGGGGTGGACACCCCAACAACTGGAGACCAGCAGATGGAGGATGTGCAGGCATCATCGGACAGGGCACCTGGACAGCAGCAGGCTCTAGGTGAGAGCGATGATGGCTCGGGGCCATCAACATCAGAGGGGCAGGCATCGGCCAGAGGGCAGGAGAACCCTGGAATGGGAGTGTCTTCAGTGTGGCTGCGGTTGGGCCAGCGGATAGATGCGGAGCGGTGGCGGGTGGAAGAGGCACGGCTCACTATGGTCATGCCGGAGTTCTCCATGCGTCAGGCGTTGAGGCGGGCTGAGTGCCTTGAGGCAACTCGCAGGGAGTTGGAACATGCCATGAGTGCATCCCTGCGAGACCTCGGGCCGGGGCAGAGGCCCGCCTCCGGGACATCGACATGGAGTTCGATGATGCCCTGGACCACAACATCACCGAGTGAGCTGCAGGACTTGCCCGCTGCCATTGTATATAGTTAGTGTTAGGTGTCCTTTTTTTTTTCTTCTTTTGGGACACTTGGACAATGCCCCACGTTTTTGTATATAGTTGTAAATTAGGTAGGGTTTTCCATATAGGTTTCATTCCATTTGTTGGGCTCATGGACCCTTGTTGCAATATTTGTACATAGTTGGACAGTGGATTTTTTTTCTTACATCATTTAACCTCACCATGGATCAATGGATGTTTGGATTTTGCTTTCCTTTGGATTTACTTTGGTGGACAAGGATTTTTGACAAACTTTATTTTGGATTCATTTGGATTGTGTGATTATTATTATTTGTTTGGTTTTGAACATGTCTTTTTTTCTTGTTTATGATTATTTACATGCTTTGAATCATTTTTATTATTTTTGTGCACAATACATTTTGATTTCTTACTTCCATGTGTGGTATTTGCTCTTTGGTTTAATGCATGTCACAATGTGGGTTTACACAATCACTCGCACCGAGTGTGTGTGTGTGAGACGGACATGTATTGATGTTCATATTTGACTTTTGGTTAGTGACAAGTAATAGGCCTTTCTGTGTGGGGTGGATGGGAAACCTGATTGTGTCTAAAGACTGGGTTGGCATGCAGTGAGATTTTGGTGGATATTTGGCCCATTAATGTGCATCTTTATGACATGTTGGGTGGGGACCTGAATCGGGCCTGCTGGTAGGTGCCCGTCAATGCTGGGGATTGGGGGTGCTGGGGGACATGAGTCGGGGCCTGCTGGCAGGTGCCCGTCAATGCTGGGTGGATGGGGGTGCTGGGGGACATGAGTCAGGCCCTGACCCTCAATGCTGGGGGGTTGGGGGTGCTGGGGGACATGAGTCGGGGCCTGCTGGCAGGTGCCCGTCAATGCTGGGGGTTTGGGGGTGCTGGGGGACATGAGTCAGGCCTGCTGGCAGGTGCCTGTCAATGCTGGGGGAGGGGGTGCTGGGGGACATGAGTCGGGGCCTGCTGGCAGGTGCCCATCAATGCTGAGGGGTGGGGGTGCTGGGGGACATGAGTCGGGGCCTGCTGGCAGGTGCCCGTCAATGCTGGCGGGGTGGGCGTGCTGGGGGACATGAATCAGGCCCTGACCCTCAATGCTGGGGGGTGGGGGTGCTGGGGACATGATTCGGGGCCTGCTGGCAGGTGCCCGTCAATGATGGGGTGGGGGTGCTGGGGGACATGAGTCGGGGCCTGCTGGCAGGTGCTCGTCAATGCTGGGTGGATGGGGGTGCTGGGGGACATGGGTCAGGGCCTGCTGGCAGGTGCCCGTCAATGCTGGTTGGGTGGGGGTGGTGGGGGACATGAGTCGAGGCCTGCTGGCAGGTGCCCATCAATGCTGGGGGCGTGGGGGTCCTGGGGGACATGAGTCAGGCCCTGACCCTCAATACTGGGGGGTGGGGGTGCTGGGGGACATGAGTCGGGGCCTGCTGGCAGGTGCCCGTCAATACTGGGGTGTGGGGGTGCTTGGGGACATGAGTCGGGGCCTGCTGGCAGGTGCCCATCAATGCTGGGGGGTGGGGGTTCTGAAGGACATGAGTCGGGGTCTGCTGGCAGGTGCCCGTCAATGCTGGAGGGGGTGGGGGTGCTGGGGATATGAGTCGGGGCCATGTGTCAGTGCTCACGTGTGCATGGTGACATGTGGGCTGGCTGGGGGGCTTCACCAGGGTGGATGGGCTGCCTGTGGGGCATGGCCAGGGGTGCAGTGTGTTCCCCTGTGTTGTGGTCTGCCTGCAGGCCCTGGGGAGGGGGGAGAGGGCACACCTGGGAGGACACACACTGCCAATTCGTTGGGGCACCCCCGTAATACACGTACCCTGCTCGCACAGGGCCAATCGTGTTTAAAACTTCCTGCGCACCCCCGAAATACACATACCTCGTTCGCACAAGGCCAATCGCGTGTAAGACATCCTGCACATCCCCGAAATACACGTACCCCTCTCGCACAGGGCCAATCGCGTGTTAAACTTCCCGCGCACCCCCGAAATACACGTACCCTGCTCGCACAAGGCCAATCGCGTGTAAAACTTCCCGCGCACCCCTGAAATACACGTACCCCGCTCGCACAGGGCCAATCACGTGTAAAACTTCCCGTGCACCCCCGAAATACATGAATCCCGCTTGCACAAGGCCAATCGTGTGTAAAACTTCCCGCACACCCCTGAAATACACGTACCCCGCTCGCACAGGGCCAATCACGTGTAAAACTTCCCACGTACCCCCGAAATACACGTACTTCGCTCGCACAAGGCCAATCGCGTGTAAGACTTCCTGTGCACCCCTGAAATACACATACCACGCTCCCACATGGCCAATCGCGTGTAAAACTTCCCACGCACCCCCGAAATACACGCACCCCGCTAGCACAAGGCCAATCGCGTGTAAAACTTCCAGCGCACCCCCAACATACAAGTATCCTGCTCGCTCGAGGCCAATCGCGTGTAAAACTTCCCGCGCACCCCCAAAATACACGTACCCCGCTTGCACGAGGCCAATCGCGTGTAAAACTTCTAGCGCACCCCCGAAATACACATACCCCGCTCGCACAAAGCCAATCGCGTGTAAGACTTCCCGCACACCCCCGAAATACACGTACCCCACTCGCACAAGGCCAATCGTGTGTGAAACTTCCTGCGCACTCCCGAAATGCACGTACCCTGCTCAAACAAGGCCAATCGCATGTAAGACTTCCCACGCACCCCCGAAATACACGTACCCCACTTGCACAAGGCCAATCGTATGTAAAACTTCCTGCGCACCCCCGAAATACACGTACCCCGCTCGCACAAGGCCAATCGTGTGTAAGACTTCCCGTGTACCCCCGAAATACACATACCCCACTCGCACAAGGCCAATCTCATAAAAAACTTCCAGCGCACCCCCGAAATACACGTACCCCGCTCGCAAAAGGCCTATCGCGTGTCATTCTCCCCGCGCAGTGGGGTATGTGTATTTGGAGGGGTGCGCGGGGAGTTTTACAGATGTTTTCATGGTTGGGGGGTTGTATGCTGGTCCACTGGCCTGTGCGCCATGTACGGGATTTGTGCTCTGTTCATGGCGCACATGGAGGGGTTGCGGGTGTAACTGGTGTTGTAGCAGGGTCGCTGCACCACTCTGTGCCACGGCTAGTTATGGATGTTAAAATCCATGAATACGCTGTGCACGGAAATGGATTTTGGCGCAAGCGGCAGGCGCAGACTGTGCACGCGCACACTGTGCGCCAGCCGCGTGCGTCACTTGTGCGCTGAATTCTATGAATTACCCCCATAAACAATTTCAAGGATTCATCTGAAGCTTGTGCCACTTTAATTAGCCTATCAATACGGATGTCAACGTCAACAGTATGGAAGGACGCCGAGAGGTGAAGCACGACCAACATGCTGATGTCACCCTCATCGTCGGCCATCACGATATCGTGCCAGACGGATACAAGTGCAGATTCAGTACTGTGACCTGGCCTGAATCCTGCATGGTAGATGTCAAGAATACCATGACCCTCCAGGAAGTTTTTGAGTTGGATAGTAACACTTTTTTCCAGGATCTTGGAGGGCCAAAGAAGGTTTAAAATAGGTCGATAATTGAATAAGACTGTCTGATCCAACAATGACTTTTTTAGTAAATGAGTGAGGTAAGACCTTTTAAGGCAAGATGGGACACTGCATTGGGTTAGAGGTGTGCTTATAAAGGTGGTCATGAACTCACTCAATGAAGAGGCATGTTGTCAAGCAAGATATTCTGGAATCGGATCGTAATTACAATTAGTAGGTTTTAATTTAGGGATAAGGTTTGTTACTACCTCTGAATTGACAGGAGTAAAAACGTAGAGGGGTGTCGTCACTTCGACAATAGTTGTCCCATCAGTATCTTGCATAGAGGCATGCTGATTTGCTAATTGGGAATCTATGTTCAGTCTAATGGTATTTATTTTGTCCATAAATAAGACATTGAATTCATTAGCCATACTAAAAGGGGGGCAGGACTATGTGTGCAGGAAAGTGAAGGAAAGGCTACATTCTTTAATGCCTTTTTAATAAATGTTCATGGCTGCTTTTACTGCCTGGAGGGTATTAAGCTCTCTAATCTTTTGCCATTTCTTCTTCTTCCGATAATCTTTCTTGAGAGTTTTCCGTGACTCATTATACTATTGGTTGCTCCTATTTCTAGGCCAATTTATGGCCTTATCTGGTGCAATGAGGTCTGAAACTTTCTGTGAGGTCGTTGTGATAGTGTGATGAAATTCAAAACAGCTTGAATCAGAGAACGGGGAGAACAGACCCATACACAGTTGGGCACTTTAAATATTCGTCAAGTCTTTTTCACTGCGTGAAAAATGGGCAATATTTACAGGAGATTTCCGTGAAGCTGTGTGACCTGCTGGAATACGAAATGCTACAATAAAATGGCCGGACCATACCACAGGAACATTTTCCTTATGGCGTAAGATTTTACCTCTGCTCATTATTGGATCAAGGCAATGACCATCAATATGAGTAGCAGAATCTTTGAGTAATTAAAGATCATGTGACTTCAAAATATAAGCTTAATACAATCTGGGTTGTTAGAAACATTGCACCAAATATTAAAATCACCAAGAATAATCATGCTAGAATAATGTAGAGCTTCTGTACCCAAAAACACATCGAGATTATCCATAAAGGAATTGGCAGGATCCAGAGGTCTACAACACAGAATGAAGTGATAGGACTCATTAGAAGATAAAGAGAGTGTACCGGCATATATTTGAGGAGTTTTGTCCCAGGGTAAAATGCGAAAACAATTGACCAACTCTAATTAGGAATTAGCAATCATAGCAACTCCTCCTTTTTGTGACTCTCAATTTAGACATTTGATTTGACAGTGTTCAGGTACTGATAGGTGAAAGTGTGCAGTGGAGCTACTGGTAAACACCATGATTCTGTTATAAAAAGTAAATCTAACTTTAGAGACTCAATCAACTTTCTGAGTTCGATTGCGTGTTTAATGGCTGGTCTAGCATTAATCAGTGCGGCATTTAAAGATGGTACATGATCATTGGAGGTTATGGGCTATACAAATTGGGGCGATTCCTTAGTTTTATAGATGCCTAACTGTCTAGTTTTGTTAAGGGTACGTAGAGTAAGCGAGCTGTGCTCATTGTTTAATTCCAGTAAAGAATTTATTGTGACATGGTCTCGCCACTAAATGTAAGGCCAAAGTAGACCAGTAATTAAATGTAGGAGTGCAATACACTATTAGTAAGGCAGAAAGTACAATTTTTAGGTGAGTGAGGCACTCTGAGAAGGCGCAGAGAACAAGAAAACAATTATACCACTGTGCAAACCTGGGGTCATGCAGCGTCCTGTGAAGACCGTCAAACTGCCAAAACAGGCATAAACCAGCTTCACATCAGCAGGAAGTGCTGACGCAAGTCTTTTGTGCCTGGCAAGTTGGGAGATGAAGTTCTGAGCGTCCTCTGTGCCGAGGGCAAGGTGGCAACAGTAATTTGAAAGTAGATTACAACTAATACAAATTAAGTGAAATTAAAATGAGTTCAAGGTGCTACTTTCAGTTCAATAGTGCAATAAAAAATGTAGGAACAATTCACAATAAAACAGCAATCATTAAAACGTGTTTCAGCCCATCAGTACTAATTGTCTGCCTTAATCAGTCTGGTGGCAAGTAAATCGATACACATAAATAATGTCTGATTCTGGCAAGGTGACTGTTCAGAACACACAATTAAAAGCCACAGCAATATGATATCACACCAGTATTAACTTTCTGAAGAGGTCTCAGATATGAGCGGGCTGTAGTGTTTTGGTGTCTAGTCTAAATATCTCCACAGCTGCCTTGTGAAACAATATCCAGATGCTGCCTCCATTGATTCTCCAGTAGGAAGGGAGACGCCTTCCCCCAAGGTTTTAGAAACTTACCCAAGGAGGTTTCCTGGGAACAGTACTTCAGAATCATTAGGGACATAAATAACAACACCAGCCTCACATCAGGGTGCTGATCACTAGAATGCATTTGAAGCCAGCAAGAATGGAAAGGGGCAGAGGTGGAGTAGCCAGAGCAGGAAGATAGGCCTGGAGAGAGTGTCCACCATATTGATTTCTGTTCAGGCTCTCCTCCTTTTTCCTGTTCTCTCCATTTCCTCCAAGCAAGGCAGCCTGGGTTTGATATAACAAGCAAATGGCACTTGTTTCAATGAGACTCAGACCCCTTACAGCAGACTTGCTTTGGACCAAACCAATGTGGCATTTTGCCTTTTAAAGGAGAGGGGCACCCACTCATTCTTTGATTCATCTTTGGACCATAAACATAAGCAGAAGGATACACTTTTGGACCTCTGTTGGGATGGTGCCATGGGACCCCTCAGAAGAGCGAAACATTGCTTGGCCAGCCCCACTCCACAGCTCCCACAGGGCCAGGACATGGTATACGGGCTGGTAGAATGAGGCATTGGAGGACTAAGGGATGTCAGGCAGCCTCACATGGCCAGAAAAACAGCTCTATCAGGGCCAAGCCTTTGGGTGTCAAAATCCTGCTAGAATCTGAAATCGTGCAGGATCACTCAAAGAAGCCTATTTAAGGACACGCCCTCTGGCATCCGGTGCTGGATGTTCAAGAAATCCAACTTGAACTTATCGCATCTCCTGCTCCCATAGTCTAAGGAAGAGGTGAAAGACACCCCGGAATGGACGAGGAAGCAAGGAAGCAAGAAGATGACAAAAGAATCCGGAAAGGGAAGATGAAGGGCGAAATGAAGAAACCAGAAAGCGAGAAGAGGCAGAAAGAAACAGAAGAAAGGATCCACTTAGCATCAGAATACTTGTATCCACTTTGGCTCTGTGTACTCCATCGTGAGGGTCTCTGCACCATACCAACATATATTAAGAAAAGGAAACAGGTCAGTGCATTTTGGCAAGGTTCGTTTTTTCTAGCGTTTCTAGTTAGTTGAATGCATTTAATTGCTCACAGGACCTTAATTGAACATTATTTTATTTTGGAACCATTGTACTTAGGTTGTCCGTGTTGCTACTGTGATCAGCTCACGTGTCCCACTCCCAAATATATAGTGTGCCCTCTGCCTGTGCTACCACATAGGTTCAAAGAGGTATACCTTTCGGGCTGTGCCTGTTTCACCTTCATGATTGAGTTCACTGCTGATTTAGTAGTAGTGTGGGGCTGAGCAGACGGTTTAGCCACTACTCATCCCTTTACTCGTGAACAGCAGTAGTCATTTTGCCACAATTTACCTTCTACTAATAATCGGACCACCTCCGCAGTAGGATACCATTTGCGGCTGCTGGTTCAGTACCTCAGAAAGCAGTTTGCAATTATTTATTTTATAAGTTGTTCACAACCTTCAGTTTTGAAACCATTACTGACATACTCATTTGTGTTGGTTAAGTAATGTTAATTATCTATTTACTTATTTATTTATTTTGGTGACAGTATTTAATGAGTATGAATCAAGTTTCTGCAAGTATTTTATGGCTACAGGGTGGAACAATTCTTGCTGCATACAATATATCACAGCATACCACCTAGTGGAGCAAGGAATAGTTAGCATTTGCAGTTAGGGAGGAGCACATAACAGTACTGACATTGGGTGTGAGGGTGAACGTTTGGGTTGGACTGCAACAAGGAATGCTGGGCTGGGTGGCTAGTTGGGATACCTTATGGATTGTGAAAAAGGTCCTCCTCAGAGAGTGACATCTTGACTTCTTTTCTGAAATGCATGAGGTGTGGGTGAGTCTGAGGTCGATGGACAAGAGGAATCAGAGACTGGGGGGAGGACTGAGAGGTCTTCTTCGCTGGTTCTTTCTCTCTTGTATTTCAGCTGCTCTACTCTGACCAAGTCCTCATTTCTGGTGATTGGCAGACCACCAGAGACAGGGATTTTGTCTGCCAGGTAGGAGGGAGCTTATATGTAAAACGATTTGCCTGTGGTGCAATTGGATTTGAAGGTGATGCATGTTTGTATGGGTAGCCTGCAAAGATTGATGAGCGGTCACATTATGTGATTATATTTGCAGAGGCCTATGTTGAGGCAGGCAGCAGTGTCGAGGTTTCACAAGCGCTATGCCGACGAGCTGGGATCTGAAGCTGGTGTCTAGAAGGAAGGGCTTGTTGTTAGGCAATAGGGAGAGCTCCTGCCATTCTGTCTGTCTTTATTCTTTCTGTGCATTTTGAAGGAGAGGTGGCTGACTATGTGGAATCCCAGTGACATGGCACAGGGTGGCATTTGAAGAAATGAAGCCCAGGTGTTTGGTAGGCACTGAATATCAGGGTCTGGATCTGGGCAAGTCAGGCCTACTGTTTGTGGATGTTTTTGATTGATGATGCTTTCAAAGTTGTGTATTCTCAGCCTTTCCTCAGATGTTGTGGCAGGCCAAGGGGCATCCCAGGGGCTTGGATTAGAGGATGGAGATGATTGGTATGAGGATTGGACCATGTGGAGCTCCATAGTGTGATCTGGAGATGAACATTTGGAAAACATATGGCAGTCTCACTAGATAGGAGGTGCAGCAGTGGAGGTCATACTTTCTGGTGGAAATGCAGTTGTGCAGTATGTTGATGATGGGTTGGTGGTCTACTGTGGGTAGGTTGCAGAAATATCTAGGAGTATCAATATGCCATGATGCCTGTCATTGCGTATGTGGAGTGCGGTGTGCACCATTTGACTGGTGTCTGTCTATGTGCTGCTTCTGGGTTTGAAGCCTCATTGAAAGGTGTGAAAGAGGATGCATTTGACATAAATGTGTGTGTGAAGATGGTGGCTACATCTCTTTCAATGGTCCTGACTAGGAAAGGAAGCTGTGTGCACTGGAGTTCTACTTGCTGATTTCATGAGGGACCATTTCTTGAGCAAAGGGTGGAGTTGTCCAGTTTTGTGGAAGTTAGGGAAGGTGCTCTGAGTGACGTATGCATTGATCATTGTCTGAATGCGTAGGATGTCTTTCATAGGGACTGTCTTCAGGATGGAGGCTCGTTTCAGCTCCTTATCTCTAACATCTGGAATGTTCTCCCTTTTGAAATTCACACCTGCGCCTCTCTGTCTCCCTGTTTAAAAAATGGCACAAGATCCACCTACTTCACCTTTCCTTTTTTTGGCTCTGTCTGCACTGTAAATCCTTGATCCTTACTATTCAAGTTGATTGAATCTTATTTTTATTGTACAATATTTCTTTTGGAAGCACTTTGGATAAAAACACTATGCAAACATTGTAAATACATACATACATGATAATATTTTAACTGAGTATAATGTTGCTTTTGGGGATGCTATTTCCTTTGTCAGGTCT
Source organism: Ambystoma mexicanum (assembly GCF_040938575.1). Classification (NCBI taxonomy): domain Eukaryota; kingdom Metazoa; phylum Chordata; class Amphibia; order Caudata; family Ambystomatidae; genus Ambystoma; species Ambystoma mexicanum. Next base: position 608,499,289 of record NC_090922.1, on the reverse strand, counting down.
TCTATGGAGTGTGTTTCTAAGGTAGTCCATGACATTGATTTGGATGGTGCAATGAGCCGAGCATTGTCTGTATTGGTGTTTGAGTCAGAGTAGAGGTTGCTTATATTGGCCCCAAAGACGTTGTTGATGTCAATATATTTCTCGAGGCAGGGTGGTGTCGGGAGACTTTTTTTTTTCTTTTGTTTAAGAAATGTTTATTATTAACAATAACCATACAAAGCATAAACAAATTAACAATAGAGTGCAACAACTGATTAGAACAGATGAGTTACCAATGAGAAAATCTCAAATTAACAGTTGGGATAAATTGAAGATTTTCATGGATATACACCTAAAAGAGGTAATAAACTCAAAGTATTTTGATATGTGGGGAGGAGTGGATTAAGACAAACATGACAAACAAGACAGAACATAACAAAACATATACAAAAGGTTGGCTGGGGTGAACAGAAAATGAATAGATGGATAACGGTTATTTCCGCACAGATTGAATTAGATGGATGATTGTTAATGAGAGATGATATTGTTAACAATTTTATGAAAGGTTTCCATTTTAATTCATATTTGAGTAGTTATGAGGGGTTATAAGCATTGCAGTTTTGTAATCTATGTATATTGCATACAGAGTTCCACCATATCTTAAGATGAAGTTTGTCGACATTTTTCTAATTGGATGTTATCGTCTTAATGGCTATTAACAAGAAAAGGTTAAACAAATTTACATTACCTTTATGTAAAGTGAGTGTAAATACAGAGTAAATATTACCAATAAAAAGAACTTGGAAACAAAAATCACATTGTAGATTAAATATTTTCTTGAGTACACCCCAAACACTAAGCCATAAAGGATGAACACAATTGCATTCAAATATCATATGCTTAAAAGTTCCTGAACGTTGGAGGCAGTTCCAAAAGTTGTCATCCTGTGAAATACCACATTTGAGGAGTAACAACGGAGTGATGAAGGCTCTTTGATGAAGGAAGAATAAGGTTTGTAATAGGTTTGCTGAGGTGGTGACTCTCGATATATGAGTCCATATTGAAGGCCAATGTAGTTCATCATCTGGAATAGCACAATCTTGTTGCCATGCTTGAAAACATTTTTGCATAGTGACAATTGAATGGGTACCTAAACGAATTTGATAAAAAAATTGCGGCAGACATGAGGGATCTATGGACTGATTTTAGTCTATTGGCATCTGCAGTTACATTATTACATATGAGAGTTTCATAATTTTCCATAATTAAATCAATTATTAATACGTATTGTCTGATAAATGAGGTCAGGATATGAGATTTAGTGGCACGTTCATTAAAAGTAACTGGCGCACCATATGCAAAAATGTTATTAAGATATTTGATGCCTAGAGAGAGCCACTGTCCCCAGCCTCTGAGTTGGTACGTGCATATAAGGATTCTTCAGTTTTGAGTTGTTTAAGGATGTTGTTCGATTCTTGTTTAAATAACTTTTTCTTTCTTGCAGTGCATGACATAATGGAGCCACGAAGTACTGTTTTATAGTAATCTCAATTGTTGGTTACGCAAGTATATTGAGTTCTATTTTCTGCAAAAAATTAATTATGTTGTTGGGTTATGTAGGGACTGAATGAGTCATCCATTAAAGGGACAAATTGAACCTCCATCTATTAGATTTACATAGAGTTTGCGGTGAAGTGAGTCGGATGTTTACTGGTGCATGATCAGAAAGCATAATGCACTCAATATTGACTTGCAGTAGGGAGCTAGACATGGATTTTGATATAAATATGTAATCAAGTCTAGAAAAAGTTTTGTGAGGATTAGAGAAAAAGGTGTAGTCTAAATCTGAGGGGAGAGTGATGTGCCAGGTTTCTATGATTCCTAATTCAAGTATAAAATTATCACATTGGGCCCCATTATGAGTTTGCTGGTACAGTAACAACTATACTGGTAAACTTGCCAGTACTGTTGTTACCGTACCAGCAAACTACAATTTCTGCTCGCGGGTGCCTTTGCAGCCACCAGTTCTGACCTGGGGGCCGTACCGGCACCCAGGAGCAGAACATGATGGTAGCACCGGTACCGTTGTTAATGGTACCGGTGCTACCACCTTCCCCATTCCCATTGAGCCCTATGCGGCTCAAATAGGAATGGGGAATAATTTTTTTCCAGTGCCCAGAAAAGGGCAATTACCGGGTCCAGCAAGGTCATAATGATCCGGTAATTGCCCTTTTCTGGGCGCAGGAAAAAAATGAACACTGGCGGCAGCCATGCCTGTACTACAGGCACGGCTACCGCCAGCCTGCTAATGAGGCCCGTTGTGTGTGGGATTTGATCTTTTTGAAACGAACATTGGATTTTCTATCAAGCAATGGATCAAGAATTTCATTACAGTCTCCACAAATAATTAAGTTGCTTGGGTTAGATTGGGAGAATATGGTTTCTAAGGTGTGTCCAAAATTGGGGATTTGGCAATCTAGGACCATATACATTTACAATAGTATATTAAACTGATTCAGTAAGCAATTTAACAAGCACACATCTTCCGCGATCATCAGATTCATTAGCAACAACACTGCACTTAAACCTCTTATTCACAAGAATTGCCACTCCATTCTTCTTATCATCGGCTGCACTGGAGAAAACGTACCCGAGCCAATACCATTTAAGTTTAGCAGCTTCTGCTTGTGATAAATGAGTTTCTTAGATACAGGCTATTAACGGTTCAGTTTTATTGAGGTGTGACAGTATTTCCTGTCTCTTAATAGGATTATGTAATCCTTTGACATTCCAAGATGTTGTATTAAGAGTCATGATTTAGATCAGAGTGATATATACGTATAGTAGTATTACAGCATGGTACAAATTATCAATATGGTAACCGTCAATACAGCAACAACTGGAATAATTATGAGTGGACCATCCATAGATGGAAATTGATAGAACTGCACATAGGGTAGGAACATGAAGGGGAAAATACAAGAGGGATGTGGGGAGACAAACAAAATCAACATGGTTATGTATACAATATAACAGGGAAACCTTAAAAAAGTATGTGACAAACCAAAAACAGCCACAGCAAACCTTGTTGAAGAAAGATGGAAAAAAGATGGCGTGTTAGAGGGCCACAGAGATGACATCCTCCCTCGCACCCAACTCCGGTGAAGTGAAAAAGCTATATGTTGTCATCATAGTAATCTTATCGGTTGAAATAGTCAAATAGGCACTCTTGAGGTGTCCATGTCATACTTTTTATAGTTTTGAATAAGGTGCCTTAAGTCAGCTGGATCTTGAAAGTTGGATGCACGACCATGGAGGGGGACCTTAAGAGTAGCTGGATGTATTATCCCATATCTGGTGTTTAGTTGTTTTAATGCTGGTCTAAAGGTAAGTAGCTGCTTCCTACTTGCGGCTGTAGTATTTGAAACATCTTGAGAGATGAATATTTTCCTGCCATTCCAGAAGAGCTGCTTTAGTAGCTTAACTTTCTCCATTATAAGTGTTACATGTCTGTAGTCTAGTAAAGCAAAAATGAGAGTTCTGGGGGGGATTGCTGTAAGGTTGTATATTGTTGATAAGGTCAATGCGATGAGCTCTTTGTATATTAAGTTGTGTTGATTGATGTTGGTAGATCCAGGATTTTTCTGAGCATTGTATTTAAAAATACACTTGTGTTGTCTCCTTCAGTACCTTCCAAAAGGCCAATAATGCAAAGATTATTCCCCCTATTGCTGTTTTCAAGATTTTCTGTCTGTTTTTGCAGGAGTTTAATAGAGCTTTCCACCATTTGGAATTTACTAGCAACATCTTCTGCGTTACCAACACGTTTCTTAACTTCTGTGATTGTTGAATCAAACAATCATTCAATTGATCATTTATCATTCAGTTGCTGTAACTTAAATTTGTGCCCTCCATGAAAGGTTTCAATGCCCTGATTTCACTAAGAATAGCCTGCATTCCTGGGTCTAAGGGATTTTTTATTTGCATTTTTTATTTATTTGCATTTTTTTAAAGCGCTCACACAGCCTGCGGGCATCGAGGCACTGTTACAGGAATTATTTTTTTGCGTAGTTGTTTCTGTCTTAGTTGCGTATTTAACATGCGCTTAAATACCCAGAGGTTTCTAAGCGCAGACCCAGTGATGGAACCTGTGTTGCTTCCTGCCGTCTTGCTTCCAAGGCGAACACGTTGTAGCTGAGTTATCCTCCCAGGATCATCTTTAGGTGGTGGTGAATCACTCTTCTGCCTATTGAGAGTATTGGAGGGAGATACTGGTATGTCTTTCTGTTGGTCCTTTTAAGATGACATTATAATTATGTGCGTAGTTATGATTAACACCGATTGAGTGAGGTGTACAGACTACCAAAGAATTAGATAGTATTAAATTTATGTTGCGTCAGTCTGCTCCCAGCACAGGGTGTGTAACAATATATCCAACAATAATAATGAATATTAAATGGTTAATTCAAAGTTAGTCTATGAAAAAGTTCCTCAATTTCTGTGATGATTCAAGAAATGAAAGTGTTCAGGTGTAAGAGGGGTAGACATGAATATAATTGGGCTATAGCATAAAATAAATTCAAAAATAAGCTTTTAAGCTCATAAATAATGTAAAAGATCCATACCCGTGTGCTTAAACCAGCATTTCTTATAACAACTGACTTGTTGTCAAAGAAAGATGTTACCGGTGAGTTAGCATTCCTCACGCAGTACCTCACCCGACCAGCTGACAGGAGACGTCGGATACATTTCTTATAGGACTCCGCCATCACAGGCCTCGCCTAAGGAAGTACCCAGTAATGAGAGGCAAGTACACTCAACACCTCAGGAAGACGCCACAGACCACCATGGACACACAAATATGATGGTGCAATCTAATTAAAAGATTAGTGAAGCGCAGATAAAGCTTTATGAAGCTTTATATCATTATCTGAAATCACTGGAGCAGGAGCACACGGGTCAGGCTGTCGCTCTCATCTGCACCTAGCCACGCCCCCCCACTGTGGGACTTTTTAAAGAGATCCTTGTTTTAGTTGTTGGCTTGGGTGCTAATAGTAGGAAGCGTTTGCTGTGGTGAATATTTGTGTGTAAGAAAAACAGAGCTCTGGAAATTTCAACCAACACTTTCAGTACTACGCTTGTTTTAAATGTTCTTATTGCCCATGTATGTTCTGGTATTAAATTGATCACTTTTACTAGCGAATGATAATGAGCCATCATAATCAACAGAGAATTGCTTGCATACGTTCCTTGCTGTTTGGCATTCTTCAAGTGCCCAGAGCAAACCAGAAAAGCTTATGAGAGGCTTGCTTACAGCGACTGAATACCAATCTCTGGCTCAGGGGACACTAAACTGAGAGTCATAGTGTGAGGCTAAGCCTTGTGGTTAACAAGCTACCAAATATCCTTACACTGGTGGCAAAAGCAGACTCCTCCTCATGACCTAAGCAGGATCATGAAACCCAAAAGCTGAGTAAGGGGTAGTAAGTAACTGGCTAAGAGTTCAGCTGGGTTAACCCCAATGTGGTGTGAAAAGAGAAACAAAATATCGACGATGAGTACCCCAAAAGGAAATACACCAAACACAGGTTTCAAAGGAACATACAAAGTACTTTATTCTCTATCGAATACAATTACAAAACAGTGCAAAGTCAGATAGCTATCGGCCCTCCTTACAACACAACGAACTCCAGCGTGGTTCAGTGTGTTCAGTGAGAGACTGTACATTAGAATGCATTTGCTTTTTATACATTTTGTGAGCACTATGTCCAACCCACTTCGGGTTAATATTCTACTTTATTCATCACCAATTCTAGGGTTCGTTGCCAAGTCTCGAATAACCGCCTCTAACTGGTTTGTTCTTTATTACATGTGACAATGAGCGTATGCATTAACTGTGTATTCTAAGTTTCATATTGCAAGTCTTCTTAAACATTAATACAATGCAGTAAAACAGATGTTGTTTGCTCAATGTTTAAATACATTATCATAATACATACTCGTAGATTGGTTTCATTGCACGAGTAATCCTTTTACACATAGGTTAATGTACGACAAGGTGTTAGTTCATGACCTCAACAAGTAGCCTGCAGGCAGATTACACATTAGCAATGTACAGAGGTCAAGACGGTCATGTTGTATTTTGCAATGACATTGTCCACCATCTTAGCTCACAGGGTGACTTTTTCTACATAAATCCTAAAATGGCGTTTTTGACCTAAAATGGTGGCATACATAGATTAAAGGTCAGGACCTTGCAACACGGATCTCGCAAGTGACTTTCAAGCAGCTTGGCGTAGGCCAATATTTATATATTTATTACAATAGGAGGCACGATATACTTTTTATTCCGACAAACCCTCCTTTTGGCCTATGCCAAGTGCTAAAAACTATTTTGGGTATCTTTACGAACAACTCCATGCATCATTATCCATGTAACCTGAATCACTATCTGAAATATCTATTGCCATTAGGTCTTCTACTAATATATCTTTTAACACATATTCTTTGGAATTTTTATCCGAGGCATACACCTCATGTCCTATCGAATGTATCGCTTGTGCACAACATCCCCCTAGCATCGAACACACACCAGGCAGACACTGAATTCAACAACAAAGGAACAACAGAACTCCTAAAATAGTTAATAACAAGATCGCAAGAAGTCCCAGAACCAAGCGCTTAGATCCCAGTTTCCCTCGGGAACATGCACTTCAGAACCAAGGATGTGCAGATTTTGTATTGCCTTAAAGATAGTTGGGGAGGAATCTGGTACGAAAACACAGCAAGCGGACCCCACTAATTTGCATACTCCCACACGCTCAGCTAGAATGACATCTAATGCCATTCGATTTTGGAGTGCTACTAATCTTATTGCTTTCTGCTCTAATGTCATATTGTAGAGTATATTTGTGGTCTGGTTGATGGTTCTCTCCTGTACTCTCGCTAGTCTCCTGATATCTTCTGAATTCACTTTCTGCCTCCAAAATGCCACAACTGATTTTGCTATGTCCCCTAATACTTGTGCCGGGGTATCACCATTCTCATCTCGTCATGGACGAGTCTTTGAAACTTCTTTAGTACACGCTATGAACACCCCAGGTAACAGGATCCCTAAATAACAGGTTCCCTGCCAATCCCTGGGCAACCATGGAAACGCTATATTACCGCAAACAAAGTAGACAGGTTCGCCTACATACAGAGGTCTGTCTTCCCCAGTCAAATTTGCAACGTTGGCACAACCTTTAAAATTTACCATTGACCGTGTGCCATTCCTCTGTATGCAGAAAGAAACTGAATCGGGCTATGGTTAACGGTGTAAGAAGGGGGCATGGCATCCTTATTGCCTATCGGAGCCATTTTAAAGGAAATTAAAGATTGAAAAGGACGAGACAGTCTATCAGAAGGCCTAATAGAAGCAACATTTGGTCTACTCCGATTTGCAAAAAGAGAGCATCCCAGGGGAGTCAGAACACGTTTCTCAAAACTATTCAAATTGGTGCCATCAAAGTTTCCTGAGACACTATCATTCCATCGGCTAAAGAACAGTGGTCTAAGAGAAGCATAGTAAGCAGTTGTTAATGGTAAAGGATGAATATACCAACCTAGCCCCTTATCCCCGTGTTGCGGTAAATGCAAACAGACCTAACAATTGGATCTTTTAAAAATGGCATGCGTAGCGTTCATTATAAGTAACAGAGTATTATTATGATATTTGTGTCTGTGCTGGGAATCTCTAAGGGACAAATTATGCGAATGCACAAAAGGTGTATGAACAGTGCGTACATTTACAGTCGGTAACGAAAACTCTAAAGGATAAGCTTCTTCTAAATGCCAAAGGCCTACAACAGTGCCTATTATAAAACCAAATATTATTACGAAAATACAGCAGTACGTTTTCGGGGCTCAGGCATTTTGTCAATTGCCCAGTTGGTCACCCCCTTATTTACAAGTCCAATACGAGCGGCGGCGGTAGCAGGCATTGCAGTCTACAAAACGGAAACCCCAATGTTCGTTGCTGGCGACCCTCCCGGTCGCGCAATTTCTGTGTCCTTCCAAAACCCTAGCCAACAGAATCCCCTTCCTCAAATTTGGGCAAAAGCAAGCCCTCGATGATTCTTTTCCTTCCTCGAATGCACAGTCAAACCGTGCCTTATGTCTATTTCCTTGGACGCAAGTGATATCTGGTTTTTCCTGGTACTGATTGATCCGGAAGCAATGTGTCGTCACTTCCCATTGGAAGCAACGTATCCGGGACAAACGAAGGGGCTGCATTTGAGACAGCCGTTCCTGGGTGCAAAATAGGTGGAGAGTGTGGAAACAAAATGGCAGCTTCCCCAAGCCTCTTGGCTTAGAGATATTCTCTGACACACTCTCAGTGCTGTTTACTGCTTTAGACTTGTTGCTTGCAGTATCAGCAAGGGGTTCTGCTTCTTCTGTAACGTGTGGCACAGGGTGAGGAAGTTTCTTGATGTGTGACACGTGGATCCTATTCTTTCGGCCAGCTACCCGAACCGCTGTTTGGGTGACCAACAGTACCTGGAACGGCCCACGCCAGCGAGGCGTGAGGCAGGAAGCGCAATCAAATGACTTAGTGAGCACCCAGATTCCAGGTCGTATACCGTGGCCCGGGCCTTCGTACCTCACAGGTAAGGCCTCCCGTACCTAGTGGTAAATCAAATACAGATTTTTAGTCAATTGGCGACAATAATCTGAAAGTAATACATTTTCAATATCTCTTAACTTTCGACATTTTGGCAAATTCCAGATATTGGCAGGTCTCCCCATTACCACCTCAAATGGAGAGAGCCCAGTCTTAGTTTGAGGGGTTGTACGCAAGGCTAGTAACACGATCGGTAAGGCGTCCGGCCATTTTAGTTTGGTGCCGGCACACGTATTAGCGAGTTTGTTCTTGATGATACCATTGTGTCTTTCTGCTAGTCCGACGGTCTGAGGATGTCTGGCCGAATGGAACCGTTTGTCAATTTGTAACGCTGTACATATCTGTCGGATTACAGCAGCGACAAAGTGTGGACCATTGTCCGACCAGATAACTCTCGGCAAACTGAACCGGGGAAAATATTCCTTTAACATAGTTTTCACAGTGGTCATAGCTGTGGCATCTTTAACAGGGAAAGCCTCAACCCACTTACTAAAGGCACAAATAACTACCAATACATATTTTAAATTATTGCATCGCTCCATTTCAATGAAATCAAAGTGAATTACTTCAAATGGGACAGAGGGTGGCCCAAAACTTCCCCTCGGGGTTGCTGTCCCCTTTCCCACATTATGTTGTAGGCAAATCATACAATTCTGGACGTAGAGCTGAGCAATTTATTAAATGTTGTCGTTTACCCACACTCTAGCATTTTCGTCATCTGTTGAGCACACACATGCGTAGGACCGTGTGCCATTACAACCATCATAACACGTACGCATCGGGAAGTAACCATTTCCCATCCACCGTGTCCACCCAACACCCATCGTCATCAAGTCTTCCCAAGCCCTCAGCCCACATCTTGGTTTCTTTTACTGTGGCATCAGCTTGGATATCCCATACAGACCCCATATCCTCATCCATCACATTAGCATTTTCAATTTCCCTAGAAACATATATCTCCGTAAAGAGATCAGTGGCAGTTTGTCTAGCTATTTGATCAGCGAAGGCATTCCCTTTTCCAATGTTATCTACAATCTTGCGATGTGCTGCACATTTTACAACTGCTAACTGAGAAGGGAGTGCAAGTGCTGAGAGAAGTTGCACTATTAGGGTGCCATGTTGGATAATAGTACCATGCGAGGTTAGGAATCCTCTTTCTGACCAAAGTCTCCCAAAGTTGTGAACCACCCCAAAGGCATACTGACTATCAGTATATATATTCACTGCAAGCCCTTCGGAAAGTTCACACGCTCGGGTTAAGGCTATAATCTCTACGGCCTGCGCAGAATTATACGTAATTCTCTTAGTTTCCACAACCGTGCTCAAGGTAGTGATTGCATAAGCAGCTGTGGATGTACCATCCGGAAGTGTAAAGCAGGAGCCATCACAATACAGCTCTCCTTGCGGGTTATCCATAGGGTTATCTTTCAAATCAATCCTGACCTTTGTTTCTTGCTCGGTCGTATACAATAAATCATGTGAGTCTTCAACACCGCAAGTAATATTTTGCGGGAAAGGTAGGAATTCAGCCGGATTAAGAATACAACACCTCTTAATTTTAATGTGAGGGGCAAACAAGATCAATTCGTATCTCGTCAACCGTGTGGAAGTGAGGTGTTGCGTTTGAGTTTGGTTCAATAGAACATCTACAGAGTGAGGCACCATCAGGGTCAAATCATGGCCTAGGACCATTCCCTCACTCTGTTTTACAGACACAGCAGCAGCAGCGACAGAGCACAGACATCTTGGCAAAGCGCATGCTACAGGGTCAAGGGCGCAGGAATAGTAACCACACGGCTTATTCTTCCCTCCATGCTCCTGCATTAATACAGCCAAAGCACATCCATCACGTTCATGCACAAACAATAGAAAGGCCTTTTCATAGTTTGGTGTGCCCAAAACTGGTGCAGAGCATAGTGCAGTCTTAAGCAAGTCAAACGATTGCTGGTGTTCCGAAGTCCATGCCAACGGCAGAGAAATGCCCTTCTTCGTCAAGGCCAACATTGGTTTTATCACTAGTGAAAAATTTGGATCCACAACCTACAGTAAGAAGCCATACCTATCAAGGCCCTAACTTCCTTCTGCGTATTTGGGACAGACATGCCAGAAATGTGTCTTATTCTTTCAGGTGTTAATCTTCTTTCCTCCTTTGACAGGAGATAGCCTAAATAGGCGACCTCCTGGCAACAATATTGAAATTTCTTAAGCAAAGCTTTGTGACCATGCTTAGCTAGATGAATAAGTAGTAACATAGTGCCCTCCTTACAGGCACTCTCAGAGTCTGCAGCCAGAAGCAAATCGTCAACGTACTGAAGCAAAGTACAAGTAGAGGGCAATTCAAGGGTATCAAGTTGCTCTTTCAAAGCCCTACTATAAATACTAGGACTCTCTGTATACCCTTGAGGTGCACGAGTAAATGTAAATGAGCGTCCCCCTAAGGTGAACGCGAACACATATCTACTATCCTTGTGTATAGGAATACTAAAGAACGCATTCTTTAGGTCCACAACACTAAAGTAAGTAGCTGTAGCTGGAATCATGGTTTGGATTGTCGTCACATCAGGCACAATTGAAAACTGCGGTGCCACAACTTTATTAATGCACGGAAATCAATTATAAAACGAAATGGAATTACATTATCGCCTTTCTTGTACACTGGTAAAATCGGACTATTAAACAAACTTCCTGAGATTTCTTCAATCACACCACGGTGCACAAAATCAGAAACAATACTTTTCAAAGCTTGCTCGCCCTCAACCAAAATCTTATACTGGGGAATGCGTGGCTGCTCAATTCCATGTTTCAAAACTATCTTAACAGGCTCAATCTGCAAAACACCGACATCATTGTCATCGACAGCCCATAAGCTCTCTGGTACATCAATGAATTCCGGAGGCAAAGTTCTAGTCAGAAATTGCAAGGCGGAAGATTGCTGCGGTGAAATTGTCAAACTTACTCCATCAGAAGAACAATAAATCACTACATTCAATTCTTTTAACAAGTTCAATCCCAGCAAGTTTTCCCCGCAAACCAAGGTCAATAGAAAAGGACACTGGTCCGTAAAGGGACCCAAAGAAATAGGTACTGGCATAGAGACCGGACAAACAACTGGAGTACCAGAAAACCCTACAGAAACATTGGTTTGCCCTGACAGTTGAACGTTTGGAACCCGTGAACGATCAATGGAACACTTCTGCGCTCCAGTGTCTATCAAAAACTGATGTTTCCTATTACCCACTATCATTTCAACGTAGGGACCTTTCTGATTGACGGGAATAGGTGTAGGTTCCAAACCCTGCTTCGGGCAATCCTAACGAAACAGAATATTGTCAAAAGGAAGCTCTTTGGATAAATATACAGCAGAAGGATGATCGAATATGTTCCTAGAATCCACACTCAGAGTCTGATTTTCCTGTGAACAAGGCTGCTGAGGGTCCTGCGTAAACTGACCTCTACCAAGGCCCCCTATGCCCGGGCGACCTCTAGATCGCCTACCCATACTATTATTCGACCTCTGTTGAAGGGCGGGGCATTGTGCTCGCCAATGACCCTCTTGTCGACAATAAGCACATTGGTTAATATTCACAGGACCCAAGGGCACATTCCCCTGTGGGACATACTGACCTCTAACCTGAGAGTTACCCCCTCTGGGGCCTCTAACAATTTGCTGTAATAGCACCTTTGTTTTTAAATCACCTTTCCGTTTTTCAATCCTATCTTTTTTCATTGTTGACACGATTCTCATAATACTGAGCCATGTGCAATACTTCTGATTGCGATTTCGCCTGCCAAGCGCTCTCAGAGGACATAATCTGTGACTGGATATCAGGCAGCAATCCACGTACAAATTTGTCCACAAATAACCTTTTCCCAGACTCTTTGCCTAAGTCTTGTCCACTGAAATCTGAAAATACATGTTCGAACCGATTAAAGAACTCGGTAGCACCCTCAGACTTTCCTTGGACACAGGCCGTAAGCTTGTCCCAAATAATTATTTTTTCGTGTGGTGCCGGACGGCCAAATTTCAAAGATTGTCTATCAATGCGGAATAATGCCCTAAAGCAGGTAGACAATTTCCCAGGCATATCTCAAAGTCTTGTTGTTACCTGGTCAATAATTGTGTCTGCAAATGCAATGCGTCAAAATTCAAATTGCCATGGTTAAATTAAGAATCGGGTCAAGACCCACCTGGCCAAACCTAAGGAGGACCGATCGGTACGTCTAAGAATCTTACCTAACTAATCTTACCTCGTGTATGGTGATTTCGGCACATCTGCCTGCCTCGATAAGTGGACCCTCGTCAAGATGCCGTCTCAGACCACAGGCTAGTCGTCCAGGGATTGGATCGTGCAGCGCTGCTGAGGTGTCACGTCTAATCCAGGGGCCCCTTACTTTTGTACACCGTCCCATCCCGGTCCGATAGCAAGTGTCAACCTTCAACAATTCGGCATCAATATTGAGGGTCCCTATTAGAGCGCCAACTGTGAAAAGAGAAACAAAATATCGAGGCTGAGTACCCCAAAAGGAAATATACCAAACACAGGTTTCAAAGGAACATACAAAGTACTTTATTCTCTATCGAATACAATTACAAAACAGTGCAAAGTCAGATAGCTATCGGCCCTCAGTACAACACAACGAACACCAGCGTGGTTCAGTGTGTTCTGTGAGTGACTGTACATTAGAATGCATTCGCTTTTTATACATTTTGTGAGCAGTATGGCCAACCCACTTTGGGTTAATATTCTACTTTATTCATCACCAATTCTAGGGTTCGTTGCCAAGTCTCGAATAACCGCATCTAACTGGTTAGTTCTTTATTACATGTGACAATAAGCGTATGCATTAACTGTGTATTCTAAGTTTCGTATTGCGAGTCTTCTTAAACATTAATACAATGCAGTAAAACATATGTTGTTTGCTTAATGTGTAAATACATTATCATAATACATACTCGTAGATTGGTTTCATTGCACGAGTATTCCTTTTACACATAGGTTAACGTAGGACGAGGTCTTAGTTCCTGACCTCAACAAGTAGCCTGCAGGCAGATTACACATTAGCAATGTACAGAGGTCAAGACGGTCATGTTGTATTTTGCAATGACATTATACACCATCTTAGCTCACAGGGTGACTTTTTCCACATAAATCCTAAAATGACGGCTTGACCTAAAATGGTGGCCTACATAGATTAAAGGTCAGGAGCTTGCAACACGGATCTCGCAAGTGACTTTCAAGCAACTTGGCGTAGGCCAATATTTATATATTTATTACAATAGGAGGCACGATATACTTTTTATTCCGACAGTGGAAGACACTGTACTCAATGCAAAAGATGAATTCTCAGCATGAACAGAGTGCAGACACCAGGGATTACCCTCGGCAGGCAACCTCTGATGGGTGGAGCTACTGTGCTAAGAGAAATAAAGGATGGGCTATGAAGCTAGAGAGATGACAGATGGTTGGGAGGGCTTCCCTGAATGACTGCCTTGACAGGCCCTTCACCCAGGACTGACTGTATCTCACCAGGTCCAGCCAGCACCTTGCCATGTTCTGCATTCACCCACTGCTAACCTGTTTATTTTCACCCCAGTCCTGAATATGTCTGCAGTATAAATTGCATCAACTTACCTTACCTGAGAATAAGCCTCCACTCAGAAATTCATGAAGGATGGGTTGGAGAAGGCAACACTTGCATACTTAGAGAAAAAGAGAGAGCAAGCCAGAAAACTGAAGGTAAACATGCACTGAGTGTTGTCGGGAGGTGGTCTTGAAAACAGACGATTAGTTGCCAACACATTGGATGCCAGGATTGAGGCTGCGAGCCTTAAGGACTCATAGGATCAGCCACAATATGCAGGTATTGCTCTAAGGATAACTGGCTTGGATCGTTGCCTGCGGAAACAGACAGCAACAACCAAGACTCAAGGCAATTGAATAACAACGCCCAAAAGCCGCATTTTATTTTGGACAGGAACTTGAGATGGCCATAAATTTAGAAGGGTGGAGATTCTACAGTGCAGTGGTAACACGGGCCAAGATTTATGACTGTTGAATGAATCCACCGATTTCTCCTCATGTATTTCATAGAAAGTAATTTTAACGCAAGGCATTTCAAAGAAAACTAATGCTGTAATGCAAGGCTATCTCAATGAAAATACACACATTTACACACGCTTGTGGCCATTTTGTAAGACCCGCTAAGTCGGCTGTCCTTCCGTGCAATTCTTTTTTTTTTTTTAGATCATGTGTAAGTCAGACACGAAATCTGGATGTTGTCCCTAGGCTCCACCCCTTCCTGAAAAAAAATTATTAATGACAGCCGTCATTACATGGATGTCAGGTGGAATTGCCAGTAATTCCTGCAGATTCTGCATGGTTTTTGTAGGTGTTAAAAATAATGGAAGGTGGATTCCATGGCAATACCTACACTTCCATTGCCATGAAAAATGTAAGGCAGATGTGTTGCAAGCGGATTGGGCGCAGAGAACTTCTGGGGGTGGTGGGAATGGACTTTCTGCTACATGCCACACAAGGATGGACACTCCAACGATCACAATGGACTGTCTCCCCAGTCAATTATCTAATTCCTCTGCTCTGACCCCAGCGACGTAAATGTATAACCCACCAAGAGATTTTTAAAAAATTCTAAAAAAGACATCTACAAATTATAACTATAATGCAACTACTTTAATAAGAAACAGCACGTTGTCAACACGGTATCAAAGCAGCATAAAAGAATCAATTAATCAAAACTCCAAAATTCAGCAAGAATGCTTGAGATGAAGAGGCCCTAGAAAGCACTTATTGAGGCCCTAGAAAGCACTAATTGAGATCAATTGTCCCCTTAAGTCGGCCTTGCAATCAGATGGGGACGTTGCTCCACACTTGGAGAAGGATCCAGGCAACCCTCCGACTGCCACTGGAGTAAAGGACCATGGGATCAGGGGTGCAGGCCCCGCACTAGAGGAGCGTTTGCAAAGTGAGGCTTAATGTACTGGAGCTGAGCTCCCACAAAACCCTACCAAGCCACTTACACACAGCAGCACCGCTGGACTAACTATGGGTAGCACAGGCTGAGCTTGAAAATTAACTCCAGATGTGTTAATGGATTCAAGGTGTGCAATATAATTTCAACAGTAAGTAAAGTGTATAACTATTTCACTTGAAACTACTTTTTTTATGTAATAGCTAATACATTGTGAATTATCAAGTGAAAATTGTCTGTTATGCATTACTAACAATTGGATTTAGTGAATACATTAATGGTGGGTCAGTAATAAGGGGTTCTCAAGTGACACCCCTCGAGTTTACTGACCCCATTGATGCCAAAAAGTGCCTCTGAAAGAAAAACCTAAAATGAAAAATAAAAATGTTGTTCATATGCATTATGGAGTGAATGCCTTTCAACCACTTATATTTCAATACTGCATCTGCAGCTCTTGGTGTTACCTAAATCACGGATCAGCAACTCTGTCAATGTCATCTTCGACTCCTCTCTCTTTGTCCTTCTTCACATCCTGGACCTTGCCAAGAAGGCCCATTTCCAACTCCACCTCCTCAGAGGTATCCTCCCTTTCCCCCAGAAGCTTAATGTCTCTAGAGTTCTGGTCCTCTCTAGGTTGGACTACTGCAACAGCCTCTTTCTCAATCTTTCCCTCTTCCTCTGTTCCCCTGCAGCTAATCCAGATAAGGGCTGCAAGACTTATCCTTGGCTTCAAGCCCAGGGACCACTTCTCTCCAGTCTTAAAATCTCTCCACTGGCTCCCGGTAGCTGCAAGGATCAGATTCAAATCCCTCTTCATCATCCATAAGGCTGTCTGGTTCTAGGGACCACACTATCTACAACTTGCTCTCACTAAATACTCTCCCTCCAGATCTCTCTTATCTTCCAGCTCCAACTCTCTGCGTGTCAAGCACTTCTCTAAGCAGCAAGCGGGTGGGCAATCTCTTTCCTCTGCTGGCTTCCACCTCTGGAACAGCCTCCCCCTTCCTCTCCGTCTTGAGCTGGTTCTCAAATTCTGCAAGCTCCTCAAGACTTTCCTCCTCCTTTCCCCTCTCCCTCCCGTGCTAAGCCCCACAATCGCTGAGATTGGGTGCCAGGGCCTTTATGTGTTCTTCTGTGCCCTTGCCTTCCATCCAATTGACTTCAGCCTGTGCCTTCCCCCTGCACTTGCCTTTGGGCACCCACTGGCCTGTGCTGTCCCACAGGCCTGCACTTATTGTATGGGCAGGTAACCACCCTTTTCCAAGTGGTTCCTGCCGGGCACTTACCTGTTGCCCTGCAACTGACTCTCTGCCACGTCCCCCTCTGTGGAACCTCTAGCACTTACCCCCTCCCCTTGGTCCTTCTCTCTCCCGCCACTTGCATGTTCCTAATGTTCACAAGGCCTAGTAGGACTGCCTCAGTCATTGCTCATTGTTGTTATTTTATTTGCCTTTTGTTCCCCTGTTCCCACCCATTTATCCTGTGGGCGCTTTAAAAGACAAGTTCTTCATGTATAAGCACCTTACAAATGCACAATAAAATAAATAAATAAACACACTCTGACAAGGCTTCACTTCTTCGAATGGGTCACGACTGGGGTAGATGATTGCTCCTTCCGTCTGAAGGAGGTGGTTGTGCAATTCAGGAAACCAGCTCCTGCCATTCTTCCAACATCTTAAGTGGCATATTATTAGTAGAGGGCAATTTCCTTTGCTAACCACAGAGTTTCCAGGGTCAGTACAGCTATCATAGAGGGCGAGCAAAGTTCTTCCCATGGGATGGTGAGCGAAATATTAACTAGGATTTAAATTTGGGGGTTTGTCCACCCATGTGTGCTACAAATATATATTTTGGGGTGGATCCCACCCATATACTAGAGTCGTAATCAAATTCCCTGTTTGATGTTTACCTGGATTTCACTCGCACCATCATTCAGATGTGTGGTCTCTCTGCTTAATGGAGTCATTGCATTTGCAAAGATTCAAAATATATTTACATTCTTTGAAAATACGAAGATTGGCCTGACTAAAGCCCTGCGAGGAGACAGCCACCGTCTGGTGTCTGACTCTTGCACAGTCCTTTGAAGGCGCTGGGGAAACTTGTTTTGAGGTCACAGCCTTTTTGGACCCAAAATGTGCACCAAAATTCAGCCTTTTGACGTCAATCGAGCCCCCTTCTCCCTACCCTGCGCCAGGCCAGGAGAACAGTCAGGACATTGACGACTGATTACTGAGCTGATTACTAAGCAGGGGCAGGGAGGGGTGAAGAGGGGATTCCCACTAGCCCTGACCCTGCCTTTGACTCTGTGTGGGATGCATACTGCCAATGGGCGTGGCAGAGAGAGGACAACATCACCGCCTCAGCCTGAATCAAGGGAAGAGTTACAAACATAAACATATGTACATGCGCATGCATGTTTGTGTGTATCCATGTGTGAGGTTCTCTGAATATGGGTGAACATGTGTGTTAGTCAGAGCGTGTGGGTGTGTGCGTGTGTGGGTGTGCGCGTGTGTGCATCCATAGTATGTGTGTGTGCTTCTTGTGGCGGGGATTGGAATGAGTGCATGAGTGAACGTTTCTGACTGTGTGTCTGTTTTCCATGCCATGTGGTAGGCTCCCCTACTGCACCCTTGGAAGAGGAGTGGGCAATAGTGGCATTACTGGACATTACCAAGAGAAGTTTTTATACAGTGGCAAATGCTGACATTATTTCGAAAAGCCAAAATGAGTTATCTCACAGTGGGAATTACTGGCATTAAAGGGCAAAGGCAACAGAAGTGTTCTTCTTCTTTTTCTATTTTATTGTATATGGTTTACAAGAAACCTTTACACAAAAAAAAGTTTAAGAATAAAGAAAACTTTCATAACATTTGAATTTCGAATATACAAACAAACATTAAAACATAGATCCAATTTCCAGATAATAAGGGACAAATTTAAATTTGAACGGTTCAGTGCAAAACACAGTGCAGCATTGAAAAAGTTCTAAAATAGAAAATAGGCATTCAGGAATTAACAACAGAAATGTTCTAACAACGGCAAATAATGACATTACATTACTAGTGGGCACGGCCAACATGAGTGCCCTTAGAGTGACACATGCTGGTTATTACACACAGCCAAAACAGGCATTCCTACAGTGGCAAATATTGCTGTTACTTGTTGGCACAGCCAGCATGAGTGTTCTTACAGGGGCAAATACTAGCATTATGAGGCACATCCAATATTAGTTTTATGACAATTTCAACACTGGCATTATTGGGCACATCCCACGTGTGGGTGAATATGTTCACAAAGTGCCAATACTGGCATACATATGGGCATATTTATGGCAGGGGGTGGGCACCGCTCTGCATATAAACTTGTTCAATATAATAGTTCCTTTACAAAATAAACACTTGAAGGTGGAAGCCCCCCAAAACACCTCCACACAAGGCGTTCAAAATACAATGGAGAAAAGACCTGGGTGTGAGCGTAGCCAGGATGAAAATGTCTTCTTACAGTGATACAATGCTGCCAGATATTGTGACGGCAAGCATCATGGACAGTGTTTTACTGTGAAAATGCTGGCACACATTGCGGGATAACAAACCTTGGAAATGAGTTGGAAAGTACACTTGTGTACCTTTGGAGAATTGCCGTCTATTTGAGTTTTCCATGTATTTACCCCACAGAACAGATTGTAAATTGTATGATTTGTTACCTAATTTTTCACAAAATGTGTACTGTAAAATGTTCCACAACCAAAGATGTTCTTGTGTGGGTAACACGACCGAATACTCCTTTGTTGATGTGGGCTTGCTACACTTGGTTGCTGACTCTCTCTAGTGGTACATATTGAATTGACCACCATCACTGGCATGTGCTACACTTTTTCATTATATCCAATTTTAATATTGTATATATATAATAATGAATCTAAGGTCTATAGATTACTATGTATACAATTAGGAGAAATTATTACCCTGGAACTAAACAAATATTTGGGGTGAAAATAAGTTTCAAATACATTTAAACTCTTTATAATGCAAGTCAGATGGGACAACAAAATAATATGTTTCTAATTTTTATGGGTAGTGTTTAGTATATAAGTGTTACTCAAGGAACGTGTAGGTTCCTGTGGTTTTGTCTTTGTTTTCATTCCTGTATCGTGATAGGTCGCAAGACAGAGGAGATAATCTTGTGCGGCGGACTTATTTCAGAATTTTACAATAACCAAGCACTTGCATTTAATTCTTGCAAAAAGGCCAGCGGAGGATTGCGTTTTCCAAAAACTCTCAACGCATCTCACAAGAAGCTTTTATTCATTTAATAATGACTATTGAATGTGAGACGCTAGGGACCAAATTCTCAAACCTTTTTGGGAGCGATGCAGGGGGAGGTGCCAATCATGACAGCAACATTTCTGACCATGTCATGACTTCCTTTTTGAAGTGTGACAGATGTGGCTCAAACGGCCTCTGTCACACTTGCATTTCTGCCCCCCAAGCAAAGAACCACTGCCGTGAATTCTATTATCGCATTGATTAATGTCTTGCCCATGCCACTGGGAAATCCAGTCATTAGCTCAATGTCTTGTGTAGGGATACAGAAGATTGAATCTACATTGATGCTATTGTCAGAGGAGACTACTGCCCTCCTCGCTACTATTTGTGAGAAAACACCTATAATCAATTAATCTGCTGGTGCCAACAATGATTCTGGTAATATAGATGACTGATCTGAGGGCACCAGAGCTTTTTAATGACATACAGCTTTAAATGAGAAAGACGAGAAAGATACTGTGTATGCAGATCTCCTAATTGGCGGTAACGAATACGGCATGGCCACCGTTCATAAAAGAAGTTTCATCAATATCGATTTTGACCAGCTCTGGCCTTTTGGATAAGAGCTTACTATGAACACTAGAATTTCCAATGATGAATTTGATTAAATCCATCATATCACCCAGTCCCCAAACCCCTGTTTGTCACTGCCAACACCTCTTCAAAATTCCTCAGCTGTCACAGCTCCCTGTCCCCTTTTTTACATTAAGGTGCAGAAAATTCTTTGGGAGGAATCTACACTCCACCTTCCATCTTTTCTGCTCCACATTTCATCATGAAGAATCCCCTGCATGGTTGCAGCATCACGCTGATAAGGAAGGCCTGGTTCAACATCTAAACCTGGTGAGTTTGTGCCTGTTGGTGGTGGCGGTCGGGGGATTTTCATTTTGGACTGTGTCAGAACAGTTTGGGAGTGACAGGGGCAGCAGGATAGACCTCTGGACAAAATGAGCATGCCCTGACCGATGTCTGATGAACACCTGACAAACGCTGTCTTGTCTTGCCCAAGACATGTCCTGCCCTGACAACAGTTTTCCTAGCAGGCTGCAGAGGACTGCACCCAAGCAAAGTTGAGTGAATTCTGAGGTATCTCTCAGCCTGCCAACTGGGTGACTCTGGCCTCAAATTTCAAGTCTCCCTTTCTCTGAACCAAAGGTGTTTTCCTCCCATAACCCTCAGTTGTAGCTCATGGTAACCGGACTGAAGTTTACAGACTGCCTCTTCCCCCGCTTGTTTTGTTGCAAATTGGATACAATGTATGAATATGCGAGTGAGAGAGTGATGGATTAACTGTGGCAGGGCGAGCTAGTTAAATGGGACATGTATGCAATAGGCCAGTGGTGTGAGTGCAGGGTTGCAGGTTATTTGGCCTTGTAAGGCCTAGTCCACCATTCACCTGATTAGACATCACACCTCCTACCACTGCACACTACACACACAAACCCTCAAAGATGGCAACCACAGACCTAGCCATGAGCACATCAACACTAGCCAAAGCATGATTAAGCTCTCCTCTTTAGTCTGTCGCCCCTTACACATCAGCAGCTATCTAGACCAAAAGAGCTGTAGTCTGGCAGATCTAGAGCTCTCCCCTATTAGTATAATAATTATAATTGGTTATTTATAATGCGCTTAATAATAAGAGGTTTTTAAGCGTGGACTGATAGCATACTCTCAAGTATTGCTATCAAACCAATAGAAAACATATTGGCGCTCAAAAGCCGGGTGTTTCTGACCTGCACCAATCAACACCACAGGTCACTGATGCTATTATACATGACAGACATGCAAAGAAGACATTATATGTAAATATGTATAGCCATTATAAAAACCACTATAATGCAGATATTGCTACTGGAAAAAGGTGCCTTAAAAAGATCTAAAAATTGGCATTGCCAGTAAACTCAGACAATGGGAACAAGTAGATGCACTTCCATTCCCCCACCCCTAGTCAGAAAGAAGCATCATGGGACAGATTGTTGGACTCCAGACCCCATCCTTTGCTGCAGGAGGCGTACAGGGCTCACGGCTAACAAGGTAAGACCTGATGGGCCTCTTTATGTATTTCCTGGCATGATTAGATTTTCCTGGCATGATTTGATTTTCAAGTGGTGAGCGCTCCATAGACTGTTAATTTGCTGGTTAGCTCCAGATACTGTCTGTGCCACAAAAAACATGAATTTACTTAATTACGGTGTTTAACCTTGGTGGGGGCTGTTTGATCAAAGCAACTTTGATCCTCCTGCAACTTTGATCCTCCTCCAACATGGCCACCGCTTCCTTGTGCAGAGGATTGCCGTCACAGACTTCCCCGCTGCTTCTGTGATTGGCCTGCGGACAGCTGAAGAACCAAAAGCAGGCACCGGCAGGCGAAAGATGACCCTCCTACCAAAGCCCACTTCCTGAGGGCCCTGTCTGTGCCTGTCCAGGCCTGGAGGCCCAGAGAGCACCCTCCACCCCCTTTGTGCTCTCTGGGCACCAGCCATGCAGCTTTTCCACCCGTGAACGTGGGCCTCTTGAACCTTGTGCACTCCTCAAGAACACCTGTGAGTTATGGGTGGACATTGTCTTCTCTTCACTTTTCTTTTGTTCCCCACTAACCTTAACAACTGTTGAACCAAGAAATGCCTATTCCATTCTACCTCGGTGCCTTACTTAATCTTTCATCTCACTGCATTCTGTGCCCCCTGTTTGCATTGCATTCTGTGTCTTCTGTGCAAAATTGAATCCTGGTGTGTTTTTTAACATCTCAGCATCCTTTTTGCATTGCATTCTGTGTCTTTTTTCTGTTGCATTCTGTGTTCTCTATGCAAATTCGAACTCTGGTGTGTTTTAAACATCTCTGCACCCTTTCTGCTTTGCATTCTGTGTCTTCTGTACAAATTCGAAACCTGGTGTGCTTCTTAACATCCCTGCACCCTTTTTGCATTGCATTTTGTGTCTTCAGTGCAAATTTGGATCCTGATTTGTTTTTTAAACTCTCTTCACCCATCTGGGTTGCTAAAGTATTCCAAGGGGATCTGTTTTCTTGCTTCCCTTGGCTGCTAGGCTACCCGGTGAGTCTGTGCCCATACCATGCTGTGTCGCCCCTCTTTGTTCTTCTTCCTATCCTTCATCACCCCTTTGGCACTCACCATCTCCCTTATCTTTTCTAATTGCTATACTATCACCTATCCTCCCCCTCTCACAATGTCTGGATGAAAAAAGCTTAAAAAAGACATCCTGACCACTGACCCTGGCCTACCTATCGCAGACACCTATATCAGTGCAACTTCCAGACAAATCTTCACTGATATCCTCTTTTCTTTCCCCTCTCCAGATCTATGGACTTCTTAGTTCATCTCTCCTCTCACATCTTCACCCATTAATGGTGGCACTAGATGGGAATCACTCTAGGCAGGCTTTGCATCATGCAGGTGTATCATTAATATCTATCACACTGACAATTTCCTGGTTCAGGGTCCTCAACCCAACCTCCTCCTTTTTGACTGGCACCTGCCATCCCTCATCAAGTTCCTTACCAGACCTGCTACTCCTTTTTCCACTCTCTCTGTCCCCCCATCCTACTGGTGTACCACATCCCTGCACCTTCTCGGAAAACCTTCAAAGTTGGTGACATCTAGCCATGCTTAATGCTTGTTCTGCCATCAAACACTCTGCCAACATCTGCCTCCTCCTTGAAGACCTTAACCTCGATATCCTTGCTCCTACCAAGACCTCTCCCTGATGGCTATACGATCATCTCCAAGCCTTGCCCTAACCATGCTGACTGTGGGGTTGCTCTGATCTTCCCTGAGTGGGTCCCTTCTTCCCCCATATCCAACCAGCCTTACTCTTCCTTCGAGAGCCTGGTTTGCAAACTGGTCATCTCCCCTACCTCCTCTCTGACCGTTGCCACTATCTACAGACCACCGGCTCTACTGCGCTGTTCCTCTCTGAATGGGCTGATTTCTCCTCTCTATCACAATCACCTATAAACCTCTTCTCCTGTGTGACTTCAACATCCACCTTGACTCCTCAATTACACCATCCACTCTATTCCGTGAACTCTACACCTCAATCTCTCCTGCTCAATTCACACTTATGGTCCTACCCACTCAGCTAGACACATTCTTGATGCCATCATCCACACCAATCGTTCACTCTCCCGCCACTGATCACCCCACTCTCCTGCTCAGACCATTATCTCCTCTCCTCTCAACTGGGTCTTCTCGGCCCTCTGACCGCACCTCCCCCAGCAATGCCAACCTCATTCCTGAATATCTGTCCCATGAGATGAGTGTCAGTTGCTGCCTTTGCATCTACCTTTATCCCTCCGTCTCTCCCCACTACAGACTCTACCTTTGACTCTGCTCTCAGCAACCTCCATCTTGCCATCACTAATGCCCTTGACATTCTTGACCCAGTCATGAGGACCCGTCGAAACATGCCTTCAAGAGTAACACCTGGTACAATTACGAACTTGCAGCCCGAAACATAAGTGCAGAGCTGCGGAACACAAGTGGCAGACCTTTAGCTCACCGGCTGACAAACTGGCATTTTGCCTGCTCGAAAGGCAATAATGACTCACCATTCGCTCCAATAAAGGGCCCACATCCAGGCTCGAGTCTCTGGAGCATCCAACAACACGGCTGAACTCTTTCAAATATGCAAGGAACTAGCCAACTCTTCTGCAGTCTACTCCTCACTTCTTCACTCCCTGGCTCTCTGCAATGCACTGGCCACACAATTGACTGCAAACACTCAGGACATCCCTCTCCCCCTTGCCTTTCTCCACCGCCCTGCCTTCTATGGCCTCCTAACCCCCTCTGCCTTTTTTTGCTCCTTCTCTCCTGTCACACCTGATGAGGTCACCAGAGTTGTCCATTCCATGGTGGTTTCCTCCAAACAGGTCTGCCCCTGTTCCTCCAGAACCATTAAGGATAACATTGGTTCTCTTGCCCCTGCACTTGCTGATTTCTGCAAACACTATTTTGCTACTGGATCTTGTCCCTCCTCCCTCAAGCACTCCCTTGTGTGCCCCTCCTGGAAAAACCTTCTGCAGACCTGTCTTGTCCAGTCAAAGACTGCCCCATATCAATCACCCCCTTCCTTGGGAAACTCTTGGAGAAGCTGGTCTTCCCGCAACTGACCCAGCACACTGATCTTGTTGGTTGCCTATACGACCATCAATCTGGATTCCAAGCATCCAGAGGCACGGAAACTGCTCTTTTGAACACCTGTGAGGAACTGCTTGCATCTCTTGACTCCAACACTCCAGCTGTTCTCATTGTACTTGATCTTGCATCTCAATTTGATACTGTTCGTACTCTCTAAACCTTTTCAGGTATTGGGCAGGAGTCTTCCCAAACTTTAAAATGAGAGTTTGCTTCAACATTGCAAAATCTACTCTTTCAACTTTTGACATTTCCATAATAGCACTGCAGCCAGAATGGGGTAGTCTGCTGAGCAACCATGCAATCCTATCAGCTTTTACAAACTCTTGAACTGCACATGCATACTCAAATGCATTCAACCAATCCATGATGTCATTCTTCTCATTATACACACTGAGCAGATCTTAAGGAAAGCTAGGATGAGAGGAGAACCCAGACCCATGTCCAGATCCCCTGTATCCTGTTGAAACTTGAAGCTTGGGCAGTTCCAACTGGTGATCCTTGTCTTTCTGTTTTTCTGCCTGCTCGATCTTCAGCTTAGCCATGTGAAATTCAGGCTCCTTCTGCTTAAACAGCAGCTCTTGCTTCATGAATTCCAGCATGTCCTCAGCATCAGAGCTTGCAGAGGAAACACTAGACATAGAATCTTCCCTGTCATCATGGGCACCACTGATGAGGGCAGCGACAGCACTGTCAGTTCTGCCAGTGAAAGCTGCTCCACTTCCTTCTGCACTCTCATCAGAGGCTATGGCACTGAGTTGCAACTCTTGCCATTGCATGATTTTCTGAATCATTTCCAATTGTGTATCTTGAGCAGGTAAACCCCTCTCACTACACATCTCTCTCAATGTTTCTGATCTAGAATCATTTAAGGTGGCACCTAAATACATATATACAAGACCATTGGGGTCTAAAGGGTTAATGTACAAAATGGGTCCACAACCTAAAAGGGGAAGGAAACAGGCAGTGCAAATAGTCTTTAGTCGCTTCTGCATGCAACACACTCCTAACTAAGAGGCAGTCCAATCCCTATGAAGAATGGAGCCTAATGCTCAAATGTACATGCAATGCCAGTGCACACAGTAGTTAAAATGGGCAAAACGGGGTCTCTTCAAGGGTCTGTAGCAACTCGGGAAGGTGGGTGAGGAGATGAAGAATAGGTTACCACTATCTGAGGATGGTGTCCACTTGAGTTGATCCCAAGAGTTGGGAATAGTTTGCTAGTTCGGACTAGCAGTGGAAAGGAGAGGGGCCCATAGGGGCCACTTGTGCGTAAAAATTGATGCAGGTGCTAGGGGCCAACATTTAGGGTTGCAATTACTCACCGACCCTAGACAAAACTTCAGCAGTCGAGTACACTTCGGTTGCAGGTTCAAGTGAAGCAATTTGGCTGTTCTGCGGCTTTCAGCAACGAAGATACAGCGATGATTCCCAAATGGACAGTGGCGATTTCTCTCCTACTGGTGGATGAATCAGTTCAGTTTCAATGCAGCAGGTTTCAGGGGCAAGAGGGGTGCAAATGCAGCACACCTGCAAAGTTTGTCACCACGGCTGGGCGACACGGTAACCGCATATACTCCGGTTCTGGCACACTCGCCTCACTTCAGACCTGGGAACACCAAGTGTACGAAATTCGGTGTGAGGGTGTCGTGAACACAGAGCTAGCGATATACCAAGTTTTGAGGGCCTCCTCAAAACGGCAGCAGTATCAGGGCAAAGGGTCTGCGTTAGCTGGTCAGCCCACTGGTTGGCACAGGGACACTTCCGAGAAGGCTTACTTGCAGGGTTTGATGAAGGTGCCGAGAATAGTTGGTCCCACTATTACAATGGGTCGAAGCATCTTCGCAGACCTTCAGGGACGACCAGCTGCAGAGGGGTCCCACAGGACAACAGCGGGCTCGGGGTGCCAAACCTTGAAGCGGGTCACCAGCGGTTCCTCGACTTGGCTTCTTAGTTTCTGGATACTTGGATCCTATTCTTTGTTCAGTGAGAACTCCAGAGATCGACCTGGTATGGGTGTTTGGGGCCTTCTCTTATCCAGAATCTCCTTTGTACCAAAATGAAGAGGACCCAATGGGGGATCTGCTCACATACAGGCATACCATTCATGGCCCAATCACGGACCATGGTGGTCCCAGACATTCACAGCACTCCAGACTCTCTGGCACCCAGGATGTGTATTGGAGCCAGACGTTCCAGGCCACATACCGAAAACACACACACAAGGCATGCAGAAGCCCACGAAAGCTTGTCGTTTCGAGGGAGAATGCATGCCCACATAAGGACTGACCCGGGTCGGCTCGACCTGGGAAAGGTGAAGGGGCAAGATGGCCAAAAGACAGGACAAAGAACCTCGTGGCATGGCCATTTAGGAGCCAGGCCGCCTATTTGTGCCAAATGCAGTAATCGCGGTTTACTGGGCAGAAAAGGGTTAAAAAATATATGAAATGATAAGCTGCCACCGGCACTGTTGAAGGCACATCTACACTTTTCCTAAAAAATCCTTCAAGAGTACCTAGGGCCTTTGGAAATGACTAATAGACCCAAGTGTACTGTACTGGAAGGTACATTGTACACTTGTTACATGTTGCAGAAAAGTTGCAACATTAGAAAGGACTAAGGGAAACAAAGTCTCCCAGTACTGACTGTCTTATGGGCATGTAAATTTCCCCATTAAAAGGGAGTGAAAAGCCCAGAGGAGTGCAGCAGAAGGCTGGGCTCCTATGGTAAAGTCAGACTATTGTGTTAAACAGCAGCAAAAAGTTGGGGGTGGGAGGCACACAACTGGAGGGGAAATTTCACATAAATGGGAATCATTCCTAACAACTGTCAACCACTCCATCCTCATAAAACGGCTCCACGATACCCTTGGTATTTCGGAGCGGGAACTGGACTGGCTGACCTCCTTCCTTAATGAGTGTCTGCCCCAGGTTACCCTGGGCTCTTTCTTCTCCCCCACTTCTATATCCACCTCCGGCGTCACCCAGGGCTCCAACCTTTCTCCTTGGCTCTTTACCACCTATCTTGCTCTGCTTGAACACCTCATTTCCACCTTCTCCCCAACTTCCAGTGTTATGCAGATGACACACAACTCTTTTTCAAATTTCCCTCTGATCCGCTCCTTACTTCCTACATCACTACTGACTGCCTATCTGCCATACAGACCTGATGCACTCCCAATGATCTCTGTCTCAATGCCAGCAAGACTAAGATCCCTCCTATTGCGACTCCTGCTCCCTCTTTCTTCCCCTCACTCTGGCCTTCTTCTATGGTCTCTCCCCCTTCTCCTTCATCTGAAGCCAGAAACCTTGAAGTCATCTTTGACTCCTCTCTCCTTCCTCCCTCACATTCGGGACATTGCCAAGAAGGCCAACTTTCAAATTTACCTCCTCCCAGAAGCTCAATGTCTCTACAGGTCTGGTTCCCTCTAGGCTAGTCTACTGCAATATCTTTTTCCATAATTTACCCTCTTCTTCTCTATGACCCCTCCAACTAATCCAGAATGGGGCTGCAATACTTATCCTTGGCCTCAAGCCCAGGTAACGCATCTCTCCGGCCCTAAAATCTCTCCATTAGCTCCTGTAGCTGCACCAATCAAATTCAAATCCCTCTGCATCATTGATAAGGCTGTCTGAGGCCGTTGGCCACGCTATCTACAACTGGCTCTCACTAAATACTCTCCCTCCAGATCGTTACATTCATCTGGCAACTCTCTGTGTGTCAAGTGCTTGCTAAACAGCGAGCTGGTGTCCAATCTCTTTCCTCAGCAGGATCCCTCATATGGATGCTCCTCAAGACCCTGCTTTTCACCTCCTCCTTCCCTTCCTCCCTCCTCTGCTAAACCCAAAAGTTGCTGTGATTGGTGACCAGGGCACTTATGTGTCCTCCTGGGTCCTGGCTTCCCACACCCAATCGCCTTCAGCCTCTGCTCGCTCCCAGCACTTGCCTTAGCACACACTGGCCTATTCTACCACAGGCCTGCACTTACTTATTTATTGGCAGCTAACCACTCTCAGCAAGTCACTTAACAGCTGCTTACTTCCCAGCACTTCCCTCTTTGGGTACACCCAACACTTACCCCCCCCCCGACCCCCTCATCCCTTCTCTCTCTCTCTGCACTTGCACTTTGTGAATGCTCAGAAGGCCTAGTAGGTCCACCTCTATCTTTCATTGTTATATTTGCTTACTTTCCCATATTCGCTCCCTGTTGCCCTGTCAGCGCTTAGGAACACAATGTACTTGATGTGTAACCGCCTTACAAATGCACAATAAATAAATAAATAAATCAATAAATAAATAAATACCCAATATCAAAAATGGTAAAATTGCTATTGAAAAAACTGAATGCTGGCAAACTCTGATGGATACTATTCAAACTAACAACTCACGTGGTTTCTGGAAACTAGTTACCTGGGATACTACTGCACCATGTATTAGCATTGATGCTTCCACAGAAAATTGGGAAATATACATTAATAACACCATTGAAAGGTGACCTTGTGATTATAATAAGACGGAAATTGCTGTTGGCAGGTGGGAATATCGGAAACAGCTTGAATACACTATGCGATCAGTTCGGCATCATACTGTGATAGTTAAAACACTTGCGGCTAAGCATTGCAGATTTTCTTTGAACGCTGTCAAAGATGTCTATGAAATTACAATTGCCTCGATTGTGTTTTATGAAGCGGAAATCTGGGCACTAGCAAAAAGGCAAGACCTTAATAGGCTTGAAATCTATTGCCTTAAACGTTTAATAGGACTACCCTTTAATCTCCCCATAGAATATTTTTGGTCACTAGGTATTACAACGATTGAGACAAAATTACAACAGAGACAACTTCATTTTCACTGGAAATATATTAGTGCCGATTTTCCTAGTAATACGCATTGTCATTAAAGAATAACTGTTGATAGACTTATGTATGATGCCATGAAGTGGTGGAACGTCTTGAACATGGTTACATAAGAGACTATTGCCTCCCTATTTAGGAGTGTAACAAAAAAGAGGTTTGCTGGGGTAGACTGTGAGACTGTGACCAAAACACAGTGGACCTGTCAACTAAAACCCATAGAGTACCTTGTTTTTGTCCCTAAGAGATGCACCATGCCTCTATATTTAGAACAATTCCCGAACACGAAATTCTGGAGGAATTATCTTAGAGTTCAATTTAATACTGCATGAACTCTACAAGTAACGGGAGTATCAGCAAAGAGAGAGAAGGACCTGTGAACTGTATCATTGCAATGAATTAGAATGTGCAAAACACGTACTACCTTCCAAGTTGTGACAGATTTACATAATAGACATGTTATGATGAGAGTGGCAGAGACCCCCTCCATTTGTGTGGTTGTGCTCCAACCTAATTAACGTTGCATATGTGTTTAAAGGGATGTGGGGGGGGGGTAGAGCCTGTGTTGTGACCAGAGATGGACTAGGAAGCAAAAGAGACCTAGAAATATTTTTCAAAGTGGCCCCATATTACACATTTTCAGCAAGCCCAACCCTTTTCCAATGAGAACATGTTGAAATAAAATCGGTTACCATACTAAAGGGTCCCAGGGTGCAGAGACCTACAGGGAAATCTCCAGAGTTCCCCATAGGCCAGTGCACTGCGGGTTGTGGCCCAGACCGCCATCCAGAGTGTCTGCATGCAGATTCAGAGATCAGTGGCAGCACAATGTTGGTTTGGCAATGGTATTTTTGAGCCACACTGAAGTATGACTACAGCTGGAGAATGGTATCACTGGTTCCAGCACCATCTTCTCCCTGAAGATATCACCCAAGCAGAGCCCACACAAGCATGTAGCTAAGAACCCACCTGACCTTGACTGTCAAGTCAGTTTTCTGAAGGCAGATGGAGAGAAAGCATTTGCTCATAATGATCATAAAGCGTAACGTGGACCTACCACACCGGCTCAGGAAATAAGCGTCCTGATGACGAAGCAGTCAAGTCTGAAGTACCCGTGAACGTGGGCACAACTCAGGAGCCGAGTTTGGAAAATCTTAGTGAAGAACTATGGCACAGGGAAGGGTGGAGTTTACGGCTGATCCAAACATGAATGCCAGACCTTTTATAGTTTCACTGTGTTGAGGTTCCGTGTGAAAGAAGTAAATAGAGTGACATAGAGCCCCATCAACCACATGGGCCAAGGCAAGGGGAAATTGAAAGGGGCAATCAGTGATTGGAACATAATCACAGGCCTCAGAGGAGGCCTGGATGACATCCACTGTCCAAAAGGGAAAAATTGGGTATAACAGGAGGTTGTAGCTCGGTTTGATGGTGGGTGGAGACTCAGAGCAAGAAGGAAATCACTCTTGGGAAAGCCATCAAAGTCCAAGATGCCGCAGCTGATGAATCTTTGGGTAGTGATGCTGCTAGTGAGCCAGCAAGCCTACTTAAGGATTTAAGAGAGGTCTGGAGGACACTAGAAGCAAGGGCCAGGGCTGTGTGGCTGCACCTCAAGGATACACCCTAGCGTGGGAAGCCATTGAGGTTCCTCACCAAGGCTACCAGACAGGGTAAACATAAATGTTTCTGACTCTATTGCTCAAGGTGGGAAATACTCTACATCAATTTCCAGTGAGAAGAGAACCATAACCCTTAGAGTACATACCCAGACAGAGAACAAGAGAGAGAGAGAGAGAGAGAGAGAGAGAGAGAGAGAGAGAGAGAGAGAGAGAGAGAGAGAGAGAGAGAACAAGAAAGAGCAGTCAGAGAGAGAGAGAGAGGCACTCTTAACAAGATATGAAGGGCATCATATGCCTTGTAGTACAAGTACTGTGCGGAAGACCCTATAACTCATAAAATATCCCTAGCTTGAGAAGGGCAGCATGTCCCTTACAGTGACCTGGGGTATTATAACCCTTGGCCAGCAGGCGGTGGACATGGGACAACCCACTTGGTGTTGACAAAATATCCCTGTGTCAGGGAGCCAGGAGGCAGCTGGGCACTGCATCCTTGAGACCGTGTTGCTCTAGAGATCCCGTGGAAGATCCGTATCCCCACAATGGGGAAACAATGGACAGTTTATCATTTGACCCATTCTGATATTTCTGTTGTAGAGCTATCCCAAGTAGGGATGTCTTGTTTTGGTGTGGAAAGGTACCTTTACATTATTAGAGATTTTCCCATCCCCCGCCCACACTTGTAAATAAATTGTACTTGCAACTTTTTTTGAATCCTTGCTGATAAGCCACAGGTGTCCTCCCAATAGTATGTTTAGGTGGGATGCGAGGGCCGTTCACAAGATTGTGTTAAAATGCCGATCAATACCTACTTGGAGGGGGGTGAGGGGTTAGGCATATATGTATAGTACTTCTCTGGATAGAGTTGGTTTCAAGGTTGTCTTTGAAGGTCAATTTTGGTCTCTAGGCTGCTTGCCTGAATGCCCAACGCACCAAAGACCACGTCACTGTGTGCGTTGCACAGTGTGTCAGGCTTCCAGGGAGGCTTCCTGGAGAGCATCGGTGGAGGCAGCCATGGAATGGTGTTGGGGCAGAGGGAGTGAGGTGGCAGGACGGTGCAGCTGTTGGCTGGGCGTTGGGGGGGTACCACAAGAAATGGCATAGGCGAGGGAGTAGCCATAAGAGCGACCTTGCGGCGAGCAGCCTTTTTAGCTCCCTACCGCAATGTTGGTCTTTTGTTCAGGGTCATCAGACTCTGAACCCTTGAAGGCATACAGGCTGGATAGGGCTCTTTCTTTGGCTTCCACTGCATTCCCCAGGTGGGATCCTTCCACGCTGTTGGCTTCCTCCATTGTTGTTTGGTTTTCATGTGACACGGTGAATGGATGTTCTTGCACTGCAGCTCAGATTTCTGATAGGCATATAATGAAAGGCAGATTTACTTGAGTAGTCTGGACCTTTGTCCAAAGGCTTTGTTCACGAGGCACGTGACTTTGAACTTAGTGTGCTGTTCAGTAAGGGATTCAGGGGAGCAGGCATAAGACAAGTCCAGTTCAAATATAAACATTGCTTGGTCAGAATCCTCTGCTGTGCTTGTGAAGGCCATCTGAAGTGGTATCTGTGGGTAATGAATGGTTTTCATTGCCCTCCATGGTTCACTGACTCTCAGAATAGCAACACGGGGCCGAATTGTAATACAGATGTATGTGCTATTTTTCTCTTTTGATTAATCGCCGTGATAGCCCTTGTTTAATACATTAGCTCAGTGTTGCACATAGCACGAACACAGTGGGAGCTCCGCCGCTCCAGGTCTCAGGTCGAGCTTCAGGTCTTGCTGGAAAGGTTACATGCATTAATATCCCTGCAAAAATATCACCATACAGGAATGCTGCCATATTTTTGCAGCAATATTAACCCATTAAACCTGCGGGGGAGTCCTCGGCAACTCCCATATTATTTTAAAGGCAGCGGGGGATACCCACGCAGCCCACGCTCCCATTTACCCCAAACATTATCCCCACTAATAATATCGCCGATGGCTGTTCCCGACGACCATATGTATGGCGATATTATTGGTGGGGATAATATTATCTGGAACCGCTGGAAAATGGTTTTGCCAGTTGCTAGGAGAGGTTAAGCAGAAAGGTCATGTGTCTACATTTCTAAAGTGGTTTAACACATGTACTGATATTTTTGCGCTAGGGAGAAATATTAAGAGGGCTGGATGGCCGTCAAGAAGAGGAAGCAAATTTAACATCAGATAACCAAGAGATCAAATTAGTTTGCTTAAATAACCCAGTCTTTCGGTTGTTTTTTTTCTGCAGGAAAACAGTTCAGGAAAGGTGCACAGGGTGAGAGGGAGGGCGTTCCAAAACCGTGTAACTTGGTGAAAAATCTGCCAGCAGTAGGCCATAGGCCAGGGGAAGGGAGCACAAGGGAGTTAGTGGACTGTTGAATAATGAAGTTTGCTTGGTGGAATATAATGTGGACGTTTAGAAGCCGAGAAAAGAGGACGAGTAGCGTGAATAGCCTGGTGGACAAGATGGCAGAACACAATGTGCCTGTCCACAGGGAGCCAGTGTAGAGCAGGGACAGCAGGCGAGACAGGACCACAGCAATGAAGACGCATCAGCAGTCTAGCCGCCGCGTTCGGGAAAACCTGCCGTCGCACCATATTTGTATTTTGTATTTGTATGTATTTGAAGAACGGGGATGCTAGTTACGATCAGAAATGACTTACAATAACACATTTACAGAAGGCGGAGACATTCCCCTGAAGGGCGCCTGTACAAAATAGCACAAAGATGAGAACAAGTGAAGAGCCGGTTTATAAGGGTGTAAAAAATATAAAAGAAAAAAGCTAGCCTACATAGGTTAATTGGCCCGGGGGCGTACTTCAAAATAAACAGGAGTCCTGTCTAAATATAATAATAATAATAATAATAATAATGTGATAAAATACCATAGAATAATATGAGAGCAATAGAAAAATAGCATTATGATAGTCCAATGTATGATTGATACTTTATTTATTTATGTTGACATTTATAAAGTGAACCGAACCCGAGGGCAACTTAGGTTTCTTTTAATTTGAAATAAGGCTAAGTATGTTAACCCCATGCAGTAAAAGTAAAAAGGTGCAGCATCCTGCCGAGAAGGTGCAGCGAGTAAAAGTATGACTGGACTACAGTTGAAATGGGTGGTTAAAGAGTTAAGCCCAACCCAGATTTTTCACACTCTGTATCAATGAAGGGCAGATGCCCAGCCACTCTGGCCAAAAAGCTGGGCACGAATGCTCGGGGTTGTGTACAGTTTTAAGAATGTCCTTTTTCAAACCCTTCACTTTGAAGCGTGGATGGCACTTCCGTATAGCCACCTCTTTGAAGCATTGTTTAAAATGTTCTGCTGTTAATGCCTGATCACCATAGATACTGGGAATTATCTGGGTGTATTGGTGTACATCTCAATTAAGGGTGCCTTGTAGGCCTTGATTTTCCAGACTATAATAAGCTTATAACAAAAAACAGAATCAAGGCCATCATGTCATACAAACGCCCCATTACACCACCTGATGTTTCATAGTGGTTTATTCACAAAACATAACTTATTCATTGACTATACATAGTGATCTATACACTTTTGACAGACTCACATGCGATTATTCCAACATATTCTTATGTGATGATATTTGCCTAAAAATTCACATTCCTTCCTTTTTTTAGACAAAACTATCCACTTTTTTGAGCCAAGCCCGGACCCCCTTTTTGTATGTGCAATATAATAAGACCTTGTAATTATTTCAAGGGTCAATCCAACATTGTAGTCTTTTCTTTCATGTTTGACCTGCCCTTTGCAGTGTCATGAGTAGTTCTTAAAATGTCGACACAGTGTGTTTCGGCCGTCTCCATGAGGCTATATTCTTGCTCCAATGAATTGCGGCCTTCATCACGACATAGCTGAATTGTTCAATCTCACTCAATGTGTTTCTGTGTCTATAATTAACATTAAAAACAATACGGGTTTACTTAAGGAAGAACTGGAATTTTGGGGCCCCCTCTTTCCCAACTGTTTTAATGCCTACCTTGAACTTGGGAAATATTCACTGTCATGGAGCAAAGCGATAATATAACCCAATTTTAAAAAAGGACAATATGGGTAGTCCCCTATTTCATAGGCCAATTTCTTTGCTAGATAGCTCCTTTAAGATTTTTGTACATGCAGTCCTGGAACACGTGGAACAGTGGATTGCTGTCAGTGAGGTACTTGTAAATATTCAATATGGCTCCGGTCCAGGGTTTGGGGTCTAGAGATCAAGCCCTTAACCTATATCTGGTGGGAGCATCCTCTATTTTTGTCAAGGGTGAGCCTCTCTACCTGGCCTTCATGGACCTGAGCACAGCATTCGATAAAGTGGACAGAGTGCTGTTGTGGAAGGTGCTCAGGTCCATGGGATTTCCAGAGGAGTTGATAAAAGTGATACAGATTATTTCACGAAAACACCACTGCTTGTGTAAGATACGGTCAACAATGACAATGCACAGTCTTTTCCAGTGGCTTCGGTAGTGCGCCAGGGGTGTGTGGTAGCTCCCGTTCTATTTGCCCTTTAAATTAATGGTCTCTGCCGGGCACTGGTGGAAACTTATGCCGACTTCCTTAGGCTAGGTGGTTTTCCGCTTCCAGTGTTGGCCTATGTCGATGATAGTGTTTTGATTTCCCGCACCCCTATAGCCCTACAACATCTAATAGAGGCTTACACCACATTTATGTTGAACCTTAAGCTAGCAGTAAATTGTAAAACATCTGCAGTAATAGCTTGTTCGAGTAGAGGTGGCAGACTGCTAAAGCTTCGAAAAATGTGGAGTGGGGTCGAAATAATTCCTAGGGTAGACACATTCGATTATCTTGGGTTCACCTTTAGTGAAAACTGGGAGGGGACCTTTCATATAGAGAAGCAGTGTTCTAAAATGAAGCAAGCCTTTGGGGGGCCTGACCCGCTTCAAGAATATGTTTTCTGGGCAACCGATTAAGATGATTTTGGAGGTATATAGAGCCCAAACAAAGGCCGCAACAAATTATGGGGCAGCTTTGTGGGCCATGGAGAAAGTTAATCTAATGGAAATAATAGAAATACTTTCCTAAAAAAGCTGCTTGGTTTACTTAGCTCGGCACCAAACTTTGTCGTACACATTGAACTTGGAATGCCCCATATCGGTGATGAGCGGCAAACGGCTCCTCTCCTATATTGGCTGGCACTTTGGTCAAATCCAAAAACAACTTTAACACACATGATTATTAAAACTCTGTCCAACAGCCTGACAAAACATGAAATACCATGGCTGACTTATATTTATAGGTGTATATCCAAGCTCAATGTGCAGAGTTTGCAATGCCCGCTCACTCTTTTAACTCCAGTCACTGTGAATACATATAGGCAACTCTTGCACTCCATCAGTGTGGCCAACAGAGAAACAGCTGGGCTCCAAGTGGAGTTAAACAGAAAACACGTGCTAATTGCTGGCCTAGAGGGCATCCAGCCGTACCTTTTGCACAGTCATTAGCCCACTGATCGTTGGGCATAGACCAGGGCACCCTTTAACTCCCCACGGCTTAGGACGAGATTGAAAAACTGGCTGTGTCTAGAACAGTCCACAGCCTGTCCGGGGTGTAATTGTCCTGAACAAGATCTTTTACATTTCATTGTGTTTTGTCCTTTTTTATTGTACTTCTCCTTAAACATGTGGGCTTTACTCAAGCAAGACCTGCCTTGATATAATTGCTGCAAGCTCAAACTATCCCAGTGGCATGGGGCTGTTTAAAATTTTTGAGAAAAGCCTGGCATCAGCAAAAGAAAATGTTTGGAAGATGAAACAGCACATGCACTTTATATTAATATAATGTTTTTTTTTTTTTTTACCATTTACGATGTACAAATGGTGTTTGCTTATGGTTTTTGTTTTTAATTGTATCGAGCATTCTTGTACGATTTATGCATTGTCTGTAATATTGGTTTATGGATTTTCTTTTATCAGAATAAACTTTATTGATTGATTGTATATGTAAACACGGCAGTATGATATGTACATTTAAAAAGGACAAAATATATCTGTCAGCAAATAATTTGACTAGTCAATTCTGTTCTATGCTAGAACAACTTGCCTAATAGGGAGTGTCTACAAGCATGCACCTACTGTGTTTGCCGACATCTAAACTGGGGAGACAAGCGCTCATGCACCACTGTGTGTTTACCTTTTGCTGAACTCTACACCGCGACAAATGCTGCCCGTAGTAAATAACGGTGCGAGTATCATGCATGCATAAATGGGTAAAGCATGCATTTTAAAACCAAGCCCTAATGCGGGCTAAAACAGCTGAAAATGTCCGCCTGCATACTGGCAGCCCCATTGCGAACTCACCGTAATTTCTTTGGAGCCGTTCACTCATCAACCCTGTAAAATGCTGTCACTCTTGTTGGTATGATTGGGTTGCTAACTATCCGCAACCATGTGATACTAAGGTCCAGGATACTTTTCCTTGGTCGCTCGTATCATGTGACAGGTTGGCTGTCAGGCCGGACCCCGAAATACGAGATGAAAAAACTCTGCCGCCATTTTCAGAGGTTTGCGCAAAGGGCCTTGCATGTGTGAGTCCGGCTCTAAAACCTCGATGGTAATGCGATCACACTGCAGATGTACACAGATGTACAAAAACAGGTGCATGATTGTAGACACTCCCTATTAGGCAAGTTGTCCTGGCCTGGTTTGGGTGCCGTGGGGCGAGATGCCAACATGTCATACTCCCATGTTTACATATACACTGTATTGTTTTTAATTTTATTTATAGACACAGAAACGCATTGATTGGGATTGAACAATTTGGCTATGTCCTGATGAAGGCCTCAATTCATTGGAGTATGAATATAGACTCCTGGAGATGGCCAAAACACACTGTATCGACTTTTTAATAACTACTCACGACACTGCAAACAAAGGGCGGGTCAAAAATAAAAGAAAGGACTACCATTTTGAATTGACCCTTGAAATAATTACAAGGTCTTATTATATTGCACATACAAAAAGGGGAGACCAGGGTTTGGTCAGAAAGTCGATATTAAAGGTTTTTTGTGTCTAAAAAGAGCAAAGAATGAGACATTTTATCTGAATATCATCACAGAAGAATATGTTGGAATGATCGCATTTGAGTCTTTGAATAGTGTATAGATCACTATGTATAGTCAATGATTAAGTTATGTTTTTTGAATAAACCACTATGAAATATCAGGTGGTGTAATGTGAAGATTATGACTTGATGCCTTGATTATGCATTGGTGTACATACAAAATTAGAGGCCATATGACTCTACATTATGAGTCGATGGCAACATAGATATTCTGAGGAATTCGACCATCCGCACGGGGAGAATGCGCTCCCCTGGGCTTTTTGATTTTTTGATAATAAGAATAAATGATGGGAGATCAACCTCCGAGAAATGTGTGAGGCCATTCTGCGCACATTCCATCTGCTTCCCACACAAAATGCATAGTCACCTGTACTCCGGGAAGACACAGCCTACAGGTGCTGTCTTCCCCTGTCATATTCAGTTGGAATGTGACTGCCACAGGTATATCAAAGCATCTCAAGAAGGGGGAAGGCACACCTTCCTCCAGCCAAGGGCATCCTAATTTAAACATCAAAGGCTCCATGGATCTGCATTCCTTTTGTGGTAGGTCAGCTGGTGGTAGTGCATACTAATGAGAGATAATTGAGGCAAGCCTAGAGGAGAGGCGTGGTTGCCGAAGAGACAACAGGAAGGCGGGGCTAACACCCCTTTGGTATGCAATGTGTCAAATTGAAGCTAGTTCCCATCCCTCTGTATTAAAGTCAATGAATGTCTGGGTCCACCAGTTGCCGTAGGTGTGTGCACCAAGACCCCAACCGGCCCAAAGAGCTGGGGTTTTCCCAATAGCAATTTAAGATGG
This sequence comes from Ambystoma mexicanum, assembly GCF_040938575.1. Taxonomy (NCBI): domain Eukaryota; kingdom Metazoa; phylum Chordata; class Amphibia; order Caudata; family Ambystomatidae; genus Ambystoma; species Ambystoma mexicanum. The sequence continues at coordinate 608,459,793 of NC_090922.1, read as the reverse complement.
AATAGCAGCACCTGTGAGATGGATGGGTATGCAGATTAATACTCAAGCATCAAATCATACTAACAACTCAATTGTTTGGCAAAGGCAGTCCGTTTAATGACAAGTACAAAAAACGGGGAGTCTCATGAATATCAGTGGATGCGTGATCTTCCCTCTCGCTTCACAACTCCCACGAACTTCATAAAAAACACATCATTTATACTAAAAACTTGTCATCATTGTCGTTTAAAGCTTAAAAGTTAGCATGCATTTCTATTGGTTCTAGGAAGGTAACTTTAATATAGGTACTATATCTGTATATGTTAACCGAGTAAGGGGATTGGGTAAACACTGTCAGGTGGGGCATCCAAGCCCTTCCTTCAAAATGGCTACTGTAGACGTCACTAAAAGTATGACATCCCATTGGTTCTACTAACTATAGGACCCTAGATTACTTGGTCCGTTATGATTGGGTTGGCACCAACCCCACTCATACTTTTCCACTTTGCCTAGCAGCATGCAGAATGGTCGGCCAGGTGCAGGGTGCCCACCAGCTCCCCCAGCCTTCCTCCAATTATTGTTACAATCAATCATCGCTTTAGTGGTCATGTATGAATTATTTCACTGTGGTTGTCCTGGAGACTGCATCGCCTGTTTGGAAAAGTTTGGATATGTTCCCCTGGCCTACTGCCATGCGTAGGTATGAAAGTCTCACTTCTTCTCGCTCGGCTGGTCACGTGATTCAGACACTGTGAACTTGCCTCTTCTTCATGTAATTCATGTATTTGATTTTCGGTTTGCCCACCACCTGCCTTCGGTTTCTTATCTTGACCTTTCTGAGCAGGATATTCTGTTCTTCGCTTCATTACGTGTAGCTACTGTTCATCTATTTTAGCTGATACGACCTCGGCTTTTTTGGCACAATTTGCCTCTGCTGAGTTTCGCTTCTGCTGTTTCTTCTTGATTTGCTAAATATGAAGCTCTCCTCGTGTGTTCTCTAGTAACCTTTGGTTGATTCTGCTTCTTGTGCAAAGTGGAAATATACTTATATAACGTCTTCTTTTGAGGTAGATATGTATAGGTGGCGCTTGCTGCAATCTATCTTACTACTAAGCATAGCAAGCTGCACGATTTAGCTTTCTTGCGGTTCCAAGCATATGTACATTCGTAAACTAGTCGAATATCTTCATCATGCTCATGGCATAAGCTTCTTACATTTGACATCGTCCTTTCGCTTTAGGTTCACGATGTCCCTTGTCCATGGCGTTTCGTCTCTTTACGTCATTCTCAGGTCGTCATATCTTCTACATGTGGGTCAGTCCAGCTTCTTGTGATGTCAACATTCACCTTCGTTTAAGACCTTTTTTGGCTTCTTCAGGGACTGTACTCAGAGTGGGGGGCAAAAAACATACCAATGGTCCAGAGTATATGGAAAAGTTATCTCAATGGTGATAGAGTTGACAACCTATGTGGGGAAAGCAGATGTAAAAAGGCATAATATGGTAGCTGGTAGGGGAATAGGGTACCACATTGAAGAGTGAGTTACAATCACAGATTTCAACTTACCCTGTGGGTTCAGTAAAACAATAAAAGGGATAAATATTCTGTCCTAATGTAGTGGTTATCATCAAGAAGAGTCTACAATGACAAGTATTTACAAGAAAAGCTGTTAGATTGGGGGAGCATGTGGCTGCTAATGATATAACGGTGCAAAACAGCATGAGTAATTGTGTAAAGTGGCATACCTGTATAAAGAGAATAATCCAATGTGACAATGGCAGGGGCTTAATCCCCAAGGCAGCATAAGAGGTGGCTGGATTCTGTCCGAGCAGGAAGCGGGAAGGAAACAGTATGTGTAGGAGCACTGTTTGACTCGTTTAATACATCACTCCATACTTTCTGTCACTGTATTATTTTCTTCATCACAGCTCAAGTTGGTGGTTTATTTTTACATTGCTCTCTTTGGGCCTATTGTCTGACTCTGGCAGCACACTATCATACCTCTTCTAACCACGGGTGGCCCATGAGATTCTCCCACTGTGTAATATTTTTCAAAAGCACAACATGAGCAATCCTCTCATTTACTTTTATTTTTCACCACAATTATTCCACTACCGTGGATGTATGACAATATCATCAATTGCGAACATCATTCTACGTGCAACTGAAACATGGTATAGCTACTTACCTGATATTATTTTTTTAAATGTCATGTGATCTGGATTTAACAAACTAATGTTTACTTTTGTTTATCGTTGCTAAATATCACACCCACATATGCAAATCCATGATGCTTGCATATTAACTGTCAAACATTGAAATTGTCTATTTTCCTTTGTTTCCATTTCATATTGACACATTTTTCAGCCTTGACAACGACCCAGGGGGTCGAAACACGTGTCGGCTGACTTCTCTACTAGTGAAATAAATTTCAAGACTTGTTATAGATAACAGACTCATTGTGGACTTATAGTGGAATAACTCAGCCTATCTAAATACATAAGATTTGCGCGTTGAGTGTTCCTTCATTCTGTTACATAAGTCCATGGAAAATATGTTGCATTTTACCAAACCTTTAAGAAACAACAGAACAGTCTGAGAACCTGTGCGCCTTTGCGAATACTGCTGCACAGCACACTGCAGATAGGAGAACCCACAGAACGCTGCAGAATCTCTCTGTGTGGTGAAGTGAATCCAAGACGCCACCGCACATCGTGAATGCCTGTCAAGACGTGTGGTCCCACCTTAACACAGATAGACCCTCGGGTAATTAACCAATACCAAACTTGGAATAATAATAACATGAGGAAAGTGATTCAGTATCCCTAAGGGACACACAAGAGAGAACTCAAAAAGGCATGGCTGGGCTGGGGTAGCAACAGTCTGTGAGACAAACTCAAAGGAAGCAGACATGCTGATTTCCACTTCCTTGATACAAATGGAGATTGCTGAAAATAGGAAGGTGGAGAGGAGGGGTGTCTGGGGAAAGGCAGAATTCTGAGGAGACATTAGAATGTCAGTGCCTGGTAGAAGGCAGCCCACGCGTTGAATGTTTGGATGGCGAGACAAGGCAAATCTGAGCTTGCCAGGTGAGTGTCTCAAGCACCTCCCTAAATCTCCGGGAAAATTGGAAAACTAATTCCCAAGGCTTTGCACCAGCAGCCCCATGGAAAACAGCAGAAGAGAGAAGCCTGGCCCGCGGCCAGAAGGTGACATCATATTGCCTGCCTTGAAAGGATCCTGAATGTGGTATGGTGAAATTTCCATTGACCTGTTTAGAGTCCAGAGAGGACACAAGCTCTACGAAGGACCTGCTGGAAATCCACAGCGAATCCAAGGTCCATGAGAGGCCTGTTGTGAATCCCTGCGGAATGCAAGATGCAAAAATCCCTGTTCTGAAATCTGAGACACCCAAAGTCCTGGGAGGATATGCTGTAAAACATGTGAAACCCAAATGCCAGCGAGGGCATGCTGTGAAACTTTAGAAACGCAGGGCACATGGAGACTGTGGAACCCAAAATTCATGGAGGGCATGCTGTGATATATGAGAAACCCAAGGCACAGGGAGGCTGTGAAACCCAAAATCCAGGGAGGGCATGCTGTGAAACCCAAAATCCAGGGAAGCCATGCTACAAGACCTGTGAAACCTAAGACACATGGAGACTGTCAACCCCAAAATCCAGGAGGGCATGCTGTGAAACCCAAAATCCAGAAGGGCATGCTTTGAAAAATGAGAAACTCAAGGCACAGGGAGGCCGTGAAACCCAAACTCCAGGTAAGGGCATGCTACGGTACATGAGAAACCCAATGCTGTGATGCCCAAAATCCAGGAGGGCATGTTGTGAAACATGAGAGACCCAAGGCACCGGGAGGCTGTTAAACCCAAAATTCAGTCATGCTGTGAAACATGAGAAACCCAAGGCACAGGGAGGATGTGAAACCCAAAATCCACGGAGGGCATGCTGTGATACATGGGAAACCAGATGCTGTGATACCCAAAATCCAGTGAGGGCATGTTGTGAAACATGAGAAATGCAAGGCACGGGTATGATGTTAAACCCAAAATATAGGAGAACATGCTGTGAAAGATGAGAAACCCAAAGCACAGGGAGGCTGTGAAACCCAAAATACAGGGAGGCCATGCCACGTGACCTGTGAAAACCGAGATTCAGGGAGGACCTGTGATGAAACCTGAGAAACCCAAGGCAAAGGGAGGCTGTGAAACCCAAACTCCAGGGAGGGCATGCTGTGAACCATGAGAACCCCAAGGCACAGGGAGGTTGTAAAACCCAAAATCCAGGGAGGGCATGCTGCGAGACCTGTGAAACCCGAGGTCAGGGAGGACCTGCGGTGAAACCTGAGAAACCCAAGATTTAGGAAGGCCTGCTCTGAATCCTGAGAATCCTAAGGGTCAGGACAGACTTAAAGTAATGTCTGAGCAACCCAAGGTAACCTGAAAGTCCTGAAACCCTAAGGGTGGGAAGAAGCCCACAGGTGAATGTTCAAGGCACTGGAGAGGACAAGAAAAAGAATGTTGTGGAAAAAAATATCCGGTAGAAGTTCTGAAACACGTAGTGAAAGCAGAGAAAGATGCAAGGAAAGTCCAGACTAGGGATCCTTGCCAGGAACTGTTGTTTGTATTGATTTGGAGTAAGCTCAGGGATGGACATTTCAGAACGGGATTTGATAACTCATTTGTTGGCCATATCCTGAAATACTTGTGTTGTTAGCTAAGTGTAGCCAGGAGGCCAAAAGACTCAATATTAGTGTTGGGACTTTTCTGTTGGTCACATTTTTTGGAACATTGTATGTAGATTAGACTGTACCAAAGTGCCAAAGTGGCACACACTCTTAAGACTATGTTTTGACTATGTGATTTAGAATATTAATTAGGTCCTCATTACGAGTTGGGTGGTATTCCAGCAGTAATTCTGCCAGAATACCACCCAGCGGAATTACTGTTACTGCCACTTGGTCTGGCGGATGTACGCTGGATTACAAGTGGTGGCAGCAGTTTTAGTCCCCATTTATTTGGAGTCCATAGGACTCCGTTGGGGATTTCGGCAGCATCACCGCCGGGGGAATTAGTGGCACGGTAATTCTGCTGATTTTGCCTATTATTCCATGGAAAGTGGGAGAATTCACCTCCAGCATGATGCAGGAGGTAAATCCCCACTACAGGGCCAAACTCATAATATGGCGGAGTGGGAAAAGTGGCGGTAATTCCATTACCACCACTTTTTTATCACACAAATATACTCGTAATGAGGCCCTAAGGTGGTGAACACCAGAAGAAGACCAACTTTATGTTGCCCCAACCATTACACTGTTTTCATTAGAAAGACACGTTTATTTCTAGGGGAAAACCCTTAGCACCATTAAGCGTTTGGTCCAACCCTGCGGTCTCCCTTGCCACCCCTGTGGTCACCCTTGCTACTCCTAAAATAAAAGTATTTTAAAGAAAGTGTTTCTTTTCTTTTTAATTGAGGTTCCTGGGCTGTGGCCAGCAGCATGTGGCTCTGTGTTTCTTGAGTGGCTCGTTTTCTGATAGCTATAGCCGGTAAGATAGCTCAGTGGGTTGAGCGCTCCCTGCTGCAATGTGCGTGTGCTCTGCAGGTTGCAGGTTCGTCTCACAACAAGGTCAATTCAGCCTTTCATCCTGCTGAGGTTCACACCAACACAGGTTGGGTGATATTGTATGTATATGTGTTCTATATGAAGCACTTACGCGTCAGTGCTATATAATAACACATCATTATCGTTTGGCCTTGGAAGTCTGCTTGCATTCACAATAATTTGGTAAATGTGCCTATACACACTTATATTAACGATACATATGGTGTTCCATTCTTGTATGAAAAGTATTATCACTTTACAGTGATATCGTAACCATATTTTTCGTAGTGTACTTAGAAACAATGTTATGTGATGCCACTTCCTGTTTTGTCAAGGGGTGAAAGGTCATGTTCCATTGCTTCCCGTGATGTGACTTTAGGGTGGGGTCAAATTACATCACTCCCTATGATGTCATCAGAGGCCAAGGGTCGTGTGATGTCACTTCCGCTACCCCAAGCATTTTGGTGAAATGACGTCCCAGAAAGTTTAACCTGTTTACAACCTTTAAACATTGTGTCAAATATGTCTCAAACCTCTGCAGTACAAAAAAAAGGTGCAAGACTAGGAGTTACACTTGCATAGCCCTCTTCCGGTCTCATTTTGGCAACTAGAAAGAGACCAGACAGGTGTTACACTTTTCAGGCTGTTTTTAACAGCATCTGTTGCACCACTGAACTTGCAAGATGAACCCCTTTGTCTGCTCCTAGGGGCGGAAGGGGGCAGAAAGTGGACTGGAATTGGGAGTTCTAACTATTCAAATTATAAGAAGAAGTCGGAGACATTGACAGGGTAATTCATAGAATTTCGCAGAAAAGTGTCGCAAGCGGCTGGCGCAGCGTGTCCGCGTGCGATTGTCTGCGCCAGGCACGTGCGCTAAAACCGATTTCCGCGCACAGCGTATTCATGGATTTTAGGCTCCCAAACCAGCCGTGGCGCAGAGTATCGCAGCGACCGTGCAGCAGCGCCAGTAATGCCCCCAAGAACGCCCTTGCGCAAGGAAAAGCCATCAAAATCGCAAAATCATCGCAAAGGGCTGCGCTAACCCTGGACCAGTTTACAGGGCTGCCAAACAAGGAACGCAAAGCGAGTAACGTGCATATCAGGGGTACGCGTGAAGTTATACATGCGATTAGCCAGGGTACGTGTATTACAGGGGTACGCGGGAAGTTTAACACGCGATTGGCCAGGGTACGTGTATTACAGGGGTACGCGTGAAGTTTTACACGCGATTAGCCAGGGCACGTGTATCACAGGGGTACGCAGGAATTCTCACATGCGATTTGGCCAGATACGTGTATTACAGGGGTGCGCGGGAATTATCACACGCGATTTGGCTTGGTACGTGTATTACAGGGGTGCGTGGGAAGTTACACACGCGATTAGGCTGGGTGGGTCCTCACAGGTGTTCCCTGTACACCCTCCACGGCCCCTGCAGGCAGCCCACAAAACAGGGGACTACCCTGCACACCTGCTCATGTCCCCCTGCGCCCCCACCCCCCAGCAGTGCAGGGGCAGCCTCTACCAGGCCCCCACTCATGTCTCCCACCACCCCACCCCCCAGCCACCAGGGGCACCCTCCACCAGGCCCCCACCCATGTATCCCACCACCCCCACCCCCCAGCCACCAGGGGCACCCTCCACCAGGCCCCCACTCATGTCTCCCACCACCCCCACCCCCCAGCAGTGCAGGGGCAGCCTCCACCAGGCCCCCACTCATGTCCCCTATCACCTCCACCCCCCTCCACCAGGGGCAGCCTCCACCAGGCCCCCACTCATGTCTCCCACCACCCCCACCCCCCAGCCACCAGGGGCAGCCTCCACCAGGCCCCCACCCATGTCTCCCACCACCCCCACCCCCCAGCAGTGCAGGGGCACCCTCCACCAGGCCCCCACTCATGTCTCCCACCACCCCCACCCCCCAGCCACCAGGGGCAGCCTCCACCAGGCCCCCACTCATGTCTCCCACCACCCCCACCCCCCAGCAGTGCAGGGGCAGCCTCCACCAGGCCCCCACTCATGACTACCACCACCCCACCCCCCAGCCACCAGGGGCACCCTCCACCAGGCCCCCACCCATGTATCCCACCACCCCACCCCCCAGCCACCATGGGCACCCTCCACCAGGCCACCACCCATGTCTCCCACCACCCCCGCCCCCCATAAGTGCAGGGGCAGCCTCCACCAGGCCCCCACTCATGTCCCCTATCACCCCCACCCCCCTGCCACCAGGGGCAGCCTCCACCAGGCCCCCACTCATGTCTCCCACCCCCCCACCCCCCAGCAGTGCAGGGGCACCCTCCACCAGGCCCCCACCCATGTATCCCACCACCCCCACCCCCCAGCCACCAGGGGCACCCTCCACCAGGCCACCACCCATGTCTCCCACCCCCCCACCCCCCAGCAGTGCAGGGGCACCCTCCACCAGGCCCCCACTCATGTCTCCCACCACCCCCACCCCCCAGCAGTGCAGGGGCAGCCTCCACCAGGCCCCCATTCATGTCCCCTATCACCCCCACCCCCCAACCACCAGGGGCACCCTCCACCAGGCCCCCACCCATGTCTCCCACCACCCCCACCCCCCAGCCACCAGGGGCACCCTCCACCAGGCCCCCACCCATGTCTCCCACCACCCCCACCCCCCAGCAGTGCAGGGGCACCCTCCACCAGGCCCCCACTCATGTCTACCACCACCCCCACCCCCCAGCCACCAGGGGCAGCCTCCACCAGGCCCCCACTCATGTCTCCCACCACCCCCACCCCCCAGCCACCAGGGGCACCCTCCACCAGGCCCCCACTCATGTCTCCCACCACCCCCACCCCCCAGCCACCAGGGGCAGCCTCCACCAGGCCCCCACCCATGTCTCCCACCACCCCCACCCCCCAGCAGTGCAGGGGCACCCTCCACCAGGCCCCCACTCATGTCTCCCACCACCCCCACCCCCCAGCCACCAGGGGCAGCCTCCACCAGGCCCCCACTCATGTCTCCCACCACCCCCACCCCCCAGCAGTGCAGGGGCAGCCTCCACCAGGCCCCCACTCATGTCTACCACCACCCCCACCCCCCAGCCACCAGGGGCACCCTCCACCAGGACCCCACCCATGTATCCCACCACCCCCACCCCCCAGCCACCAGGGGCACCCTCCACCAGGCCCCACCCATGTCTCACACCACCCCCACCCCCAGCAGTGCAGGGGCAGCCTCCACCATGCCCCCACTCATGTCCCCTATCACCCCCACCCCCCGCCACCAGGGGCAGCCTCCACCAGGCCCCCACTCATGTCTCCCACCACCCCCACCCCCCAGCAGTGCAGGGGCAGCCTTCGCCAGGCCCCCACTCATGTCTCCCACCACCCCCACTCCCCAGCAGTGCAGGGGCAGCCTCCACCAGGCCCCCACTCATGTCCCCTATCACCCCCACCGCCCCGCCACCAGGGGCACCCTCCACCAGGCCCCCACCCATGTCTCCCACCACCCCCACCCCCAGCCACTAGGGGCACCCTCCACCAGGCCCCCACCCATGTCTCCCACCACCCCCCAGCCACCAGGGGCAGCCTCCACCAGGCCCCCACCCATGTCTCCCACCACCCCCACCCCCCAGCAGTGCAGGGGCACCCTCCACCAGGCCCCCACTCATGTCTACCACCACCCCCACCCCCCAGCCACCAGGGGCAGCCTTCACCAGGCCCCCACTCATGTCTCCCACCACCCCCACCCCCAGCCACGAGGGGCATCTTCCACTAGGCCCCCACTCATGTCTCCCAATCCCCCCACCCCCCAGCAGTGCAGGGGCACCCTCCACCAGGCCCCCACCCATGTCTCCCACCACCCCCACCCCCCAGCAGTGCAGGGGCACCCTCCACCAGGCTCCCACCCATGTCTGCCACCACCCCCACCCCCCAGCCACCAGGGGCACCCACCACCAGGCCCCCACCCATGTCTCCCACCACCCCCACCCCCCAGCAGTGCAGGGGCACCCTCCACCAGGCCCCCACTCATGTCTCCCACCACCCCCACCCCCCAGCCACCAGGGGCAGCCTCCACCAGGCCCCCACTCATGTCTCCCACCACCCCCACCCCCCAGCAGTGCAGGGGCAGCCTCCACCAGGCCCCCACTCATGTCCCCTATCACCCCCACCCCCCGCCACCAGGGGCACCCTCCACCAGGCCCCCACCCATGTCTCCCACCACCCCCACCCCCCAGCCACCAGGGGCACCCTCCACCAGGCCCCCACCCATGTCTCCCACCACCCCCACCCCCCAGCCACCAGGGGCACCCTCCACCAGGCCCCCACCCATGTCTCCCACCACCCCCACCCCCCAGCAGTGCAGGGGCACCCTCCACCAGGCCCCCACTCATGTCTACCACCACCCCCACCCCCCAGCCACCAGGGGCAGCCTCCACCAGGCCCCCACTCTTGTCTCCCACCACCCCCACCCCCCAGCCACCAGGGCACCCTCCACCAGGCCCCCACTCATGTGTCCCACCACCCCCACCCCCCAGCAGTGCAGGGGCACCCTCCACCAGGCCCCCACCCATGTCTCCCACCACCCCCACCCCCCAGCAGTGCAGGGGCACCCTCCACCAGGCTCACACCCATGTCTCCCACCACCCCCACCCCCCAGCCACCAGGGGCCCCATCCACCAGGCCCCCACCCATGTCTCCCACCACCCCCACCCCCCAGCAGTGCAGGGGCACCCTCCACCAGGCCCCCACTCATGTCTCCCACCACCCCCACACCCCAGCCACCAGGGGCAGCCTCCACCAGGCCCCCACCCATGTCTCCCACGACCCCCACCCCCCAGCAGTGCAGGGGCACCCTCCACCAGGCCCCCACTCATGTCTCCCACCACCCCCACCCCCCAGCCACCAGGGGCAGCCTCCACCAGGCCCCCACTCATGTCTCCCACCACCCCCACCCCCCAGCAGTGCAGGGGCAGCCTCCACCAGGCCCCCACTCATGTCCCCTATCACCCCCACCCCCCCGCCACCAGGGGCACCCTCCACCAGGCCCCCACCCATGTCTCCCACCACCCCCACCCCCCAGCCACCAGGGGCACCCTCCACCAGGCCCCCACCCATGTCTCCCACCACCCCCACCCCCCAGCCACCAGGGGCACCCTCCACCAGGCCCCCACCCATGTCTCCCACCACCCCCACCCCCCAGCAGTGCAGGGGCACGCTCCACCAGGCCCCCACTCATGTCTACCACCACCCCCACCCCCCAGCCACCAGGGGCAGCCTCCACCAGGCCCCCACTCATGTCTCCCACCACCCCCACCCCCCAGCCACCAGGGCACCCTCCACCAGGCCCCCACTCATGTCTCCCACCACCCCCACCCCCCAGCAGTGCAGGGTCACCCTCCACCAGGCCCCCACCCATGTCTCCCACCACCCCCACCCCCCAGCAGTGCAGGGGCACCCTCCACCAGGCTCACACCCATGTCTCCCACCACCCCCACCCCCCAGCCACCAGGGGCACCATCCACCAGGCCCCCACCCATGTCTCCCACCACCCCCACCCCCCAGCAGTGCAGGGGCACCCTCCACCAGGCCCCCACTCATGTCTCCCACCACCCCCACCCCCAGCCACCAGGGGCAGCCTCCACCAGGCCCCCACTCATGTCTCCCACCACCCCCACCCCTCAGCAGTGCAGGGGCAGCCTCCACCAGGCCCCCACTCATGTCTACCACCACCCCCACCCCACAGCAGTGCAGGGGCAGCCTCCACCAGGCCCCCACTCATGTCTCCCACCACCCCCACCCCCAAGCAGTGCAGGAGCAGCCTCCATCAGGCCCCCACTCATGTCCCCTATCACCCCCACCCCCCGCCACCAGGGGCATCCTCCACCAGGCCCCCACCCATGTCTCCCACCACCCCCACCCCCCAGCCACCAGGGGCACCCTCCACCAGGCCCCCACCCATGTCTCCCACCACCCCCAACCCCCAGCCACCAGGGGCAGCCTCCACCAGGCCCCCACTCATGTCTCCCACCACCCCCACCCCCCAGCAGTGCAGGGGCAGCCTCCACCAGGCCCCCACTCATGTCCCCTATCACCCCACCCCCCCGCCACCAGGGGCACCCTCCACCAGGCCCCCACCCATGTCTCCCACCACCCCCACCCCCTGCCACCAGGGGCACCCTCCACCAGGCCCCCACTCATGTCTCCCACCACCCCCACCCCCCAGCCACCAGGGGCACCCTCCACCAGGCCCCCACTCATGTCTCCCACCACCCCCACCCCCCTGCCACCAGGGGCACCCTCCACCAGGCCCCCACCCATGTCTCCCACCACCCCCACCCCCCAGCCACCAGGGGCACCCTCCACCAGGCCCCCACCCATGTCTCCCACCACCCCCACTACCCAGCAGTGCAGGGGCACCCTCCACCAGGCCCCCACTCATGTCTCCCACCACCCCCACCCCCCAGCCACCAGGGGCAGCCTCCACCAGGCCCCCACTCATGTCTCCCACCACCCCACCCCCCAGCAGTGCAGGGCACCCTCCACCAGGCCCCCACTCATGTCTCCCACCACCCCCACCCCCCAGCAGTGCAGGGGCAACCTCCACCAGGCCCCCACCCATGTCTCCCACCACCCCCACCCCCCAGCAGTGCAGGGGCACCCTCCACCAGGCTCCCACCCATGTCTCCCACCACCCCCACCCCCCAGCCACCAGGGGCACCCTCCACCAGGCCCCCACCCATGTCTCCCACCACCCCCACCCCCCAGCAGTGCAGGGGCACCCTCCACCAGGCCCCCACTCATGTCTCCCACCACCCCCACCCCCCAGCCACCAGGGGCAGCCTCCACCAGGCCCCCACTCATGTCTCCCACCACCCCCACCCCCCAGCAGTGCAGGGGCAGCCTCCACCAGGCCCCCACTCATGTCCCCTATCACCCCCACCCCCCGCCACCAGGGGCACCCTCCACCAGGCCCCCACCCATGTCTCCCACCACCCCCACCCCCCAGCCACCAGGGGCACCCTCCACCAGGCCCCCACCCATGTCTCCCACCACCCCCACCCCCCAGCCACCAGGGGCACCCTCCACCAGGCCCCCACCCATGTCTCCCACCACCCCCACCCCCCAGCAGTGCAGGGGCACCCTCCACCAGGCCCCCACTCATGTCTACCACCACCCCCACCCCCCAGCCACCAGGGGCAGCCTCCACCAGGCCCCCACTCTTGTCTCCCACCACCCCCACCCCCCAGCCACCAGGGCACCCTCCACCAGGCCCCCACTCATGTGTCCCACCACCCCCACCCCCCAGCAGTGCAGGGGCACCCTCCACCAGGCCCCCACCCATGTCTCCCACCACCCCCACCCCCCAGCAGTGCAGGGGCACCCTCCACCAGGCTCACACCCATGTCTCCCACCACCCCCACCCCCCAGCCACCAGGGGCCCCATCCACCAGGCCCCCACCCATGTCTCCCACCACCCCCACCCCCCAGCAGTGCAGGGGCACCCTCCACCAGGCCCCCACTCATGTCTCCCACCACCCCCACCCCCCAGCCACCAGGGGCAGCCTCCACCAGGCCCCCACCCATGTCTCCCACGACCCCCACCCCCCAGCAGTGCAGGGGCACCCTCCACCAGGCCCCCACTCATGTCTCCCACCACCCCCACCCCCCAGCCACCAGGGGCAGCCTCCACCAGGCCCCCACTCATGTCTCCCACCACCCCCACCCCCCAGCAGTGCAGGGGCAGCCTCCACCAGGCCCCCACTCATGTCCCCTATCACCCCCACCCCCCCGCCACCAGGGGCACCCTCCACCAGGCCCCCACCCATGTCTCCCACCACCCCCACCCCCCAGCCACCAGGGGCACCCTCCACCAGGCCCCCACCCATGTCTACCACCACCCCCACCCCCCCGCCACCAGGGGCAGCCTCCACCTGGCCCCCACTCATGTCCCCCTGCCCACAGGCCCTGACAATCCTCAAGCATGTGCCTCATGGCCAGCCACCACAGCCCAAAGACACAACCAAGTATTACATGTTCCCATGATACTACTCCAATGGTAACAATGTAAATCAACACATGTGTCTCACACACACACAATGGTTGCAAGGGAACCTGAAAACCCATATCATGACATGCATGAAAACAATGAGATGAAACCACACATTGAAGAATGAAAAAATCAAAATAATGTATTAAAAACAACAGCAATGGCTATCAAAATCAACCAAAATACACAAGTAAAATAATTAAAAAATTAAGCAGGCTGTCTCTTTTCAAAATGAAATCAACAAATGACAATACGAAAAAATATCTTCCAAAGTTCAAGTCCATGAAAAGTAAATGAAGGTAAAAAAGAAATAGAAAACCATTGCTCCATGGCAAAAAATATTCATAGTCAAAAAATATCCTAATCCAAAGTCCAACTATGTACAAAGTATTCAGGGTCCATCATCCCAAGAGAAGAAATGAAACCTACCAAAAAACCTATCTAAAATGGAACTATATACAAAAGGTGGAGCAGTGTCCGTCGACTCCAAAGAAAAATAAACTGCAAAGGAAACCTATCACTAAATAACTATATACAATGGCAGCGGGCCAGTCCAGCGGCTCACTTAGTGGTGTTCCGGGCCAGGGCATCATCGAACTCCTTGTCTATGTCCCGGAGGCGGTCCTGTTCCATGGCCCCGAGGGTCCGCAGGGACGCCGACATGTTCACCTCCAACTCCCTGCGGATTGCCTCGAGGCACTCGGCCCGCCTCAGGGCCCTCCGCATGGAGTTCTCCGCCCTGACCATCGTGAGCCGCGCCTCTTCTGCCTGCCGCCGCTCCGCATCTATGGCGTGGCCCAACCGCTGCCACACGGAAGACACTTCCCGTCCAGGGTCCTCCTGCCCTCCGGCCGATGCCTGCCCCTCCGATGTTGAAGGCCCCGAGCTATCATGGCTCCTACCTACAGCCTCCTGCTGCTGCAGCTGCTGCTGTCCATGTGCCCTGTCCGATGGTGCCTGCACATCCTCTTCCAGCTGGGGTGCAGTCGTTGACGTGGCCACCCCTGCTGGACGTCCGACTCCCGACTGTGGCAGGGATCTGTTGTCCACCAGCCTGGCCGCACGGTCGGAGGCAGCTCCACAGGGCACCCAGGTGACACATGGGTGGGAAGATGGCATGGAGGACGACTGGGGCATAGGGGGTTCTGTGGAGAAGGGGGTCGGAACAAGGTCCAGGAAACGGAGGAATCCAGCCCTGGTGAGCTGTCCCAGTGGGTCAACACGGTCAACGAGCCATGCGAGAAGACGTGCAGACTCATCATGAAAAGACTGCAGGTCAGCTCGCATGGCCCGTTGACGCAACGCCACCCCACCCTGGACAGGCACAACCTGGTGCAGGATAGCCACATCCGCAGGGAGTGGAAGGCCAGGTGTCGTAAGCCAATCCTCTCCCTGAGAACGGGTCTGGAGGTAGGCATCCCCGCTGGTGCAAGATGATGCAGTGACAGGAGCAGGGACAGGATTGCACACAGGCACCTCCGCGGCGGCCTGTGCTGCCTCCTGTCCCTGATCCTGCACTGCACCACTAGCACCAGTGGAATCCCCACCTCCAGACCCCGCCACTGTCGCTTGCACGGCCTCCTCCTCCACCAAACCCCCCACCAACCTGGATGACTCCGTGCCATCTTCCCCCGTTGGGCCCTGTGGGGTCCCAGCTGCCCCTTCTGCTGCCGAGGAGTCCAACTCCAACCTCCGCCTCTTGGACCTCCCCTCGGCAGCTGCGGCCTGGGACGCGGCACCGGACTCCTCACTCCCCGACGAGATCACAACCTGGGAAGGGATCCGGGCCTTGCGTCTCCGGCTGGTGGTGCGACCCCTGCCGCTGTGCTCCACAGCACCTTCTCCGCCCTCTTCATCAGTTGACGCTGCAGACAGGGAGAAAGAAAACACAGGCATCAGGGCACTGTAAAATGGACTCATACACACATGACAGTTATACATGAGTGGCATTGGTAAACCTAAGACATGGCATCACAATCCCCAACACACATGTCATTTCAACTTGCACACATGAGCCATACCACAGCCATAATGCAACAGCCAGCACCATCCATTCACATACAACAGCATGAGCAGCCAAAGGTCATCCACACATCACATGCAACATAGGGAGTACACTACACATGCACACACAACACCAAACTTGCATGCATGTGTACACCTCCGCCAACTGTCGCAGTGTTTTGATCGACATCCATGTCACACCTGACAATCATTCCTCCACATCCTGTGCCATGCAAGCCCACACACACAAGCACCATCCATGTGTCACACATGGGACCCCTCGCATGTGTCACCCTCACGGCCCTGTACACCCCCCCTACTTGGCCACATAAAAATACATGTTCAACCTGCACACTCCTGGCACACCACCACATGCACAGCTTACAATCAGTATGCATGTACACTTACCGCTCGACTCCAGACGGGTCTGCTTCTCAAGGACCTGGATGTGGAGCGCTGGGGATATGCGTTCCAGGACCCTCATCTGATCTTCCGACAAGTGGTCCCGGCGCCCCTTAGCATCCGCTGCCTTCAGGAGGCACCGGGCCTTGTTGAGGGTCCTGGACCTGAAGTCCTCCCAGCGCTTCCTGGCACGTTCGTAGTCGCGGACTGCCACCTCCTCCGCGTTGATGGCAGTCACGATGTCCATCCAGATCCGAGTCCGTCCTTCCTTGTCGGCGCGCAACCTTCCGAAGAGGGCATCATACTGCCCCAGGACATGCTCCACCAGGACACCAACTTCGGTGGCAGTGAAGCTGGTGCCCCTCTGCCTCCTTGGCCGGGGGTTGCCACTGGTGCCAGATGTTGCAGTGCCCGACATGGCAACCCCAGAGGCAGGAGTGGGTGGGCAACTGGGTCCTGGGGCTGGGCTGTGGGGCGATGGAAAATCAGTCGGGAGTCTTCGGTTCCAGCAGGGGTGGTCACAGCAACAGCACCCCTGGCTGATGTGCAGGCAGCAAATGGCAGGGCACGTGGACAGCAGGCAGTCAGGCAGCAGCAGATGGCAGGTGGGAGCGTGCTCAGGGCTCTGGGGGGCAGTAATTTGGCCTCCTGGGCAGGAGCGTGGTCTTCCGTGTGTGAACGCGTGGCCAGCTTGATACGGAGTGATTTGGCACGTGAAAATCCAACACGTCTGCGTGTAATTCGAGGAAAGGCCCTTAGCGTATGCGCGTCTATGAAGTCACGTGCACGTTGAATTGGGCACACGTTGGAAAATGTTGCGTGTGAAAAAAATGAAAGACACGTCCGAGTGTCAAAGCGGGTAATTGGTGGGAATGGGCCTAGCGCGTACACGCGGCAGTGACAAAGCGTGTAATTGGTGAAAATGGACCTACACGCAGAAGTGACAAAGCGTGTAATTGGTGGAAATGGCCCTACACGCAGAAGTGACAAAGCGTGTAATTGGTGGAAATGGCCCTAGCGCGTACACGCCGCGTAAGTGACGCTGGACGTGTGGGCCTGCATAAAAGGTACGTGTAGAACACCATTTCCTTGTACGTGCTTTTCGTGGAGAGCGAGTGGGTGAATTCTGTACTTCTTGTCGTTTCACACGCGATTTACTTCACGGCGTTTCAAGTTCGTACTCCCTGTTACCTCTGACAGCTTTTTCTATTTTTTCTCTTTTACTGGTTTACCTGGGCCTGTTCCCTCAAACAGTGTTCCCTTCTACTGTTGTCCTGTCTCCTCAGACAGCGTACAAATCTTCTTTTGGCGGGGGTGTTGCCAACCAAACGCGCTCCTTTTTCACGCTCTTTTACCTGGCAGACGGTGAGTCACGCACGTATCTAACATCTGTGCTTGCCCCGTGTGTAGCCTACCCCTTCAGAGGTCATTCTAGGCTGCGTGTGACACGCATAAGTTCATTCTTGTGTTACTGGGTGCCACAGCGTAGTGCAGGTTTTTCTTTCTGCACACGTGGTCTAGGAGGGGTTGCGTGCACGTCAGCTCCCTTTTTTGGGCCTCCTGTGCGTAGCGTGACCCGTCATCTTTCCCCAGGGGTTACATTCAGCCTTGCTAGAGCACTAGGGTACAATTACCATCTGGTACCCAACCCCTTTGACCCCCAATTGCCCAGGACAATAGTTTACAGCCACTCCCATACGCACATTAACATCAGTGCCATGGCTGGGAGGCGAGGATTCCGTAAGGGTGGCAAAGGTGGAAGAGCCACAAGTGGTGGCCGTGGTGGATCCGGTAGGGGACGTGGTCATTACTTGCAGGGTGAGCCTGTCCCCCCATGTGTGGAGGACCAGTCAAGGGCACCCATAATCCCCCCCCCTCCGGTTGAGGCTGATGTGGCTGACACCATCCATGCTCAGCCCTTGTTGGACCAGCCCATTGTGGCACCAGACCTGGCTGACTCCATGGCTGACTTCCAGGTCAGCAGGCCTATGACACGTGCGCTGGTGCACGTTGATGTCATCATGCCACGTGGATCTGGGGCAGCAAGGTCATCTGCTGCCCCAAGTAGGCAGGGCGGAGAGGCTGCAGGGGCAGCTGCGGCTCCATCCACCCCAGCTCTCACACACCCAGCCAGGACAGTGTTGGTCCTAGTCCATCCTGCTGACATTCCCCCTGACACCATTACACTTGAGCCAATGCCTGCACCAACTCCCATGCTGAGTGTGCAATCCCACACTCCTGATACAGAGTCCACCAGGGCTCCTGCCCCTAGTGTCCAGAGCGGCGCAGGACACTCAGGATCACCACCACCTTCCAAGCGGAAGAGGAAGAGTGCTCGTCCGGCACAGGCTGATGCCCCAGACACGGCTACACAGTCCGGCCCATCGAGGAAGCTCAGCTTCACGGATGACGAACTGAATGCACTTGTCGAGTATGTGTCCGGACATGATAACGAGATGGTCATTGTTGCAGGATCCAAGACCACACCTGCACAACGCCAGGCACACTGGCAGACCGTTGCGGACATCGTAAGTGCCCTTGGAATCGTGAGGCGCACAGCCAATGATTGCTATAAGCGCTGGAATTACCTAAAGCGCAGGGCAAAGAATAAGCTGGCCTCAAGTCATGCCGCAACTCTAGTGACTGGAGGTGGGTCTCCAGTAGTGGACATGGAACTCACTCCACATGAGTCAGTCGCTGGGACCTACGTCACGGAGGAACAGATCCAAGGCGTGGGAGATCTGCCTGATTACGAGGCATTGTCCGGTGAGTGCACATGCATGTGTGTGTCATCCATGTGCATGGTGTGTGTGTGAGGGCTTCTGTTTGTGTGCCAGGTGAGAGTCTGTGCGCCTGAGTCGTATGGGTCAGCCATGTGCTTCATGCAATACATCCTGTGCAGCTGCATTTGGCCATAGCAGTATCCCTTCTGCCAACAGTAGACATCTAGCCCAACAGCACGCCAGTTGCCCTTGAAGTGTCACCTTGCCACAACATTGTTGCTTATTTTTCTCTGTTCATTCAGGCAGATTGTTTGCATTCCACCACTTTTACTAGGCATTTCTCAGTCCTCTAGTCACATGTCTGACATGGCTATGGTAAAGTGGAGTGACTTTGTTACCTGGATATCATTTGTTCACACATGTCCCTGTGCAATTGGACCATTTTGGACTGGCAGCTCCCGGTGAAAAATCTGACCTGTTTGAATTAGAAAAGCTATTACATGCGGGAACTGGACTGAATGAATAGGTGCTGCCCTCCTCTCCATCTTCACTGAATAGCAATGGTACATGCCATCTGTGTGATGGCATGTGTGTTTCACCTGACAATCACAGGCCAATGTGTGATGCCACTGCCAGGCAGCATGCAGAAAATGTGTTCATCTTCCATCTTGGTGTCATCAGTGTGTGCCATTTGCCTGCCCTTCATATGCAGTGAGGGTGCATGCATGGGAGGGTTTTAGTCATGTGTGACATGTGTCAATCAAGTACTGGTTCTCTTGCTTCTCAGCCCTCATTGTGTGCCATGGTGCTAATGCCTGTTTCCATTTCTTTGTTTTTATGTCTTTGCAGGGGAAGACGCACCTGATACTGCTGGGGTTGTGGAGATGGTGCAGACCCAGGAGGGGTCCGAGGGACGACCAACCACCAGTGAGGGACGTGGTGTGGTGGTGGGTGAGAACCCACAAGTGCTGCAGGTCGTGCTCTCAAGGGGTGTCTCTGGCTGCACCTCCCCCGAGCTGTACTCAGGTGTTGATTCGGATGATGAGACCTACGTTCCGTCGCAGGTGAGTGTTCCAGGGAGGGATTCTGTTCTGTCCCACCCACCTGCACCAGGGTCAGAACCCTCAATGGGGATGTCAGTGTTGGCAGCTACGCCTTTGGTGGTTACGGATGCAGGGTCACACTCCGCGACATCTGATCCTATTCCTGGGCCAGCAGATCAGAGGGGGAATGCGGTCCTGCAGCCTCAGGAAGTGCCGGCACAGCAAGGCGCAGTTCGCCTTGCCCCAGACAGGTGTGGTGCCCGCCGACGTGGTGGCCGTACGCCACCTGGCAATACCGCATGGGAGCAATCCATTTACGGTATGGCAACCCAACAGGCAGCATCATCCGAGATGATGGCTCAGGCCATGGATAGGGTGGCCACTTCCATTGTCCCCCCTGAAAGGCTGATGGAGCGACTACAGCAGGCAACCGACTACATCTGCCAGTCACACAGGGAGGACATGTTGGCGTCCAACAGGGACAGGCGGGCGGCACTGGCAACTCTGCAGGAGGCCATCTCCATAGAGTCCCAGGGCCACAGGGAAGTCCTGAGGCATGAGCTCCTTCACCTCTGGACGACTCTTGTTGAGCTTGAGGCTTCAACACAGCAAAGGACAGAACAGCAGCTGGAGCGTCTCACCTGTACGCTCTCAGCTGAGATGCAGGCAACGAGGGCGGAGGTCCGGGCATCCCGTGAGTTGTTGCATGGGGACCTCCGCACACTCATCCTCCAGAACCAGACCTACCACACCCGCATGCTTGCAGCCATGGAGGAGCAGACTAGGGCCTTGCGTGGGCTGCCTCCCATAGTGCAACCACCTCCGGATGCAGCTGCACAGGGTGATAATAGCGACAGCAGTGATACTCCAACAATAGGGTAGCCGTGTGGGCCATGAGCCCATGGAGGTGTTTTTTTTTCCCAGGATCCACACAGGTGGGTTTTGGTGTGCACCCTGTCCTCGGACCTCCTGGGTGGCCTCCCCAACCCCCCCGGGCCCATCAATGGCCATTTTTGATTTTTTTTTATTTTTATTTTTATTTTTCCCAATTTTTTTGGGACACTTTGTTGCCTTCCCTGGTTCCTGTGGGCATACGCTGCATTGTGGCTGGGCACATGCAGGCTTGTCATGTATTTGGTTCAGATGCTTGGGTTTGAGTCACACACACCCCTCCTGCTTCCCGTTTCCATGGGCTTGCAAAGGGTGTGCCCAAGTGACATTGACGTACATGGTGACATTGGACTCCCACTACATGTGTGGGTAGTCTAGTCAATACTGTGTATACATTCCTAGTGCATATTGCTGTTGTGTTGTACACTGCATGTTGCATTGATGTGTAACTCATCATCTGTGTCTACCTCCCAATTTGCAGGTCCCTTCCTCATGTCTACACAAGGCCCTCTAGTTTGGAGATGGGGTCCATGTTGGCAGCAGTGCACCTACAACTCTACATGGCCCCAACACTGTACAGTTGGAAGTGGTGGGAGTGCAGGCATTTCCAGGTGGTGAGACTACTAATTTATTACATTTGTGATGTCATGTTAATGGTAGTACGTGCTCAAGTTTGTTGTTGGTCCTGCATTACTGTGAGCATTTCAGGTGTTGCAAGTTTCAATTAGGGGCACTCTACATTGTGACACTTGTGTCATGTTGTGGGGATTACTTTGTTTACCTGCAAATAGCATGACATGGCACGGTGTGTCGTGTGGCGGTGCTGGGGATGGGTTGGCTGACATGGCACTGTCCTCTTGTTGCATTTTGCAAGTGGGTATTCATTTTAGCTGCTTGAATGTGTTTCTTCACAAAACTGCCTTGGTGGTGTCTGTGTGGATAGGGATGCACACATTGTAACACTTCCAGGTGAACAATCTCAGGCTGATATGGTTTTCACGGTTGATTCTCCAGACATTCAGGATCAGTGTCAGGTTGAGTCATCATTGATTGTCAGATGGAATGTGCCAGGGCAGTGTGCACTCCACAGGGGTGTGATTTCTATGTGAAGTAATTAGCCACTAGCTGTGTACTGGCTGCCTCCCCCCGTGCCCTTTCCCCTCCCATGCGCAGCGGCTGTGCATGTGGTTGGGGATGTGGGGCCACCACCATGTCCACGGCCAGGCCCCGGCGTGTTGCAACGTTGTGCAGGACACATGCTACCACTATGATCCTGCACACTACTGGGGGAGCGTATAACAGCTGCCCGCCAGAACGGTCAAGGGAGCGAAAGCGTGACTTTAGCACTCCGAATGTGCGCTCCACTATGCCCCGGGTTGTAATGTGGGCTGTGTTATATCTTACCTCGGGTGGCGTGGTGGGGTTCCGAATTGGCGTCATCATGTGGGGGCTGAGAGGGTAGGCACTGTCCCCTGTGGAGGTGGTGATTGGTATCATTGGTGGGGTTGTGACCTTGCTCAGTATCTGACATGCATGCATGTGCAGTGGCATACATACTCACCAAGCAGCCATGTATCGCCATGCCGCCCAGCTTCTAGGTCCCGGCTTAGGGTGGACATTCTGTAAATGAAGCTGTCGTGGGTGGACCCGGGATAGTTGGCATATACTGAGGTGATGATTCCCTTGGCATTACATACTACCTGCACGTTGATGGAATGCCAGTGCTTGCGGTTCCTATAGATGTGCTCTGATGCCCTGGGGGGACGTAGAGCCACATGGGTGCAGTCGATGGCACCTAGCACTTTGGGGAATCGTGCCACACCGTAAAAATCCAGGGCGGCAGCATGCCTTTCTGCAGGTGTTCTGGCCAGGTATATGTGCCTGCGGACTGATGGGCGTGCAGTGATGATGTTCAAGACCTGGTGTAGGCAGCGTGACTGGGTGGCCTGTGATACCCCACCCACTATGGCACTTGTCCGCTGAAATGATCCAGTGGCTAAGAAGTGCAGTACATTGAGGACCTTCTCCAGGGGGCTGAGTGCTTGGGAGCACAGGGTGGGTGATGTGAGGTCATCCTCCCACTCACTCACCAGGTCCAGTATTATGTGTGGTGGAAACCTGTACCTCCCATACACCTGGTCATCAGGCATCCCGAAAAGGCTGGTTCTGGGTGTGAATATTCTGGCCCTGACTATCCTCCTCCTCCTCCTTTGGTAGCCCACGGCCACTTCTGCTAGGAACGGTATGTTCATCCTGGGTCTGAGCTTGTTATTTTGTTAGCGCGCAAATTTATGCGTTGCGCGTGTTGTAGGCGAGCGTGTGACCCGCGCACCCCTGAAATCCAGTACCCAGTCCAATAGCGTGTGGAAATTCCTGCGCACCCCGGGATACAGGTGCGCTGACGTACTTGCGTGTGTAAGTGCCCGCGCACCCCTGAAATACACGTACATAGGCCAATCGCGTGTACGCGCACTTTTGTCCAATTACACGTAATGACACTCTGACGTGCTGTCCAATTACACGCGATGACACTCTGACGTGCAGTCTTTCCACGTGTGCTCCGTCATCACGTGCTGTGTGGGAAACACCCGTGCGGGTCACGTCACAGATGCGCTTACGCGTTGAGGGCCTTTGGTCCAATAGAATCGCGTATGCGGGCTGACACGCTTACGCGCTAAGGGCCTTTCCTCGGATTTCACGCTGACGTGCAGGATTTTCACGTGCCAAATCACTCCGTATCAAGCTGGCCACGCGAAAACACACGGAAGACCACGCTCCTGCCCAGAAGGCCGAATTACTGCCCCCCAGTGGCCCGAGCAGCCTCCCACGTGCCATCTGCTGCTGCCTGCCTGCCTGCCTGCCTGCCTGTTGCCACCGTGCCCTGCCATTTGGTGCCTGCACATCAGCCATCTGCAGGGGTCCAGTTGCTGTGTCCACCCCTGCTGGAACTGAAGACTCCCGACTGGGATTACATCGCTCCACAGCCCAGCCCCAGGACCCAGTTGCCCACCCACACCTGCCTCTGGGGTTGCCATGTCGGGCACTTCCACATCTGGCACCAGTGGCAACCCCAGGCCAGAGGGGCAGAGGGGCACCAGCTTCACTGCCACCGAAGTTGGTGCCCTGGTGGAGCATGTCCTGGGGCAGTATGATGCCCTCTTTGGATCGTCCCGCGCCAGCAAGGAAGGATGGGAGAGGATCTGGGCCGACTGTGTGGTTGCCATCAACGCGGAGGGGGTGGCAACCCGCGACGTCCAGAAGAACAAGAAGCGCTGGGAGGACTTGAGGTCCAGGACCCTCGTGAAGGCCCGGCACCTCGTGGAGGGGGGCCAGGGCCGCATGAGTTCCATCCAGATGAGGGTCCTGGAACGCGTACGCCCAGCGCTCCACGCCCAGATCCTTGAGAGGGAGACCCGTCTGGAGTTGAGCGGTAAGTGTCCAAGCATAGCTGTGTGAGACAGGGCATGTTGCGTTGTGCTGGTTCTCTGATACTTGCCTTTATGTGTGACATAGGCCATGTATGCATGTATGTGTGCAGGGACATCATGGTAATGCATGTGCGACCAGTGATGTGTGAACCACATGGTTGTTGCATGTTTTTAAATGCCACATGGGGAGCCCTATGCAGATTTTAAACATGAGAGCATGCCAGTCTCTGTTCCTGGACATGGGTGAGGGTGAGGGATGGGTGCTGATGCCAGGTACATATATGGTAGCCATGTCTGTGTGCCTGACCTGCGTGTCTGTGACTTGTGCATGCCATGGATGCATGACACATGTGTGTGACAATGCACAGATTCACTGATGCAGCCTAGTTACCCTTGTATCCGCTGTGTTTGGGGTGTATGGGGCCAGATGGATGTGACTGAGGTGAAGTGTGTGCATGTGATAGGCATGACCCATGATGCATGTGAGTTCCATATCATTGTATGTTTCAAGAGTCCATTGGACATGTATGGAAATGTCCATGGCATGCACCATGCCTGTTACTGTGTGTGTTTTGCCTGGACTGACCCATGTGTTGTGGAAGGACATGATGGAAGTGTACTTTGACAGTGGTACTCATCTGCTATTGCTTCCTGTCTAGGGGACCATTGTACAGTACCCTGATGCTTGTGTTCTTTGTCTCCCTCTACGCAGCGGCTAGTGAAGAAGAGGGCGGAGACGGCGCTGTGGAGCAAGGCGGCGGGGATGACCCCACGGCTGCAGCGGAAGGGGTGGGTGAGCCCCCACAGGGGCCTGCTACGGTGGAAGACGGTGAGGAGCCATCCAGGTTGGTGGTTTCCACAGAGGAGGAGGAGGCCGCCACGGGGGCACACATGGGGCCTGGTGGGGGCATCCCCGCTGGTGCAAGTGGTGCAGTCCAGGGGCATGAGGCAGCACAGGTCACCGTGGAGGGGCCTGTGCATGTCGCTGTCCCTGACCCTGTGAGTGCACCACCATGCACCAGCAGGGATGCCCCGTCCCAGGCCCGTCCGCAGGTAGAGGGGATGTCCATGTCACCTGGCTCCCCTCCACCTGCGGACGAGGGGACCCGTGTCCGTATGGAGAAGGTCCTGATTGGGGTTGCGATGCGCGCGGGTGCAATTTGTGATGACGTGCGTGCTTCCCGGGAGGAGCACGCACATCATCACGAAGAGCACCGTGCCAACGTGGCCCAATTGGGATCTTCCATGTTCGGGGGTTTCCTGCATGTGTCGGCCAATCTGGCGGCCCTCTCCTCCTCTGTGGAGGCTATACGCTGGTCGTTCTCCTTGCTGTCTTCCGGCCCAGATGCCACCAGGGCCCCCTGTGGACCTGCCCTGACCTATGCAGCCAGCTCGGTGGGGATCCCATCCCTACCACAGTCGGGAGTCGGAGGTCAAGCAGGGGTGGACACCACAGCAACTGTACCCCAGCAGATGGAGGATGTGCCGGCATCATCAGGCAGGGCACGTGCACAACGGCGTCGGTGGATTCCATCAGCCTGGATGCCGTCGTGCTGGCAGAGGCAGTTGCGTCGGAGGCAGCAGCAGAGTCAACGTGGGAGGCATCATGGCTCGGGGCCATCAACATCGGAGGGGCAGGCATCGGCCGGAGGGCAGGAGGACCCAGGACAGGAAGTGTCTTTCGTGTGGCTGCGGTTGGGCCAGCAGATAGGTGCGGAGCGGCGGCGGGCGGAAGAGGAGCGGCTCACGATGGTCAGGGTGGAGAACTCCATGCGGAGGGCCCTGAGGCGGGCCGAGTGCCTCGAGGCAATCCGCAGGGGGTTGGAGGAGCAAATGGCGTCGTCCCTGCGGACCCTCGGGGCCATGGAACAGGACCGCCTCTGGGACATAGACGAGGAGTTTGATGATGCCCTGACCCGGAACACTACGGAGTGAGCCACTGGACTTGCCCACCGCCTTTGTATATAGTTCTTTAGTTTTAGGTTTCATTTGTTTATTCTTATGATTTGGAGTCGACGGACACAGCTCCACTTTTTGGATATAGTTGCATTTTTGTTAGTGTTTTTTGTAGGTTTCCTTTGTTCAGTTGGGCTCATGGACCCTTGGATATTTTGTACATAGTTCTTCATTGGATTGTTTTATTTTTTAATTTTTTATTTCTTCTCCATGGAGCAATGGTGTTTGGATTTATTTTTTTTTCTGTCGGATTGATTTCATTTTTAATGTGACTTTGAAGTACATTTTTTTTGGATTTGGTGTTTTTAATTTTTTTGGACGGACATGCACCTTTTCTTTTTTTCATTGGCATTGTAGTTTGTTTCATTTCATTTGCATTCATATTTTGATACAATTTTGTTTTCATACTTCTCTGTGTGGTATCATCTCATTGGTTTCATGCATGTCATGTTGGGTGTTTTCCAATTCATTTGCAACCATTGTGTGTGACAGACATGGGTTCATTTGCTTTATGTACGTTGGAGGTGTAACATGTAATTTCCATTTCCATGTGGGTGAATGGGTTACTTGGTAGGGCCTTTTGTCTGTGGAGGCTGACCATTACGCACATGGTTGGTGATTGTGAGGACCTGGTTGCAGGGAGACATGAGTGGGGGCCTGGTGGAGGCTGCCGCTGGTGGCTGGGGGGTGGGGGTGGTGGGAGACATGAGTGGGGGCCTGGTGGAGGGTGCCCCTGGATGCTGGGGGATGGGGGTGGTGGGAGACATGGGTGGGGGCCTGGTGGAGGCTGCCCCTGCACTGCTGAGGGGTGGGGGTGGTGGGAGACATGAGTGGGGGCCTGGTGGAGGCTACCCCTGGTGGCTGGGGGGTGGGGGTGGTGGGAGACATGAGTGGGGGCCTGGTGGAGGCTGCCCCTGGTGGCTGGGGGGTGGGGGTGGTGGGAGACATGAGTGGGGGCCTGGTGGAGGGTGCCCCTGGATGCTGGGGGGTGGGGGTGGTGGGAGACATGGGTGGGGGCCTGGTGGAGGCTGCCCCTGCACTGCTGGGGGGTGGGGTGGTCGGAGACATGAGTGGGGGCCTGGTGGAGGCTGCCCCTGGTGGCTGGGGGGTGGGGGTGGTGGGAGACATGAGTGGGGGCCTGGTGGAGGCTGCCCCTGGTGGCTGGGGGGTGGGGGTGGTGGGAGACATGAGTGGGGGCCTGGTGGAGGGTGCCCCTGGATGCTGGGGGGTGGGGGTGGTGGGAGACATGGGTGGGGGCCTGGTGGAGGGTGCCCCTGGATGCTGGGGGGTGGGGGTGGTGGGAGACATGGGTGGGGGCCTGGTGGAGGCTGCCCCTGCACTGCTGGGGGGTGGGGGTGGTGGGAGACATGAGTGTGGGCCTGGAGGAGGCTGCCCCTGGTGGCTGGGGGGTGGGGGTGGTGGGAGACATGAGTGGGGGCCTGGTGGAGGGTGCCCTTGCACTGCTGGGGGGTGGGGGTGATAGGGGACATGGGTGGGGGCCTGGTGGAGGGTGCCCCTGGTGGCTGGGGGGTGGGGGTGGTGGGAGACATGAGTGGGGGCCTGGTGGAGGCTGCCCCTGGTGGCTGGGGGTGGGGGTGGTGGGAGACATGAGTGGGGGCCTGGTGGAGGGTGCCCCTGCACTGCTGGGGGGTGGGGGTGATAGGGGACATGGGTGGGGGCCTGGTGGAGGGTGCCCCTGCACTGCTGGGGGGTGGGGGTGATAGGGGACATGAGTGGGGGCCTGGTGGAGGCTGCCCCTGCACTGCTGGGGGGTGGGGGTGATAGGGGACATGGGTGGGGGCCTGGTGGAGTGTGCCCCTGCACTGCTGGGGGTGGGGGTGATAGGGGACATGGGTAGGGTCCTGGTGGAGGGTGCCCCTGGTGGCTGGGGGGTGGGGGTGGTGGGAGACATGAGTGGGGGCCTGGTGGAGGCTGCCCCTGGGGGGTGGGGGGTGGGGGTGGTGGGAGACATGAGTGGGGGCCTGGTGGAGGGTGCCCCTGGATGCTGGGGGGTGGGGGTGGTGGGAGACATGGGTGGGGGCCTGGTGGAGGGTGCCCCTGCACTGCTGGGTTGGTGGGGGTGATAGGGGACATGGGTGGGGGCCTGGTGGAGGGTGCCCCTGCTGGCTGTGGGGTGGGGGTGGTGGGAGACATGAGTGGGGGCCTGGTGGAGGCTGCCCCTGGAGGCTGGGGGGTGGGGGTGGTGGGAGACATGGGTGGGGGCCTGGTGGAGGGTGCCCCTGGATGCTGGGGGGTGGGGGTGGTGGGAGACATGGGTGGGGGCCTGGTGGAGGCTGCCCCTGCACTGCTGGGGGGTGGGGGTGGTGGGAGACATGAGTGGGGGCCTGGTGGAGGCTGCCCCTGGTGGCTGGGGGGTGGGGGTGGTGGGAGACATGAGTGGGGGCCTGGTGGAGGGTGCCCCTGGATGCTGGGGGGTGGGGGGTGGGAGAAAAGAGTGGGGGCCTGGTGGAGGGTGCCCCTGCACTGCTGGGGGGTGGGGGTGATAGGGGACATGGGTGGGGGCCTGGTGGAGTGTGCCCCTGCACTGCTGGGCGGTGGGGGTGGTGGGAGACATGAGTGGGGGCCTGGTGGAGGCTGCCCCTGGTGGCTGGGGGGTGGGGGTGGTGGGAGACATGGGTGGGGGCCTGGTGGAGGGTGCCCCTGGATGCTGGGGGGTGGGGGTGGTGGGAGACATGGGTGGGGGCCTGGTGGAGGCTGCCCCTGAACTGCTGGGGGGTGGGGGTGGTGGGAGACATGAGTGGGGGCCCGGTGTAGGCTGCCCCTGGAGGCTAGGGGGTGGGATTGGTGGGAGACATGGGTGGGGGCCTGGTGGAGGGTGCCCCTGCACTGCTGGGGGGTGGGGGTGATAGGGGACATGAGTGGGGGCCTGGTGGAGGCTGCCCCTGCACTGCTGGGGGTGGGGGTGGTGGGAGAAATGAGTGGGGGCCTGGTGGATGGTGCCCCTGCACTGCTGGGGGGTGGGGGTGATAGGGGACATGGGTGGGGGCCTGGTGGAGGGTGCCCCTGGTGGCTGGGGGGTGGGGGTGGTGGGAGACATGAGTGGGGGCCTGGTGGAGGCTGCCCCTGGTGGCTGGGGGGTGGTGGGAGACATGAGTGGGGGCCTGGTGGAGGCTGCCCCTGGTGGCTGGGGGGTGGGGGTGGTGGGAGACATGAGTGGGGGCCTGGTGGAGGGTGCCCCTGGATGCTAGGGGGTGGGGGTGGTGGGAGACATGGGTGGGGGCCTGGTGGAGGCTGCCCCTGCACTGCTGGGGGGTGGGGGTGGTGGGAGACATGAGTGTGGGCCTGGAGGAGGCTGCCCCTGGTGGCTGGGGGGTGGGGGTGGTGGGAGACATGAGTGGGGGCCTGGTGGAGGGTGCCCTTGCACTGCTGGGGGGTGGGGGTGATAGGGGACATGGGTGGGGGCCTGGTGGAGGCTGCCCCTGGTGGCTGGGGGGTGGGGGTGGTGGGAGACATGGGTGGGGGCCTGGTGGAGGGTGCCCCTGGATGCTGGGGGGTGGGGGTGGTGGGAGACATGGGTGGGGGCCTGGTGGAGGCTGCCCCTGCACTGCTGGGGGGTGGGGGTGGTGGGAGACATGAGTGGGGGCCTGGTGTAGGCTGCCCCTGGTGGCTGGGGGGTGGGGGTGGTGGGAGACATGGGTGGGGGCCTGGTGGAGGGTGCCCCTGCACTGCTGGGGGGTGGGGGTGATAGGGGACATGAGTGGGGGCCTGGTGGAGGCTGCCCCTGCACTGCTGGGGGTGGGGGTGGTGGGAGAAATGAGTGGGGGCCTGGTGGAGGGTGCCCCTGCACTGCTGGGGGTGGGGGTGATAGGGGACATGGGTGGGGGCCTGGTGGAGGGTGCCCCTGGTGGCTGGGGGGTGGGGGTGGTGGGAGACATGAGTGGGGGCCTGGTGGAGGCTGCCCCTGGTGGCTGGGGGGTGGGGGTGGTGGGAGACATGAGTGGGGGCCTGGTGGAGGCTGCCCCTGGTGGCTGGGGGGTGGGGGTGGTGGGAGACATGAGTGGGGGCCTGGTGGAGGCTGCCCCTGGTGGCTGGGGGGTGGGGGTGATAGGGGACATGAGTGGGGGCCTGGTGGAGGCTGCCCCTGCACTGCTGGGGGGTGGGGGTGATAGGGGACATGGGTGGAGACTGCCCCTGGGGGGTGGGGGGTGGGGGTGGTGGGAGACATGAGTGGGGGCCTGGTGGAGGGTGCCCCTGGATGCTGGGGGGTGGGGGTGGTGGGAGACATGGGTGGGGGACTGGTGGAGGGTGCCCCTGCACTGCTGGGGGGTGGGGGTGATAGGGGACATGGGTGGGGGCCTGGTGGAGGGTGCCCCTGGTGGCTGGGGGGTGGGGGTGGTGGGAGACATGAGTGGGGGCCTGGTGGAGGCTGCCCCTGGGGGCTGGGGGGTGGGGGTGGTGGGAGACATGGGTGGGGGCCTGGTGGAGGGTGCCCCTGGATGCTGGGGGGTGGGGGTGGTGGGAGACATGGGTGGGGGCCTGGTGGAGGCTGCCCCTGCACTGCTGGGGGGTGGGGGTGGTGGGAGACATGAGTGGGGGCCTGGTGGAGGCTGCCCCTGGTGGCTGGGGGGTGGGGGTGGTGGGAGACATGAGTGGGGGCCTGGTGGAGGGTGCCCCTGGATGCTGGGGGGTGGGGGGTGGGAGAAAAGAGTGGGGGCCTGGTGGAGCGTGCCCCTGCACTGCTGGGGGGTGGGGGTGATAGGGGACATGGGTGGGGGCCTGGTGGAGTGTGCCCCTGCACTGCTGGGTGGTGGGGGTGGTGGGAGACATGAGTTGGGGCCTGGTGGAGGCTGCCCCTGGTGGCTGGGGGGTGGGGGTGGTGGGAGACATGGGTGGGGGCCTGGTGGAGGGTGCCCCTGGATGCTGGGGGGTGGGGGTGGTGGGAGACATGGGTGGGGGCCTGGTGGAGGCTGCCCCTGCACTGATGGGGGGTGGGGGTGGTGGGAGACATGAGTGGGGGCCTGGTGTAGGCTGCCCCTGCACTGCTGGGGGGTGGGGGTGATAGGGGACATGAGTGGGGGCCTGGTGGAGGCTGCCCCTGCACTGCTGGGGGTGGGGGTGGTGGGAGAAATGAGTGGGGGCCTGGTGGAGGGTGCCCCTGCACTGCTGGGGGGTGGGGGTGATAGGGGACATGGGTGGGGGCCTGGTGGAGGGTGCCCCTGGTGGCTGGGGGGTGGGGGTGGTGGGAGACATGAGTGGGGGCCTGGTGGAGGCTGCCCCTGGTGGCTGGGGGGTGGGGGTGGTGGGAGACATGAGTGGGGGCCTGGTGGAGGGTGCCCCTGGATGCTGGGGGGTGGGGGTGGTGGGAGACATGGGTGGGGGCCTGGTGGAGGCTGCCCCTGCACTGCTGGGGGGTGGGGGTGGTGGGAGACATGAGTGGGGGCCTGGTGGAGGCTGCCCCTGGTGGCTGGGGGGTGGGGGTGGTGGGAGACATGAGTGGGGGCCTGGTGGAGGGTGCCCCTGCACTGCTGGGGGGTGGGGGTGATAGGGGACATGGGTGGGGGCCTGGTGGAGGGTGCCCCTGCACTGCTGGGGGGTGGGGGTGATAGGGGACATGGGTGGGGGCCTGGTGGAGGGTGCCCCTGGTGGCTGGGGGGGTGGGGGTGGTGGGAGACATGAGTGGGGGCCTGGTGGAGGCTGCCCCTGGTGGCTGGGGGGTGGGGGTGGTGGGAGACATGAGTGGGGGCCTGGTGGAGGCTGCCCCTGGTGGCTGGGGGGTGGGGGTGGTAGGAGACATGATTGGGGGCCTGGTGGAGGGTGCCCCTGCACTGCTGGGGGGTGGGGGTGATAGGGGACATGGGTGGGGGCCTGGTGGAGGGTGCCCCTGCACTGCTGGGGGGTGGGGGTGATAGGGGACATGAGTGGGGGCCTGGTGGAGGCTGCCCCTGCACTGCTGGGGGGTGGGGGTGATAGGGGACATGGGTGGGGGCCTGGTGGAGGGTGCCCCTGCACTGCTGGGGGTGGGGGTGATAGGGGACATGGGTGGGGGCCTGGTGGAGGGTGCCCCTGGTGGCTGGGGGGTGGGGTGGTGGGAGACATGAGTGGGGGCCTGGTGGAGGCTGCCCCTGGGGGGTGGGGGGTGGGGGTGGTGGAAGACATGAGTGGGGGCCTGGTGGAGGGTGCCCCTGGATGCTGGGGGGTGGGGGTGGTGGGAGACATGGGTGGGGGCCTGGTGGAGGGTGCCCCTGCACTGCTGGGGGGTGGGGGTGATAGGGGACATGGGTGGGGGCCTGGTGGAGGGTGCCCCTGGTGGCTGGGGGGTGGGGGTGGTGGGAGACATGAGTGGGGGCCTGGTGGAGGCTGCCCCTGGAGGCTGGGGGGTGGGGGTGGTGGGAGACATGGGTGGGGGCCTGGTGGAGGGTGCCCCTGGATGCTGGGGGGTGGGGGTGGTGGGAGACATGGGTGGGGGCCTGGTGGAGGCTGCCCCTGCACTGCTGGGGGGTGGGGGTGGTGGGAGACATGAGTGGGGGACTGGTGGAGGCTGCCCCTGGTGGCTGGGGGGTGGGGGTGGTGGGAGACATGAGTGGGGGCCTGGTGGAGGGTGCCCCTGGATGCTGGGGGGTGGGGGGTGGGAGAAAAGAGTGGGGGCCTGGTGGAGCGTGCCCCTGCACTGCTGGGGGGTGGGGGTGATAGGGGACATGGGGGGGGGCCTGGTGGAGTGTGCCCCTGCACTGCTGGGTGGTGGGGGTGGTGGGAGACATGAGTGGGGGCCTGGTGGAGGCTGCCCCTGGTGGCTGGGGGGTGGGGGTGGTGGGAGACATGGGTGGGGGCCTGGTGGAGGGTGCCCCTGGATGCTGGGGGGTGGGGGTGGTGGGAGACATGGGTGGGGGCCTGGTGGAGGCTGCCCCTGCACTGCTGGGGGGTGGGGGTGGTGGGAGACATGAGTGGGGGCCTGGTGTAGGCTGCCCCTGGTGGCTGGGGGGTGGGGGTGGTGGGAGACATGGGTGGGGGCCTGGTGGAGGGTGCTCCTGCACTGCTGGGGGGTGGGGGTGATAGGGGACATGAGTGGGGGCCTGGTGGAGGCTGCCCCTGCACTGCTGGGGGTGGGGGTGGTGGGAGAAATGAGTGGGGGCCTGGTGGAGGGTGCCCCTGCACTGCTGGGGGGTGGGGGTGATAGGGGACATGGGTGGGGGCCTGGTGGAGGGTGCCCCTGGTGGCTGGGGGGTGGGGGTGGTGGGAGACATGAGTGGGGGCCTGGTGGAGGCTGCCCCTGGTGGCTGGGGGGTGGGGGTGGTGGGAGACATGAGTGGGGGCCTGGTGGAGGGTGCCCCTGGATGCTGGGGGGTGGGGGTGGTGGGAGACATGGGTGGGGGCCTGGTGGAGGCTGCCCCTGCACTGCTGGGGGGTGGGGGTGGTGGGAGACATGAGTGGGGGCCTGGTGGAGGCTGCCCCTGGTGGCTGGGGGGTGGGGGTGGTGGGAGACATGAGTGGGGGCCTGGTGGAGGGTGCCCCTGCACTGCTGGGGGGTGGGGGTGATAGGGGACATGGGTGGGGGCCTGGTGGAGGGTGCCCCTGCACTGCTGGGGGGTGGGGGTGATAGGGGACATGGGTGGGGGCCTGGTGGAGGGTGCCCCTGGTGGCTGGGGGGGTGGGGGTGGTGGGAGACATGAGTGGGGGCCTGGTGGAGGATGCCCCTGGTGGCTGGGGGGTGGGGGTGGTGGGAGACATGAGTGGGGGCCTGGTGGAGGGTGCCCCTCCACTGCTGGGGGGTGGGGGTGATAGGGGACATGGGTGGGGGCCTGGTGGAGGGTGCCCCTGCACTGCTGGGGGGTGGGGGTGGTGGGAGACATGAGTGGGGGCCTGGTGGAGGCTGCCCCTGGTGGCTGGGGGGTGGGGGTGGTGGGAGACATGGGTGGGGGCCTGGTGGAGGGTGCCCCTGGATGCTGGGGGGTGGGGGTGGTGGGAGACATGAGTGGGGGCCTGGTGGAGGGTGCCCCTGCACTGCTGGGGGGTGGGGGTGATAGGGGACATGGGTGGGGGCCTGGTGGAGGGTGCCCCTGGTGGCTGGGGGGTGGGGGTGGTAGGAGACATGAGTGGGGGCCTGGTGGAGGCTGCCCCTGGTGGCTGGGGGGTGGGGGTGGTGGAAGACATGGGTGGGGGCCTGGTGGAGGGTGCCCCTGCACTGCTGGGGGGTGGGGGTGATAGGGGACATGAGTGGGGGCCTGGTGGAGGGTGCCCCTGGTGGCTGGGGGGTGGGGGTGGTGGGAGACATGAGTGGGGGCCTGGTGGAGGGTGCCCCTGGATGCTGGGGGGTGGGGGTGGTGGGAGACATGGGTGGGGGCCTGGTGGAGGGTGCCCCTGGATGCTGGGGGGTGGGGGTGGTGGGAGACATGGGTGGGGGCCTGGTGGAGGCTGCCCCTGCACTGCTGGGGGGTGGGGGTGGTGGGAGACATGAGTGGGGGCCTGGTGGAGGCTGCCCCTGCTGGCTGGGGGGTGGGGGTGTTGGGAGACATGAGTGGGGGCCTGGTGGAGGGTGCCCCTGCACTGCTGGGGGGTGGGGGTGATAGGGGACATGGGTGGGGGCCTGGTGGAGGGTGCCCCTGCACTGCTGGGGGGTGGGGGTGGTGGGAGACATGAGTGGGGGCCTGGTGGAGGCTGCCCCTGGTGGCTGGGGGTGGGGATGGTGGGAGACATGAGTGGGGGCCTGGTGGAGGGTGCCCCTGGATGCTGGGGGGTGGGGGTGGTGGGAGACATGGGTGGGGGCCTGGTGGAGGCTGCCCCTGCACTGCTGGGGGGTGGGGGTGGTGGGAGACATGAGTGGGGGCCTGGTGTAGGCTGCCCCTGGTGGCTGGGGGGTGGGGGTGGTGGGAGACATGGGTGAGGGCCTGGTGGAGGGTGCCCCTGCACTGCTGGGGGGTGGGGGTGATAGGGGACATGAGTGGGGGCCTGGTGGAGGCTGCCCCTGCACTGCTGGGGGGTGGTGGGAGACATGAGTGGGGGCCTGGTGGAGGCTGCCTCTGGTGGCTGGGGGGTGGGGGTGGTGGGAGACATGGGTGAGGGCCTGGTGGAGGGTGCCCCTGCACTGCTGAGGGGTGGGGGTGATAGGGGACATGAGTGGGGGCCTGGTGGAGGGTGCCCCTGGTTGCTGGGGGTTGGGGGTGGTGGGAGACATGAGTGGGGGCCTGGTGGAGGGTGCCCCTGGATGCTGGGGGGTGGGGGTGGTGGGAGACATGGGTGGGGGCCTGGTGGAGGGTGCCCCTGCACTGCTGGGGGGTGGGGGTGATAGGGGACATGGGTGGGGGCCTGGTGGAGGGTGCCCCTGGTGGCTGGGGGGTGGGGGTGGTGGGAGACATGAGTGGGGGCCTGGTGGAGGCTGCCCCTGGAGGCTGGGGGGTGGGGGTGGTGGGAGACATGGGTGGGGGCCTGGTGGAGGGTGCCCCTGGATGCTGGGGGGTGGGGGTGGTGGGAGACATGGGTGGGGGCCTGGTGGAGGCTTCCTCTGCACTGCTGGGGGGTGGGGGTGGTGGGAGACATGAGTGGGGACCTGGTGGAGGGTGCCCCTGCACTGCTGGGGGGTGGGGGTGATAGGGGACATGGGTGGGGGCCTGGTGGAGGGTGCCCCTGCACTGCCTGGGGGTGGGGGTGGTGGGAGACATGAGTGGGGGCCTGGTGGAGGCTGCCCCTGGTGGCTGGGGGGTGGGGGTGGTGGGAGACATGGGTGGGGGCCTGGTGGAGGGTGCCCCTGGATGCTGGGGGGTGGGGGTGATAGGGGACATGGGTGGGGCCTGGTGGAGGGTGCCCCTGCACTGCTGGGGGGTGGGGGTGGTGGGAGACATGGGTGGGGGCCTGGTGGAGGCTGCCCCTGCACTGCTGGGGGGTGGGGGTGGTGGGAGACATGAGTGGGGGCCTGGTGGAGGGTGCCCCTGGATGCTGGGGGGTCGGGGTGCTGGGTGACATGAGCAGGTGTGCAGGGTAGTCCCCTGTGGTGTGTGCTGCCTGCAGGGGCCGTGGAGGGTGTACAGGGAATACCTAGGAGCACACAGCCAAATCGCGTGTGGAACTTCCCGCGCACCCCTGAAATCCACGTACCCTGACAAATCGCGTGTGGAACTTCCCGCGCACCCCTGAAATACACGTACCCGGCCAAATCGCGTGTGGAACTTCCCGCGCACCCCTGAAATACACGTACACGGACAAATCGCGTGTGGAACTTCCCGCGCACCCCTGAAATCCACGTACCCTGACAAATCGCGTGTGGAACTTCCCGCGCACCCCTGAAATCCACGTACACGGCCAAATCGCATGTGGAACTTCCCGCGCACCCCTGAAATCCACGTACACGGCCAAATCGCGTGTGGAAGTTCCCGCGCACCCCTGCAATCCATGTACCCTGACAAATCGAGTGTGGAACTTCCCGCGCACCCCTGAAATACACGTACACGGCCAAATCGCGTGTGGAACTTCCCGCGCACCCCTGAAATCCACGTACCCGGACAAATCGCGTGTGAGACTTCCCGCGCACCCCGGTATACACGCACACGTATTTTTTGTCAGCGGGTGTCCGTGTTTGTGGGTACCCCTTTGCACGTCATTTGTCCTGGAGGGCCACAGTATAGGACATTCATCATGGCTGTATATAGGTGCTATTTGTTGGCGCACCTTTAGGCGCACATTTCTTACAGGCGCAGAGACGCTACCGCCTGCTTTCTTGTGGCGGTCGTGTTTGTGCCTGTGCGCTGGTTTGAGCGTGCGCTTTTTTGCCCTATTCTATTCCATGAATACGTGTTGTAGGCGAGCGTGTGGGCGTTCCACGCACTTGTACCCTGTACTTCCCCCGTGACGCCCACATTTTGGCAAATTGTTCCCCATTCCGAGTGTTACGCCCCGTGTTCCGCCTACTTTTGTTGCGTGCGCAGCGCTATGTGCGATTTTCGCTGTGGCCTGTGCGATTTTCGCTGTGACCTGGCGCACACAGTTAGATGGCCTGTGCGCCAACGTGCGCCGCACACTTTTTTATCGCACATCCGATGGTTTTCTCGCGCACGGCCTTCCATGAATCGATGTGCGCTGCTTTTCGTGCGATTTTCGCACTTGCACTGCGATTTTCGCTATTCCACTGCGATTCGCACGTTTTTGGCCACTTGCGCCGTGCTAATTATTCCATGAATCGGCCTGTGAGTCTGTGCCATTGCCATCTCTATGACGTTAAATTGCATTAGTCAATTCATTATTGTGAAATAAATTATACACAAACACTCACAGAAAATAGCACTTTAGAAGTTCGGTATCTGACGCAGGTTCCTAACATGTTTTCATTTTTTAGGTGTTTAGTCTTAAGCTCCTTGAAAACAAATTGAACATGTTTATAATTCAACCAGCATATCCCATGTTTGGGGTATACTGAGAGAATAGTGATCAGGTTGCTTCCTGGTGACATGGTTGCAAGACTCCTGTGAGGCATAGGCAAGTATGCAACGTTTCTGATAAGTGCGTGTTTATCCCATTAGCTAAAGGGTGTTGCATAAAAGTGTGCTTAGAACGTATACAGGAAAATCTCTCTTATGGCACTAAATGGCTGAAAACCTCGACAAAGCATTCATTTAGCTTCCCAAGGACCAACGACGCTCCAGAGAGGTTTGCTTTCAGTTGCCTGGAGACTAACCGGAGTAATCTGACCTTTGGATAGACCAGGAGGATCTGTGAAATGTATACCTGATTCTGCCTCCTACACACCAGGCCTAAAATACCCTTTCCGTCTCGTGCACTTTAATTAAGCACCACTAATTCTCCTATCAAAGACTTCATGAGCTTCAATTGGATCTAACTCATCCCCTAACACTGGTCTGCACTCATGTGTGTGTAACTTGCTTCCAGAACTTCAATGGGGTCTTGCTCATTCCTGCACTACTGGCTTTCACAGTTCCATGTAGCTCCATTCCTTCCCTCACCTCGTCCCTGATCCCCCTCAGTGGAGTCTCACTAATTCCTTCATCGTTGACCTCACACACCCCGATACAGATGCATTCAGTCCCTATCACTGACCTTATACATTCCATCCCCTCTTCACTACTCCATACGGTTCCATGGAGTATCTATCATCCCACTGGTCCCATAAACTTCAATGGAATCCCCATATTTCTCTGTTCACACCCTCACTCACGCTCCATCACTGGTCTCATACACTTAAATGGAGTCTCAGTATCCTTCCATCACAAACCATCAGCTCTGCTTTCAACCACTTCAGTGTAGTTTCATCATGCATTCCTTGCCTTCTATCCTTAGTGAAGTCCCCCCTCATTGCCTGTGCGCAGGCCCAGTGAAATCCCTCTTCAACTCCTCCTTCAACACCCCTGGCCTTATCCCCTCCCAGCCCTCTCAACACCCCCCTAGTAATCAGAATCCAGGCATCATCTACTTCCGCGCCTCCCTCCCTTCTTCCCTACCTCCCTCCCTCCAACCAACCGCTTTTCACCAACAACCCCTCCTGGCATTTCCATCCACCTACAAGCACCTTCACACCCCCTGCAACCCCCCATTATCTCAGCTCCTTCTTCCTCCTCTAAGCACCTCCTCTCTGCTCCTTCACTCCTGACTTCCTCCATATGATTTGCACATCAAAAGTACAATTTTGTGCCCCTTCCTCCCATAACAACAGAGACCACTCTCCTGCACCTATCACACTCTTTGCTTCTACCTCACCTCCTGCACCTCTGCACCCTGCCCTACCAATCCTCTACACTCTGCATCCCCCCACGGGGCATTCGCCAAAGGCTCCCCTCCATCTTCAGTCCTCCCCACCCTTGTCGCCCCCCTGCCACATGACTTTAAGAGGGCCACCAGCCTGCAACACCCCACCTCTCTTACATCCTCATCAACGCTAGATTAGTCACCACAAACCAACACAACATATTCAACCTTATCTACTCTGAAAGCCCAGACATCCTTGTCATCACAAAAACATGGCTCTCTGATGACTTCCGACCCATCACACACAACGCATTCCCACCTCGCTATACTCATCACTCACAATGAAATGAGCAGAGGTGGAGGGATAGCCTTCCTCAGATCTCCACAAATCACACCTCTCCATCACACACTCAGTGGAATAAGCCTGTAACGTAGACTGTGAATCCCGTCTAGTGAGGTTCCACCTCACACCCTCTCTCATTCACAACTTCCTTCTGATCTACAGACCTTCTGACTACAAGAGAGATTTTGCTAATTCTCTAGGTGACTCCCTAGTGGCCATCCTGGTCACCCATCACTCACCCACACATCATGCTTGGTGGCTTTAATATATGGTTTGGTGGGCCGCACAATCTCTCCTAGACAACATGGAAACCCTCATCATTTCCTAACTAGTAGCAGGTCCCACACACCAGAGGTGAAACCTTAAATGCAATCTTCAATTCCACCACCCTTATCTTAACGCCCTACCCAAAAACTCATATAGACGGACCAAACAGCTGTCGACTTCTCACTTGCAAATCCTATCACTCCTGTCCACTTGACCATCACCTGGATGTCCACACATTTCCCTCTGTGGAACAAGGTCATGGTATTGCTGGACCTGGTAGACTCTCTGCTCTCGACCTAAATGATCCAAAATACCGGTCGAGAAAATTGGGGATGTGGTCATGTTCTGACATCTAATTGACCCACCCCCGGAGTAGACCACTTTTTACGACAACTATAGTGGTCATGTACATTAATTGCACTTTATCAAAAATGTAAACACTACTAGCTATGATTTTTAACAGGCTTCACCATATATGTATTGGTGGTGGACTATATGGAATTTGTATGTATGATGGTTGCATGTGGACGAATGAGTAAATGATTTATTGTCAATTGTATGAATTGCATAGATTACTATGTTCTTAACTCTCCTGCAATGTAAGTAATTTGCTAAGTGCTCGTTAACTAGAATCCACCTGAGTGCTACTGTATGTACTCCTTCACTACTTTGGGGGTGGGCGGTGATATGATGTTAGTTTCCTTGTATGCTAGCTGGTTAGGTCATGATATAATATGTTTAGGATTCATTAAAATGTTTTGCTTTAAATCTAAATTTTTTAAACGCCTTTGAAGAAGCCATAAGAGAGCAAGTAGCAACACCTTAACATGCGGAAAAAAAGAAAGAAAAAGTCAAGGCACCCTCCGTCCCGCGATGCCATCATGAGCCCTTTGCTATGCTTTGTTCATTCACCACCTCCCATTCTTCTCTCATCAGCTCACTATCTGACTCTCATCACCCTAAACCTGTGTAGCTGTCCTTTTTCACTGGCGATGGTGCTTGATCAGCCAATCACCCTGATTCCCTTAACATTCACTGGTGAGCCACCCTTTTCCACTCTCTCCATGCCTTCCTCATTGGCTACTGTCAGGGGTCAGAAATTTGAGGTGGACGACTTGGTAAAGGGTTTTCACAAGATGCCACTTTATCAAATGAAAAAGGTTTGATTAACGTCTCACTATCCCTAACCTAATGAAGATTGCCCTGCCTATTAAAATAATATCCATAAAGGAAATATACATCAATTCAAATGTAACAGAAATAACAGTTCAGTTCAACACAGACCCAATAACTCTATATCCTTGTAACTTGAGTCGTTTCCCCTTCCTCATATTTAAAGCAGGATTTTCACTCAAAAGATAAAATAAACAAGTTCATTTTTGTAACTAAGTTTGGATCATAAAGTTCTTCTGGCTGCAAAAGTTCTCCACGAAAATGCTAACCAATAGTTCAATTTGTTGACAAGTCTTTGTCTTTCCACTTAAAGAGACGTTCAACACAACTTCTTCTTCTTGAGAAATTCAATACTTTTAAAATTCTTCCGTATCAACAATAACTTTTGTCAGAATGATCCCACAACAGTTCATTAAACACTTTAGTGATTTGCCACTTCTTCCTCGTCAACCTCAAAGCTCTTCTGGTTCAACAGCAAAGTTGTGTAATGATAGTTCCACAACAATTCATGAAACACTTTAGTGGTTTTTGCCACTTCTTCTTCTTTAACCACAAAACCTTCTACCACAATGCAGTACTTCAATGATTTCCTCCTGGTCCACTAACCTGCCAGGACTTCCACTAACAATGTCCCTACCCTGATAAACTCACCTATCGGGACAAAAAGCTCCTAACACTATTACAAGTACTTTTTGGTGAGGTCTACTTCAAATAGTAAAGAAACTCTTTAACTTTCAACAACTTCAACATTCAAAATGTTTGCCAAAGACAATGCAGGTTATGCTTCACTCCCCCTGAATACTTTATATCAGGAGGGCCCCTCTCCTGCCATTTTTGATTTATTTCCCACTTGCACATCAGTAAGCTGTTGACACTGTTTATTTTTTACTTCTGCTTCTGTTTGGTTTAGGCAATGCTTGTTATTCTGCTTGATTATTGCCTCTTACCTATTCTGGCAACAACAGTTACAATCTTCCTGCAACAATGTTCTCTTGTTTTTTAGCCAACATGAATTATAAACTCTGTAAATTATTGACCCCTTTTTACTAGGGCAATCCTGGCTCTCATTAGCTGGCTTTGTCTTGCGCCTTCTTTTCTTTGGTAAAGATGTTTATAATTAACTGGCTTTTGGCAATGCTGGTGTTGACTTTTATAACAAAAGTTGTACATTTTCTCTGCTTGCCTCCTTATAAAGTTTATATTTTGCCTGTATGCTTTCTTTATATTAGTTTGGTATTCAGAACAATGGTCAGAAGTCAGCGTTCACATACAGAGCGTACCCGGATTATCTTTCTTTGTTACATGTGTCCGTGCGTACCGCTGACACTGCTAACTCTGCTCACTTTGCTTCTTCTCCTGCTTCCTTCTGCCCGCCAGGCTGCTTCCATGTTTCTGAGTCCTTCGCTGAACAGAAAAAGAACTTCCCTCACTCCTTGTGTCTACCGGTGCTAACCGGCCACCAGGACACTGCATGCCAAAAGGAAAGCTTGCTGCACTGCTGCTTCCCACTGCGTGACCTCTGCAACTAAGGTTGTAAACCTCGGAGACCATCTCAGGACCATCCTCTGCTTTTCCAATAGCGGTGGCTCCAGCGTCTCCTTTCCTCTTCCACTTCTGCTTCTCCTGCAACTGCAATGGGTGGTCTCTGGAGTCCCCTCTCTTGTTCTAATGGCCTGTACCTAAGGGGGACCTATATATTCAAAATTCCCGCTCAGGTGCGCGTCATGAGAACCACTAGACTGCATCTTGTAGTTTAGTACCTCCGAGTCTCTCTTCCTCGTCCCAGTACTTAGGGCATTTTGGGACCTTAAGTCCCCAATGTGTTTTTTGTTTCTTTCTTCACAAGTTGTAATTCTGCAATAAGCCATGAATACTGAAGGCTTTCTAGGGAAGTTATTGAGGGAATCATCCCAGTTCACAACCACCGGGATCAGGAAGCATCTGCCTTTCCCTGGCCACATGAGAAGGATCCCAGGCCAGGGTTTCTGGGGGAATCACATCTGCTTCATCACACTACTCTGCTTTACTCCTCACCTTGCCTGGTCCTACAGTAGCATTGTTTTAGTAATTTAATACTCTCACCCTTACACTGGTTGCCTTCTGCCACTCAATGGTGCACCTGCCTCAGATTCCCTGGTCTCCCTGCTTTGAATCAAATGAGTACTCACTCCTCATGTGCACTCATTGCTGGTTGTTCTTTAGATGTGGCTT
Source organism: Ambystoma mexicanum (assembly GCF_040938575.1). Taxonomy (NCBI): domain Eukaryota; kingdom Metazoa; phylum Chordata; class Amphibia; order Caudata; family Ambystomatidae; genus Ambystoma; species Ambystoma mexicanum. The sequence continues at coordinate 608,417,098 of NC_090922.1, read as the reverse complement.
TTTGCTGCAGCTCACAGTGCCTAACACTGTTGATCAAAGCTGCATATTATAGTTGTGATCACTGCCTTATATATTATTCACTGTAATATGATGATGCCATATTTGTTCAAAAATGTGATTACAGAGATTTTTTTAAAGTTTCTTATTTATCTAAACATATGACAGTACTATTTGTGTATGTGACAAACATACTTATTGAAAGCTGAGTGCTTACACTGGCTTAAAGCAGTAAAAAGAATTAAAAGAAGAACAAGCAAATGTGGCCCAACCTAAGTTTATATTTATATATATTTTATTGTGCATTTGTAAGGTTCTTATACATTAAGTAAATTGTGTTTCAAAGTGCCCACAGGGCAAAAGGGAGGGAACGTGGTAATGGGAGGCAAAAATAACAAAGAAAGAGCGAGGCAGTCCTACTAGGCCTTCTGAGCATTCAGAGCATGCAAGTGCAGAGGGAAAGAGGGATGAGGGGGGTGTAAGTGCTAGGAGTAACAAGGGGGGAAGTGCTAGGGTTTACGTTGCAAACTGTTAAGTGAATGGAAGAGTTCACTTGCTGAGAGTGGCCAACTGCCAATAAATAGGTGCATGCCTGTGATAGCACAGGCCATTGGGTGCCAATGGCTAGTGCTGAGAGATTAGGCGGAGGCTGAAGGCGATTGGGGGTGGGAGGCCAGCACCCAGGGGGGCACACAAGGGACCTGGTCACCAATCTCAGTAACTGTGGGGCTTAGCAAAGGGGCGAGGGGGAAGGAGGAGGTGAAAAGGAAAGTCTTGATGAGATTCCAGAATTTGAGGTAATCCGGCTCAAGACGAAGAGGACGGGGGAGGCTGTTCCATAGGTCTAATATCAGAAACTCCAGAAGACATTTGAGATTGGTTGAACCCTACTATTTTCAATCTTGCACCTGCTCAGGTACCATCCGAATCCCAGACAGCTGCAGCTGCTCCGCCCTCTCCTTGGGGTGGGTACATTCAATTCCAGAGCCCATATCCATCCCTCAGTCAAATGCCAGCGTATAGCCAATCCACACCTAGACGATCAATGGGAGGCTCTGCATCTCGATTGCTTTCAGCAAATGATGTGCTGCATGCTAAATGGCTGATTTTCAATCTCTTTCACACCTCACTTGCATATAATGCATCTGCAACCTTTAAAGTCTCCTCCGATACATTCCCATGAGCTGACACTGCAAGCTACCGTTTGAGACATCTTCCTGGGATAGGCAATGTGATAATGACTGTGAACGCACCATGGAGCTCCATTGATCTATTTACTTTAGTGAAAAGGTTTCTCAAAATCCGTGAAGACCCTTTTTAGTTTAAAGTTCTCATTGACATTTTCAATCCCACTTGTTCTGATCTCAATAAGCGGTTGCAAACAGCCCTTCCTCCAGATACCTTTATTTTATCTTAATTCAGTAGGTTAACTACCTTCTATTGGTATCTCCTTCATTGGAAGCTTTGAAAGATGGTAAGTGCTAGTATTATGTGTGAATCTCTCTTCTCCTTTTTTCATTCCAACATTGCAGCTATATGTGAGGACATTAAAGCTAACTCGGCTGTCATTACGACTAAGCAATCCCTCTCTGATCTTCCATCCTCTAGTGTGTCATGGGCCTCTTTTCTTGAGGTCTCAGAGCAGGATGTTTTGAAAGCTATTCATGCCCTCAAACCGGCCTCTCTTGCAGATGCCATCCCCCTAGATGTGCTCAAAGCTGTCTCTACTGATATCATTACTGCTATTACTATGGCAGCTAATGTATCTTTTCAAGAGGGACTGATTCCGAGTCCTTGAACATGCTCGTGTGCTCCCCCTTCTAAAGAAGCCCTCTCTGGACCCTGCTGTACTGGCTAACTTTCGACCCATCTCCCTCCTTCCATCCCCGATGAAACCTCTTGAGGCGTTCGTCTCCCCCTCTTGCTATCTTGCTATCTTTCATGGAATCCTCTGGTTAATTTTTTTCCAGTCTGGTTTCCGCCCGGGGAGAGGCACCAAATCAGTTCTCAATTCCGTATTTGATGACCTCACCCGCCTAGTTGATCAGGGCGGTCTGGGAGCCTTGCTCTTACTTGACCTGTCAGCCACGTTCGACATGGTTGACCATTCTACGCTGATCTCCAGTCTGTTGAGCGCTGGCCTGGGGGGCCAGGTATTGAGCTGGTTTGCAGATTTTTTGACCGACCGGTCCCAATCTGTCTTCTTACCTCCTTTTTGCTCGGAGTCTATTGCACAGTTCTGCGGGGTGCCGCAAGTATCTGCTCTATCTTTTTTATTTTTTTAATATCTATATCCGTCCTCTTCTCCTTTTGATCCTATCTCACGGTTTTCGCTTCTATTCATATGGAGATGATACACAGATCTTGGTACGTTTGGATCTGACTCGTGCCGACACTATGGCCCGGCTCAGGAACTGTCTTCAGGATTTGGGTGCCTGGATGGCAACCAACTCTCTCAAACTCAATGGCAGTAAAACAGAGGTCCTGATGGTCGGGACAAACAGCCCCCTTAACTACTGGACCCCGGACTTCTGGCCTAGCTCTCTTGGCCCGTTCCCCTTACCTTCTCACACTGTGAGAAACTTGGGGGTAAAGTTCTCATCTTCGCAGATGATGACTGAGCAGGTGGGTGCCGTTTGTAAAGCTGGCCACTTCAAATTGCGTACTCTGAGGAAGGTTCTTCCTTTCATCCCGGGTCATCTTCATGCCCCGGTGGTAGGAGCACTGGTTCTTAGTACAGTGGATTATTGTAACTCGCTGTACTTCGGCTAACCTCACTATCTACTTAATTGTATCCAAATGCTACAAAATGCTGCAGTTCGAGCAATACTGCGCCCTCCGGTGCACTCACATAGCTCCACTCCTGAAACAACTGCAATTGCTTCCGATCGAACAACGGATTTCATTCAAAGCCATGTGCCTGGTTCACCAAGCCTTTTATAAGGTGGGAGCGGAGTATTTACAGGAGGAATTCTTTCATTATGGCCCTGCTTGTTCCCTACACTCACAGGCTGCACTACTACTTTTTGTTCCTCGCTTTAAATGTGCCCGCACTGGCGGTCTTGCCTTCTCTGTGGCAGCCGTTATGGCATGGAACCAACTTCCTTTGGCTCTTCGTGCAACTACTAACCATCTGGCCTTCAGGCGCACCTTAAAGACTCTTCTTTTTTAACTTGATCTGTCTCACCTTTGTACCCTTTAGCGCCAAGATGCCTTTGGGCGTATGTTGTGCTTTATAAGTCCATTCAACATAACATTACATAACATTATGCAGTAGCTAAAATCGTACTGCTACATGCATGACAACAAACCATATTTCTTGAGGGTCATACTTATCCTGTCATTATCTTTCTTTGGATTCTGGGACATATTAATCCAGGATTTATTATTGGAAAAGCAAAACTACAAGTCACAGAATGCAAAGAAAAGCCAATACTTGTAGAGCATCTTCCTGATGATATGGGTCATGTCCGTATGTATAATCGTGCATACTTTAAAAGGCCGAGAGAGGCAACGTTTTTTGATTGATTGATATTTTATTTCTATCGCGCTCGTACACGAGTGTTTCAGAGCGCGACAAGGCAAGGGAGGGAAACAGGGGAAAACAAAAGAGCGATCTTACTAGGCCCAGTGACATTGAGAACGCGCAAGTGCATGGGAGAGGGGGAAGGGGAAAAGGCCATGGAAGGGGGGGAGAGGTGGAAAGTGTGAAGCAGAAGAGAAACAGATAAATAACAATAAATAAATAATTAAGGCAACAAACAGTGGTAATGCACCCAGCAATTTGCAAGTGCTAGGTTTAAGGCAGCAGACTGGGTAGGTCCGATAAGTGCAGGAAGAAAAAGGGGGGGGTGTATGGGTACAGATACAGACCCCAGTGCAAGGGGTGGCCCGGAGGCAGTGCGGGAGGGTGACAGAATGAGAAGGTACCTGGGCCCAAAAGACAGAGGGTGGCCAGGTGCACAGTGCCAAGAGAGAACAGATCAGCAGGGGAGAGGGGGAGCGAAGACAGAAGAAAAGAGGAAGGTCTTGAGGTGCTTCCAGAACCGGAGATGGTTCTCCTCAAGTTTTAGAGTGGCAGGGAGCTGTTCCAGAGGCAGGCCCCAGCCGAAGACAGAGATCTACCCCCAGCTCGTTTCTTAGAAAAACGACTGACCCTGAGCGAGTTGGAGGTAGAGGAGCGAAGAGCTTGAGAGGGGAGGTATTTGCAGAGGGATAGCTGAAGGTATTTTGGACAGAGGCCCCAGAAAGCCTTGTGGACAATGCAGAGGATTTTGAATTTAATCCTTGCATCCACTGGGAGCCAGTGAAGAGATTTTGTTAAATTACGTTAACCTTTCTACCCACACTTTGTTCCATTATTAATCTCTTAAATTCTGGTTAAGATTTCAGTCCATGCTGTGGGATTAACAACACCTTGCAATCGTACAAACCTTGCACCAGTTCAGGCCATTTCTGCACCTTGTTCACGGAAGGTCTAGGAGAGGGTAGTGAAAAAACTCTACTCACTTCATGAATATTGCGAGATTTAAAATCCGAACGTAATGGGGCCACATTGTACAATGGGCAGTAGTAGACTGCTTACCACCCATTACAGATTTCCAATAATCACGGGAGGAGAATCCCACCACTGTGAAAAATCCTTCTGGCAAGAACCTCTTGCCAGTGCTACCAATGGGGGCAGAGCAGGAGTGTCCACATTAGAAAGGAGGTGTGCCTCAAGCACAGCTAGTCCAACCCCACTTCCCTTACAGAACCCCCGGTACCTAATCCCAAAAAAAGGGATTATGGAGGTGGCAGTGCTGAGAGGAATTTCACCCAATTTTAAAGGATTTTACAGGGGGTCTCTCTGTGTCTTGCTGTGACTCACCAAAGATGAGGAGTCTCTTGGGGACTCCTCTGTCAGCCAAAAAGATCTCCTTCTTGGTGGGGGAGATACAGCCTCTCGCAGTAGAGTCAATACTGCTGGCAGTATATGGCACCAGAAGGCAAAGGTGGTCATACAGGCAGTAAAATGGCTGCTCAGCCCTTTTAATCACATACAGACAGAGGGGAATTACTTTATGGAATCCTATTACAGCCAGGCTTCACTCGTCAAGAGCAACAATGTCTGTCCATCCCGATGGCCAATCATTATTCTGTAAAGGGGACACTAGGTTGAACAGGGCATGGCTGTAATTCTGACCTTTTTGCTCATCTAAATCATCCTATTACTCCTGTCGGTAATGAGGCTTGCGTTGTTATTGTTCATTGATAGGAAACATTGGAAAATGTATTAGCTTTCTTACAAGACATACAGAATCCAATCTGTGCTCCCATTCCCTCCTTATTAACCCGACCCACCATCCAGACCTGTTCCCTTTATAGAGTAGAGATCAGCATGATTATGTAAATATCGAGAAAGCTCAGGCTAAGCCTTCCAGCAGTCTATTCCCACCTGACAAAGGGATTTTTTCATAAAGGTGTTTAGTCCGTCTTTTCTCCCTACATCAGGTGATGAGGTCCAGCAGAGCATTTCCTGTTCAGAGTGGCTGGTTGGGTGTGCTTCTTGTCTTGCTTCCTCAGGCAGGGGTGGTGGATCTCCACCCTCATTACTAGACTCCATGCTGGGACCCAAAAAGCCCTTTCCGATTAGAGTGAGTGAACCCACTGCCGGTGAGTGCTTCCCCAGCCCCTCTCCTCTTAGCTTCCCTGTTCCCCCCATGCTGGGGCCTCCAACCGCATCTGATTTATTTAATTAGATTCCCAATCGCTCCCTCCTAGTCTATTTAATTATTTCCCCGACCTGGCCTCTTACAGCGTGTTTTATTTATTTAATCTCCAGCCCGCTCCTTCCAGCTTGTTTTATTTAATAAATGTCCCCATCTGCTCAGTTTACAGCCTTTTATTTGTTTATTTTACAAATCTCCTTGCCTCCAATATCCTGCCTCTCTTCTCTCCCTCATCCCGGCCAGACCTGTGTGGATTGGCATGCACAGACCCACATGGCCGGAACAGCCTATTTTGGGAACTTCCCCAGGGCAGCCTTTCCTGGGCAACCGGCTAAGGGCCAGTGTCAAAGTGCAGCCTTCCTCTGGGTAGCTCCTATTCCCTGTTTGCCATGTTCACCAGTGGACAACTCACAAAACACTGTACAGCTACAACTCAGGTAAGGTGGCACAGGCAGAGAGCACAGCCATTACTGTGCTCCAGTAAAACCTTGCCACTTTTATTTTCCATTACTCTGTGGGTGCTCTAGATAGCCACTTTGTTAAACCCTGTTTTGCTCCTTAGATAGCCATTGTTGCACTTATATAATTCTGGGGCGGGCAGTGTATTGCACCTATGTGCATTTTGGGAGTGAGCAGTGGGTTGCACTCAGATGAATTCTGGCGGTAAGCAATGTGGCACACTTAAAAATGAATTCTGGGGCTAAGTGATGTTGTGCACTTAGATGAATTCTGGGGATAAGAAGTTTTGCACTTGGGAAGATTAGCCATGCATCATATTTAGAAAGAATTGTGAAGATTAGCCTTGTGTCACATTTAGAAAGAAGTGTGAAGATTAACCTTGCCTCACACAAACATACTCCCAACATAACATAAAACAAACAACCCAGACACTGAACCTTTCCCCCTACAGACACAACAAGCCAGTGCTCATGATCAAAACTATCAGACACACTTCACATGAAACACACAAAAACACACCCAAGATAACAAACATTTGCATAAAACAAACAACCCAGACACTGGGCCTTACCCTACGGATACAACAAGCCAGTGCAGGCAATCAGCTCAGCAAGTGAACATGCAAAAACGCCAGTTTCTCCTGCTTCTGGACCTTTCCTATCACTCATCCCTCACTAACCCACCGCACCCTCTGCCTTGCAGAGCCATGTGAGCACCAGGAGACCATGACTCGAGGAGAACCACTCTGATTCCGGAAGCACCTCAAGACTTTCCAGTTTGCTTCTGCCTTCTCTCTTCCTCTCCCCTGCTGATTTCCTGTCTGATACTGCACTGGTCACCTGGCTACCATCTGATTTCGAGCCCAGGTCCCTGCCAGCCCAGTTGCACACCCGCACTGCCTCCCGGCAACCCTTGCACTTGAGTCTGTTTCTGTAACCCTACAGTCGCACTAGCTGCACTTTTAGACACCTGCTATCTGCACTTACCCTTGCACCTGCCACCTGCTGGCTGCACCTCTTGTTAGTGTTTTGATCCCATGTACAGCACTGCCCCCTCCCCTTTCCCCTGGCACTTTTTCCCTCCCATCTCCCCTGCACAAGCGCAATCTCAATTTCACTTCGCCTAGCAAGATCGCTTTCTCTGTCCTCCCTCTGTTCCCCCTTCCTGCCGCGTCGTGCCTTGAAACACTTGTGTATAGGCGTGTTACAAATGCCATATCTTATCTTATCATATCATGCCAATGTGACGGTGTGTTTTATAAGACAACATAGCATAACATAACAGCATTCGGTCTATATGAAAAGCTTATTGTTTAATCCAGCCTGTGCCTTTGTGATCCACTGGCTTTAGTACAAATGCCTTGTTCCAGCCACCCCTGGATGGTGATGGCCTTATCGTCAGCAGTTTTGGCGCACATGTACAGTTTAGTCAATATCGATAATTAGTTGGCCGCAGCAAACAGGGGAGAGAGATAGGCTACCAGTCCACAAAGGATATGGCAAGGACAATATAGGGAGGGAAAATAGAATAGGTCTTCTGGGAGGTGTACTTGAACACCCCCACTCCATCAAGCAACGTCTTGCCTACATTATTTATCTTATTTACTTATTTACCTAGTTCGGGCTGCACACTACCACTGTCTCCACTTTTGCACTTCTATTGCAACAGAAGTGTTTCATTCAAGCACATAAAAGAGATTTCTTCTAGAAATTATTTACAATAGAGACGTTTGGGAACCGGGCCAACATGGAGTGTACTTTAATGCCCCTCTAGAATACAATCTAAATTCACAAAAATGAAACAAATCATCGTTAGGGTTGTATCTGGTGGGTCTGCAGGGCGTAATGTTAGCAAACATTTTCCCTTCTCTTCGGCAACACACAAAGGCTCATGACAGAAATAGAACGAGCAGTGTTACACATTCACTTGTGCTAAGATAAAGTTGTTCAGAGATCTCATTACCATTAGAGTATATCACATTACATTATAGCTAGTGCACAGAATGGCTGTCTCAAAAGTCCTTTTTATCCAATACCGTAGATTTAACCAAATGCAATTTTACCTAATGACCAAATTTAATTGACCAAAAATGGTAGGTCAAGTTGTATAGGAGTAGTGCATAATAGGTGGGTTGTGGGGTAAGGGGTGTGTGGTCTCCCCGCATAAAAAAAAAAAGTTTTAAAATGAAAAAGTTAATTTCGATTGACCGTGAAATAAATCTGGTCACTTATCCATTAGGTGAACTATTTTCGATCAAATCTACCCCATCCCTTTTTATGCTAATTGAAAACTACCACCAATGCAAATTCACAGACTTCCCTTCTACCACTGGCAAGAACACATCAAATTGTCACGTTCTTGTCTGTAACACAAAATGGATATCAACTGACGGTTTAGGCACTACCTGAGCACATGTTTTCTTTTTTAAACAACAAACTGGTATAGTTATTCCTGCCGGTCTCCTGTTCAAACATGTTGTATTTCCCGCCAGTTTCTGAATCGTTCCCCAGCACCATTGGCCAGCTGCTATGCAAGCTATCTTCACGGATGCTGAGAAGCTCAGAGTTCAGGCAATCCTGCACTTCCTCTCAGGTGACACCCCATTGGCCCTTCACCTAGCAGAAACTACTCCATTTATTAATTGTATCAACGTATCTCGGGTGAGAGGACTGAGAGTTCCAATGATCTGTAGCTCCCTGATATTAGTGTTTGTGCTGGTGAGCTGTGCCCCAGAGATAAGACCTGCCGCTCATTCTTAGCTGCCCAAATGTCAATGTCATTCTTGGCCCTGGTATTTACCGCAAACTGCAAGGGCAGTATTAGCACTATCAGAGAAACGCTGAGCTGCGCCGCTTTATCTTCTCCCGCGGACTGCGGCTGCAGCTGGAAGGCCATCCCAATGTACAATTGGGAAATTGCTTTGTGGCCTAAAATGCAGACAGAGATAGTGAGGCGCATTTCTGCAAGAGCAGTGTTGAGGAAAACATACTGGAACTCCGACCTATCTTTCTGGCTGATTGTATCATACCATAGAGACTCACTATAAGTAGTGTTCAAATACTCAGTGACCTCAAATGAAGGTGACACTAGAAATGGTAATAGTGTGCTGGTCTATTCACTGGCTGAGTATTATGTTGGCACAAAGTGTGAGTCACATTAGAACATCATTTTACCACCTTGGTATTATTCCTGAAAATTAAAATTAAAGTGGTCAGCAGAAAACTATACAGTTCCGTTGAAGCATGGAAATCCTTTCCCAGCAATATACCCTGATTCTCTATGCTGCACCTTCCTGGGACAACCACTCTATGATCCCAATGGCAAATTTACCATAGCAATAATTGTGCCTTCATTTAAGCTCTGAAGCCACATTCTTCCCACCACCGTAGTGTCTGAACCCTGACAATACCAGAGAATGTTCTTCAACAACCCTTTCTTCCCCAATCCAGAAGGCAAGACATGAAAATAATACTGTGTTAAATCTGAAACATGAGAGGGTTCAACATACATATCAGTAATTGTAGAGGCATTTACAGAAGTCGTCACATTGGGCCTCATTCTGGGTTGGCCGGTCTGGTAAAAAAGTGCCAGTATTGATGCTTACTGGCACATTACCGGACCGGCCGACTATGGGTTTCCCGGCGGGCACTTGAGTTACCTCCACCTAAAAGCAGGAGGGAAGGCAGTTGGCCCATTGTCAGAAAAAGCCGTCAGTACCAGCACCGGAATTGCCGGTGCCGGTAATGATGGCAAATCGCCTCATGGAGTCCTATAAGACTCTATGAATGTGGATTAACACTGTCACTCTGGCACTCAGAATCCAGCAGCAGTGCCACTGGACTGAGTGCCGGAAAAGGTAATAGCCTTTGCCAGTATCCTGGCGGGTTTTCCGCCGGGATAACGGCAAGGTTAGAATGAGGCCCATTGTTCTTTAACACTTTAGGACGAGGGCTGGCACTGGCATAAGTCTTATCAGAAATCGAATTTGGAAGGGGTTCACATGGGTAAGGAACCACAAATACAACAACAAATCAACCCCACATTCACAACTTCCCACAAACCTTCAATTCACCCCTTGCCAGTGCAAAATATATGTGATGGATTTCCATTTGGCAAAGGCGTAGAAGCCATGCCTTTTTTTTAATTTTCATTAATTTAATAAAATGATACGGGTGATTCCATCTCTGGAAGTATAATCTGCCGAACAGATTCCCCTTTCATATTCTCCATGCCAAGAGCATAGTATGTATCTGTTGCCTGCTGAATCAGTGTCCTGGTCTGCAGCAGTGGCTCAGAGCAGGTTCAGAAGTTACAGTTGCCCATTTGATAGCTGCAGTGACTTCCCAGTCTCTGCAGTGTGGGGGTTGCATTAAGATAGGCACTTCTGTACAAATCCTTATGGTTATGAGTAGCCCATGCTGGTGGCAGGGTAAACTCTAAACGATGTGCCCTGTCCGAGTTAGGGCATGATGCATGGCACTGCCCTAACTAATCCCAATAATTGCCATAATCATTGCAGTCACATCCAATCTGATGTCACACACGTGTCAGCGCCTGTGAGCCAGCTCAGCTGTGGAAGGTGATATGTATTCTGGCCAGACAGTCGCTTCCTGCCAAGTCAAAGGACAGGAACCTGAATGGCTATGCCTCTTTGACCTCTTTCTGAGGGTAGGTAATCCCCTCTTCCAGAGACAGTCAGTAAATAGGAAGCTGTCCTGGGCCCAGGAATCCAAGGAGCACACCATTCAAAAAGAGTAGCCTCACAGCAGAGGGATGCGGACCAAATGAGCCTTTGATCCTATTGAGAATGAAAGGCGGCAGGGTTCATGTAGACAGGGAGAGCTCTGTACAGTAGGGGGAAGGTTCCACCATATTGTTTCCCTGTGCCTCTCCTTCCTGGTCCCCCCACTTCCTCTAGCACAAAGCACTGTGGGTGTGATGCCAGAAGGACGTCGACTTCATTCGAGAACAGGGATTGTACCCCTAGAGTAGGCTACCTTTAGTCCAGCCACCTGTTGACTTTTCCCTTTAAAGGCAGGGGTATCCCACCATTTCTTTGAAGCAGTTTTGGGACTTTAACCTTTCAACAAGATTTCAACTCTGTTGGCAGAGTGGATTTCTTTAAAGTCCTCCACCAGTGAGGGACGTGTGTCAGGTGTGGAGCTCTCCAGAGATACCTGAAGTACTGGGCCCAGCCTGCTCCAGAGTAAGTGGCACCTGGAATTGAGGTGGCACAATGACAGACTGTGGGGTGGCTTCTGGCCCCCGCGCACCCTGTCATGCTGGCTGTTCTCTCTGTACCATAATGTGCATGCTAGTAAAGAAATCTACAATGTCCTCTGAAGTTTCTTTGTCTCTATTGTCTAGCATCTGTATTTCCGTCTACTATCTGGGGGTACAATAGTGCAGGCAACCCTGCCACTTCCTTGGGTTGCAAAAACGTAATCTGTCTGCATAGTCTGTCATTTGTGTCTTTCGATGCCCTTAGTTTAGACTCATTAAGCATATATTTTCGCCTTCTTCAACTATGTAGTATATGCCTCCCGCTGTCTAGGGCTTATCTTTCCCTTTTGTTTTTCCAATGCCTTTCCTTTCTTCAAGCGGAAAAATGTATCTAGATTGAAAGTCCCTTCTATTGGAAACTGCACATGTCTGTTACTTTCTTTTTGCAAGTGCCATAGTTTGAGAAACACGCACATTGTGCTGTTGAAGTTGATGTACATAAAATGTGCATGGGTCTCCTTGAACATGGTCTCCACCTGCTTTGATTGTTCTTTGCGAATTTCATCCCTCGTTTTATCTACCATAATCCCATAAATAATTGCCACTGTACTATACGCTATTTGACTCAACTCCTTTGCAGTCCTGAGAAGGGTGGGGAGTTTCCAGAGACTTCACTGAATGGTTCTGATAAGGGCAATGGGGCACTTGGTCAGTATTCACTCACCTGTATCTATTTAGGTTTTGTCTGTTTATTCTTCCCAATCTCTTTTTCCCGTTTGTTAACGTCTTATGCCCCTTTTATTCCATATCTATGACAGAAATACTGATAAACAAAACTGGGCCTTTTGAAGTGCCCTCGACCAGACCAAAATATAACAGGGAGCCTAAGTGCCTATTGACCAGACAATCCCTAACCAGGTTATCGCTGCCAAATCTATTGTGTGGTGTAAGAGAATATGATTGTCAATGCCACAAAAATGGGACAGAATAGAAGAAGTACATCAATGAAATACCCCACCCCACATTCACGTAACCCCGGAAACCAAGCCTTCTGTTGCTTAACCATCATGGCAAAAGCCCTCAACTCTCCTTAGCGGTTCACACATATTCTGCACTTACAGGCATCATCCACCCGACTACCTCTTGAATTTTTAACCGGGACTCCCCACCTCTTTCAGTTGCGCATGTGGGTTGTTCAAGTGGAGGTCATCCGCAAGTACGCAAGTACGCAAGTATGATGATGCACACTCGTTTTGTTACAGGTCCGAGTCGTGGACCCAACTTTCAGAGTAATCAGACTCTCATTCTTATTTTTCAGTGATGGAAAACATGTATTGGTTGGCTTGCACACATTTCCTCCTAACTGACCTGTCCCACACTCCTGGCCATTCCCTATATAGGCCACTGATCAAATGATCATGGGAATATCGAGAAGGATCAGGATAGGCCTTCTGGCATACTATTCCCGCCTCGCGCCATGACAAAATGTACTGTTTCAAATAGGTATTAATCCATCCTCTCTCTCTCTCTCTCTCTCTCTGCACTGGAGCATGACGTCCAGCCAAGCACTTACAGTTCAGAGTGGCTGGTTAGGTGTATTTCTGGACTCACTTCGTTAGGCAAAGGTGGTCGATCTCCACCTCCATTAAAATGTCTGGTTTCCATGAACACCTTATTGTTTAATCCAGCCTTTGCCTGTGTGATCCACAGGCTTTAGTTAACAGCCTTTCCCCAGTCACCCAGGGACAGAGAAGGGCTCATAGGGCCTCATTACACGGATGGCGGTAGGGATTTACCGGTACCGGTAAAATACCGGTACCGGTAAATCCCTACCGCCTTACTACGAGGTCCCTTAGCGGGTTGGTGCTTTAACGAGGCGTTAAAAACCAACCCGCTAAGGGACCTCGGAGCTAATTACGGCACCGCAAAATTGCGGTGCCGTAATTAGCGCCTTCCCCATTCCCATAGAGCCCTATAGGGCAGAAATGGGAATGGGGAAGGGCAATGGCGGAAGGGGGATTTACCGCCCCTCCAACCTTGGAATGGGGCGGTAAATCCCCTTTCCGCCAAGGCGGTGCCGGTATTTTACCGGCATGAGCCATGGCGCTAATAGCGCCATGGCTCACCGCCTACCGTGTAATGAGGCCCATAGTCTGCAGCTTTGGTGCACCTGTGCAGTTTAGTGCATGTCGAACATTAGTTGGCCACAGCAAACAGGGGAAAGCGTTAGCCCAAAGTCTGCTAAAAGAAAGGAAAGATAATAAAACACTAAGGACGCGGCACACGCAGACAACATCATGGGGGGGAATACAATAGCTCTTCTGGGGGACCTCAGTAAATCGCTCAGCTCTGTCTTGCCTATATAATTTCTTTTATTTACCTAGTCCGGGGCTGCACTCCACCACCCTCCATTGTATGCCATTTGTTTGGGGTCCGATCAGCAGGGCGTGGCATGATGCAAATACATTATGTACCCCTTAAAACGTTTAGATTTCTGAGTTGTTGATAAGCCTGTGCTGAATTATTGATCTGATTCCTGAATCACCTGATTTTTTGTTTACTGTATTCATGTGATTTAGGTAACATATTCTGATGACAGATTTGATTTAAGCTCATGACCATTTAATGCTGATGAAATTTTGCTGTAAACATTAGGATGAATAGGTCAGGCCTTTTCCTGCCAGCACATGTTTAAAGCAAACAAAGTATAAAGTTATTGGAATATGTCAGACCTGTTTTGCCAGGAATGCTGAAAGAAAGCAGAGTGTGTATGTGATGAATGGCTTGCACCTGGCCGTTTCGTTAATAAGGAAATCACAATTAAGTCTTTGTTTGCAGCTGATAATTATAATTTTGCCAAATTCACAAAATGTAATACATTGAATCATGCACATAAAACATGCACAGAGGATGCAGTACTTTGGAAATTCTGCAGGTCATCTGATTCACCCAATTTGTAAATAGGGCTAACTTTCTGCAGGGGTGCAAGCAATGAGGTACATTAATACATCTCATCACTTGCACCACCAAACATTTTGATAATGTGCCTCTTGCTCTTGGTATGTTATGTGTTTTGTTTCCTAAGTACAGAGCTCATAGCATTGCAATCCTACCTGACTAAATGGTCTTCCTTGAGGAACATCAGCGTCTACATTATGAATGCTTGACATATGAATGACTCACTGGTCTTTCTGAGCTTTCATTGACCTAAAGCTATGGACATTCCCTATTATAAAATAAATAACCTCCTGTAGACCTCATGGAAGCAAACTCAGCAGGATGAAACTTCTTGCATCCCAATGCATGAATGGCTCTTTACTGGCCCTACAGTCTTTTCAGCGATCCATGTCTGCTATGAAATCCCACTATTCCAATCTAATAAACCTCTATAAGACCCAATATGTCAGCCTCTGAATGATGAAAAGCAGACCTGGGTGTGCCTGCCATGTGACCGGCTCTGCTGGTCAGAAATTAATTCATACAATTGCCCACTTCCAATTTACTAATTTAGATCTACTGTGATATCTTACTGCAGAGTTCTATGGACTTTCCTACTGGGATAAAATCACAGATGTAAAGGACTCCATTTTCTCATGCCCCTGTCTCCTCACAACCTCACCCAACTCGTTCCTTTCTCCTAAATGCTCACCTCCTTCCTGAAACATTTAAAGTTATTTTGTGTATGTTTTTTTTCCCCAGGAATCAGCCCAAACCTGTCCAGAGAGTTACTGAACATTCTACGATTTATGCCTCTGAAAGGAGATTTTGGCATATTCAGGCTGGAACACAAATCTACAGGATCCTGCCACCAACCCTACCCAAATCTCACTAGGAGATTTGTGTT
The DNA here is from genome assembly GCF_040938575.1 of Ambystoma mexicanum. Taxonomy (NCBI): domain Eukaryota; kingdom Metazoa; phylum Chordata; class Amphibia; order Caudata; family Ambystomatidae; genus Ambystoma; species Ambystoma mexicanum. The sequence continues at coordinate 608,401,864 of NC_090922.1, read as the reverse complement.
AGTCCACAGATCACTTTTGAGAAGGATTTCCCATGTTGAATCTTTGATTGTCATGACCATTTTACATTACTTCTATTATTGAATATTTCATGACAATTTAGAAGTTTTGGACAAATGACTGTGAATTTGTTGCCAAACCTTGGAAGTTATTTAATTAAATTCAATTATGTTTGCTCTCCTTTACCTTTTTGACAACTTAAAAACCTATCATGGGAAAAACATCCCATCCTTCCCTCATGCACACAAAAGAAGCATTAACCCACTGGTCACCCAGGGCATGGAGCACCCTCCCTATTCACATACGCACTGTATCCTCCATCATCACTTTCAGCAAAAACCTCAAAACATACCTGTTTCCCCACACATAACCCTGCCCTCATCCACTGCTCCTAATCTTCCTATACTTTTCTGTAAACATTTTGCAATTTCTTTTCTCAACTCTTCTCTTTTCGAAATGTGAACCATGTAAGGCACTCAGAGACCCTCTGAGTAGGGCTAGCACTAAACAGAAAATCAAATCAACAAATAAATACTTCCCTGTATGCCCCTTCCCTCATGTAGCCCTTCATTTAATTCTCACATGCCTACACTTGTTTTTTCTTGCTTTTTACTTTTGTGCATGATTTTATTGCAACCCTCTTGCTCTGCCTCCTAACTTTCCTTCCCTTGAATTGTCCATGCTTTCCCCTTGATTTATACATCAAATTATCTACTGCCAAATGTTCTTCTTTTACTTACATTATCCTTTTGCCCATATCAATTTGTATTTCTGTCATGACAATCATTTTCCATCATTGAGATTCATTTTACTAGTAACTAGAAACATTAATCAGTAAGGTATTCATAATAAATGTGTAATTGAAGGTTTTCCTAAAGAGCATAATATGGGCTTCTGCTGGGCAGGGATACACCCGAGTTCCCAAGAGTTCCCAAGAAGAGTGAAATTGTACTGGCTGTGCCAGATTACCTGCTTGGTCGTAGCATTACTAGTTTTAGAGGCTTAAAGCTTTGGTTGAAGCCTAGGATCATGCCTGCATACCTTATCAGCTGCATATTGTTTCCCAACAAGCAACGCTTGAAGATACCCATGAGGCCATATAAGGTAATTGAGATGGACTGGCAGTTTTAGACCCGTTTTGATGATGCTCTGAAGGGCATCAGAGACCTTCTCCAGAATGACTTCCATGGTGAAGCTATACAAAACCACAGGCTGGATCACATGCCAAAAGAAACCATGAAAATATTAAAATGTAGCACAATATAAGTCTATATCTCGGTGCAACACTAACCTGGACTTCAACGCCAAGCTTAGATAAGTCTGATAGAGGCCTGAGAAAAACTGCTATGGAACAGTGCTGCACTCTTTGTGAGATTTGATGTATATGGTGTGCTTTAATAAAATGGTAATCAGTTATATGCAATCAACATTTATTCAGAACACATTGTAGATTAACTATACAAAATGAATGTTACTAAATAACAAATAAACTCATCAAAATAATTAATTCAAAGAAAACATTCAGAAAAAATAGCAGAATTGGTAAAGAACAATAATAGGCAGCCCAGTATTTGACAAAAGCAGGAATGCATCTTAACATTGTGCACACAAATTGAAATAGATGCCAACCCTCTTGCACATACTTGTGCTAATTTTTAGTGAGTCAGGATTAGCTCTTCTGCGGCAGAAACTGTACGTGTTTCAGGTCTTGCAAGGGCCCTTCTTCAGGAATGATCTATATGTACACCAAATTTATCACAAATATTTTAACAAAATTCCATGGCTCAACTATTAATCTGTCTGGGGAGTCTTCTGGATATATTATCTGTCTGAGCAGATCTATTATTCCAGTCACACCAAGGTAAAGGCATTCTTATATTGCGATTATATTTTTACCAACCAATGGTGCTGTTTATTTCTTTTTAAGTAAACAACATCAATGATGTACAGCTATTTTGCAAAGATTGTATACCAATTAGCAATTATATTGGAAAAGAAATCATCTGAAGTTTGAGTAAATTCTTCTTTGTACTGGAAAAAAAAATATTCGTGCACTGTTTCAGTTACAAAACAGTGTTCATTGTTAGCGTCTAATTCAATTGACATCCCTATAGATGAATAAGGGCCAATGCTAACTGTAAGAGAAAAGGTAACACAATTGAGTTGGACTCACCGTTCTCCATTATATGGTCAATTGGATTTGAAGTGATATGAAAACACACCCAAAATAGATTTAAATCTAATATATGATAGGTGTAATTTTAAATGGGCCTGTGTCTTAACATTACAATGTAATATGCATGGTATTACAATTTATGAAAGCTCTATCAGCTATGGGCATTATGCAAATTAGAATTCGCAACAAGTGACATATTCCAAAATGGAAACTGTGTTGACATTACTTTGGTAAATCCAGCAGCCATCTTTGCAATGTGCTTAATATGGCACTATACCCTACTCTTATACCCTACACCTCACACTAAGATGAATATGCTGACATCATGTAAGAAGGTCCAGCAGAAATCCTTTCAAAGTGTTCAATGCGGTGCTATTCCATACTCCTCACACTAAGAAGACTGTGAGGTCATTGCATACCCAGAACAATGCAGAGCCAGATGAAAATGCGACTTTTCTGTCCAACTTTCTCAAATTAACAAAACACATGGATAGTTCTAACCATTAGTTAGTGCCCAATGCATTACGAAACACTAAACCAAAAGCTATATAAAGCTATCATTACAGAACATGGTGTTTGGCATAATAGATAATATCATTTCTTTGTTGCTATGAATGAGTAGTCTTCTGGAACTGATGTATGAATACAAGACATTAAAGCTACCGATGTAGGTTATTCATTCACTTCACAAATAAATGTAACAAGCCTGGTGTCAGGATATATCAGTTTAGATTAGCTTGGAGCAATTTGTGTTTTAACCTCTCCTGAAGAAGGGTCAGCACGAGACTCAAAGCAGGTAGAGTTTCTTTTAGCTCACAAACTAAACCTGACTCACTATGGATCATCACACCAATTTGGTAATTGAGATCTATTTAATATTATCTATACAATGTTCAGATGAATTCCTAAATAATTTAAAATGTTGTACTGTGAAGTACTGTTGTTGTGATGATGTTTCTCTTTGGGAGCAGAGAGAGCTAGTGTTGATGACATAGGCAGAGCAGGGTGCCTCTATGATGTCATTGGAACGTTCACTTGCATGTGTTATTTACGTTCTAAAGTTGTCAGTTGATGGAGATATTGATGGGGAAGGATCTCGTATGTTCGGGGGTCTTTCTTGCTTTCATTTATCTTAAATAAATGTGAAATCAACTTACCAGCGTCTGTGTGCTGCTTCACAACAATGGCGACGAGGTAAAGTGAAGGCAGGTGAAGTGAAAGCAGACCCAGACCCCCGTGAAGTTGAAGTATCCACCGCCTACACCAGCACGGAGCAACGACCGCAGCTGTGGATCCTTCCGGATCGAGAGACTCTCCAGGCCACGTAGCTGCTGTCTACGTTCCTCACGGCACATATCTTTCCCACCCAGGACTTGTGCGGGTTGTCCGGGCCACTCCGCTGAAGCGTTGAGCAGCCCGCGAGGAACTCACCCCTGTGTCTCCCTGTGCTGCCGTGGAGGGAAACTCGTTTTCTCCTGGATCCCCTGGAAAGGGGGGGGGATTGTTCCGCCCAGCTGGGGCGTCGAGCGGAAACAAAAAAAAAGGGAAAGCGAAGCTCCGCAGACGCGTTGAGCAGCCGCGGGGGGGGGTGCCCGCCCCTGTTCCTCCCTGTGTGCGCTGCCGTGGAGAGAAGTCGCACTCTTCCTGGATCCCCTGGAAAGGAGGGGGATTGCTCCGCCCAGCTGCGGCGTCGAGCGGAAAGGAAAAAGAAAGAGAAGCTCCGCAGACGCGTTGAGCAGCCCGTGGAAGGGGGGGGTGCCCGCCTCCGTTCCCCTGTGTTTGTGTCTTCGGATTGCTCCACGAGTGACTACCATAGTGTGCATAACAGATGGTTAGGCAAATCAAATGAGACTGTGTTTCCTAAATACCGTATATCTTATGGTAATTGGGCAATCAATATTGAGGTTTAAAATACATGCGGTTTCGATTTAAAAGCGATTTAAACGCAATGCCACACAGCGTCTTAGCGTTACAGACAAATATCTATTGACTATGAAGGAGTTGCGTCTATATACATATATATAAAAGTATATATTATATACATTCAAAAAAAAAAAAAGGGATGGAAGAGGAGTTGTGCTGAGAGCTACTATAAGTAAAAGGCAGATACTTGAGGACACAGCCACCCTAAACCACACCAGCTGTACATTTCGTCATTCAGGCAGCCATGGCAGGTCTACCAGGCATATCAGGTCCTCCCATTTTTATGCCGGCTCCAGGAATGGCAAAGATTGCTTGGCAGCAATGGCGCAAAGGTTTCATGCACTATATGAGGGCGGTTGGTGGTATATCATATTCTGGTGAGAGGAAGCTGGCCTTGTTGTTGCATTTTTTGGGCTTTGTAGGCCAGAGAATTTTTGACACTTTACCACAATCAGAAGGAGACGGTAGTGGAGATAATTTGAATGAATTTGAAAGTGCATTGTTGAAACTTGACAAGCATTTTAATCCAAAAAGGAGCACAATCTTGGAGCGTTACAATTTTCGCATGCGAGTTCAAGCACAGGGGGAGTCTGTTGAAGATTACGTCACTGCTTTGCGGCATCTGGCCTTAACATGTAAATTTTAAGATAGCTTTGATGAACATATTCGAGATCAATTCATGACACATTGTCGATCTAACAAAATACGGGAAGAGTTATGGCTAAAAGATGAACCAAGTTTAGATGAAGTATTGGATTTGGCTAAGAGAGTAGAGCATTCCTTAGCATGTGTAGCTAAGTTATCTAAAAATGAAGGAGAAGATACTAAGGAAGCAAAACCAGAGGTAATGAACATAGCGGAAGGAAAGAACAAAAGAAGAGGAAGAAATAGACAGTCAAGCAGGAACATTAAGGAGGAAAGAAGGAGTCAGAATATTTGTCAGAAAGATGAGAAAAGAGAGGAGAGGAAAGATGATAGACTATGTTATCGTTGCGCTAGTGCAACCCATTTTGCATCCTCCGTAGTCTGCCCAGGTCGAAGGACCGTTTGCACTAAGTGCAGGAGGAGAGGACATTTTATGTCCTGTTGCAAGAATTTTCAATTTGGGCAAGATAACCAAAGAAAAGTATTTTATGTGAATGAAGAGGAGGATAGGAAATCGTCAGATGACGATGTTGTTGTTGTGCCTTCTCAGAATGTTTTTGTCAATACAGTTAATGTTGTTGGTAAGGGGGATGAAGAGGATGACCGTGAGCGTCCATATGCTATGGTGAATGTTAATGGTTTCAAGTTGTCATTAATGGCCGACTCCGGGTCAAAAATAACGCTTATTTCTAGAAGTGTATTTGAAGCAGAGATGAGAGGGAATGTATCAGCATTGTCGAAACCGGACATAAGTCCAGGAAGTTACAATCAAGATCGAATTGAGTTGTTAGGGTACGTGTGGAGTAGGTTTGAATTTAAAGGTCGATGTTGTGATGGAAAGGTGTATATCACTAAGAAAGGACAATCTCTACTAGGATGGAGAGAACAAAAGAATTTGGGAATAAGACTTGATCCCAACCATCCAGACCAAGTCCTACAAGTTTCCGAAGAACCCGTGAGTCATGGGAAATATATGTCAGAGTATAAGAAAGTGTTTGATGAGTCTTTGGGAAGAATAAAAGGGTTTCAACACCAGATAATTTTGAAGAAGGATAGCGTACCTGTAGTGGCTAAGCTCAGACCTGTGCCGTTTGCTTTACGAGGCAGTGTAAAAAGGGAATTACAAAAGTTGTTGGCGTCAGGTGTAACTGAGAGAGCTGGGGGAGTAGAGTGGGTTTCCCCAGTTGTAATAGTGAAGAAGAGTTCAGGGGATTTGAGGCTGTGCGTTGATATGCGTGAGCTAAAAAAATGTGTGTTGGTGGACTGGCATCCCCTGCCCAACATGGGAGAGTTATTGACCAGGGTGGGCGGGGGAAAGTATTTTTCTAAACTGGATATGGCATCAGCATATCATCAAGTGGAGTTGGAGGAGGCCTGTAGGAAAGTCACTGCATTTATTACACATGAAGGTGTGTTCCAATTTAGAAGGATGCCATTTGGATTGGCATCCGCCTCTTCAGTTTTCCAGAAGATCATGGATCGTTTGTTGAGAGGGATGAAGGGTGTTTTTTGCTTTCAGGATGATGTATTGGTGAGTGGAGAGACTTTAGAAGAACATGACAAAAATCTGTGCAAGGTGTTGAAGATGTTTGAGGAGAGGGGTATCACGGTGAAAGGGGAGAAATGTAAGTTTGCTGTGACGAGAGTGGAATATCTGGGTCATGAAGTGTCGGGAGATGGGATAAGACCCAAAGAAGATATGGTGAATTCTATAAGAAACATAGAAACGCCTAGAAATAAAAGTGAGCTTCGTTCATTTCTAGGGATGACAGAATTCTACCAGAAATTTGTTACGAACTATGCTGATAAGGTTCAGGAACTAAGGAAAATTTTGAGAAAGGGTGCTGACTTCGTGTGGAATAATCGATGTGAGAAAGAGTTCAATAGCATCAAAGAAGATATAGATATGGCTCGTCCGTTAGGATGTTTTGACACTAGGAAGTCTACCATTATTACTGTTGACGCCAGTGAGGGTGGTTTGGGAGCTGTATTGTCTCAGAAACAAGTTGATGGTTCTGAAAACATTATAGCTCATGCGTCAAGAGGTCTCAGAGGAGCAGAGATGAGATATTCGGTCATTGAGAAAGAGGCTTTAGCTTGTTTCTGGGCTATTGAACGTTTCAAGAGTTTTGTGTGGGGAGTGGAATTTACAATTCGCACTGATCATAAGCCTCTAAAAGCAATATTTGAGAATAAGGGCCTTGACAAAGTTTCGCGCCGGGTGGCAGGTTGGGTCACCAGGATGCAGACGCACTGTTTTAAAATAGAAGTCATCCCGGGAAAGGGAAATATTCTAGCAGACAGCCTGTCCAGGATAAGAGTTGCAAACTCTGAGAATGTGAAGAATGAGGATTTAGAATTAGTATTTGTTAATACTGATGGCATAGTCTCCAAACCAGAGTGGTTGGAGGGTATGAAAGAAGACCATGTGATCAACAGAGTAATTCCATATGTTGTGTCTGGATCATGGCCAAATAAGCAGTCATTGGAGGAAGATACAAAACCATATTGGGAAGTGAAGGACGAGTTATCTGTAAATGAGGATATTTTGTTCAGGTGAGGTAGGGCTGTTGTCCCCATTGGATTGAGGAAGAAGGTTATAGAATTAGCACACAGCGGTCACATTGGAGTTACTAAGACAAAGGGTGTTTTGAGAGAAGACTATTGGTGGCCAGGATTTGACAAAGAAATAGAGGCAGTGCTGGCAAATTGTCAGTTTTGTATCAGGAGTGGTAAGGGCATTGTAGCCAGGAAACAGCCATTGGTGGATGTTGGTCTACCCTCCAGGATATGGAGCGATATTGCTATGGACATTCTGGGTCCTGTAGAATTAGGCTATGGTCGCGGAAAATATGTTGTGTTGGTTGTGGATTTGTTTTCCAGGTGGACAGACTTTAAAATTGTCAGAGACATCACGGGAGAGAGCATGATAAGGGTTTTACAAGAAATTTTTGCCAATGAAGGTTTACCAGAAACTGTTTTGACAGACAATGGTCCCCAATTTATAGGAGAAGGTTTCACCAACTATTTGAGGAGATGTGGAGTTGGACACAAGAGAACTTCGTTATATCATCCTGAATCAAATGGTGTTGTTGAGAGGATGAATAGATGTGTAATGGAGAGTGTGAGGATGGGAGAAGAATGTGGTTTGGACAAGTTAGCCATGATACAAAACAGGATGTGGGCTCTTAGAATGGCGCCACATGCTGTTACCGGATTATGCCCGTTTGAGTTTATGAGGGGCAGGAAGCCATTTTCTATAACGTGCCCACCTTGGCTTGGTAGGAGTAGGGAGTCTGACCTGGTGGTAGATCAGGTGAGGAAGTCTCTGGTAAAAAAAAAATCAGAATGGGTCATGCGTGAAAATATAAGAAGAGGAAAGAAAGAATTGCGTGTGGAATGTGGAGATTGGGTCAGGATAAGGAAAGGGTTTCTCAAAAAGAAAGGGGATTCCCTTTATTCGGACCCGGTCAGAGTGGTGGCAGTCATGAAGGGTGCAGTACGTGTGACCGGTGGGCAGGTGTGGAACAAGAGTAGGATAGCTACCGTGAAGAGGGGTCATGTGTGAAAGGAGAACGCTTTTGTATAACAGACATTTGGGAAAAGAAATGTTTAATGTAGTTGTTTGAGTGAGTTAAAGAATTCTAAAAAAAAAAAAAAAAAAAAATGAAATGAAGGGAGATGTGTTGTGATGATGTTTCTCTTTGGGAGCAGAGAGAGCTAGTGTTGATGACATAGGCAGAGCAGGGTGCCTCTATGATGTCATTGGAACGTTCACTTGCATGTGTTATTTACGTTCTAAAGTTGTCAGTTGATGGAGGTTTTGATGGGGAAGGATCTCGTATGTTCGGGGGTCTTTATTGCTTTCATTTATCTTAAATAAATGTGAAATCAACTTACCAGCGTCTGTGTGCTGCTTCACAACAACTGTCTATTACCAATTTCTGTATCTTTCCTGGAAGTTTTCTTCAATTTGTTTTTACTAAGATTTATTATCGAGGAAAAAAGGTATTGTGTAGCGATGTCCTAGGATGCTTAACAACAAACGTATCCCTTTGTATAAGTGAAAATACAATTAAATGTACAACTGTATTAAAACACAACACTAAACAAGTCTGAATTTAGTCTATACTCATTTTCAATGGAAACAAAATCAACTATTATTAAGGAATTTGAAGCTACCAGTATTAATCTTGAGTGAAACCTAAGAGCAGCTGAAGACTTCAAACCAGTCTAGCAGAGATAAGACGTCTTGATTAATGGAGGAATGGCCCCTTTCCATGAAAGAAAACAGCAATTTGCCCCCGGGCAGAGTGAAGGAAGGGTGTGACGGGTGGAGTCCCTTTGAAGACCCAGTATGTGGCCTACAAAAGGGCAGTAATTTCCATTTTCAAATCAGTTAACCCCAAGAGTAGCTGAAGACTTCAAACCCAGAAATGGTGAGTCTGGAGCACAGAGTGTGTGTGTGTGTTTCTATGTGCACATTTCTGTGCGTGCATGTGTGTCTGTGTGTGACACGCTAACATTGAGGTGCTGTTTCTTCAGGGTTGTCATTATTTGTTTGGGATGCCTAGCAATGGCATGTTTTGCTATATGCCTTCACTGAGCTTAATCATCCATGCAATGCCCAGTTTTGAAGTGATACACTCTGTTAGATTGGATTTGGTTTGTTTGCCCATGACGGAAAAGTTTGCGGCTGACCGTAGCTAACTTGACCGTCACGGTCAAACAACCCAAAGTAAATGGCTCCCCAATCATACACTACAACTACACTCACCCACTCCCCCCCTTACTTACCTTTTGGTAGCACACCTCGTAGGGTGATGCTGACTCCCTGTGACACTGATTCCCTTCACTTACATGCTTGGGAACCGACCCCACAGGTTCCTTTCCTTTTTTTAAAAAAACGTTATTCCCCTATGCGGGGGACACCCCCGCACCCCCTGTTCCCATTAAAGCGAGCAAGGGGAACAGAGGACACCCCTGCATTCCCCATTACCCTTGTTCGCTAAAACTGTTTCTACGCACCACAAGTCAAGGGAGGGAAGACATAGGGAGGATAAGACAAACGATCCTACTAGGCCTTGTGTCATTCGGATCATGCAAGTGCGACACCGAGAGGTGCAGAGGAAAAGAGAGGGGGGAATGCAAGGGAGAGGATAAGAGGTAGTGCGCTCAGGGCAGCAAGGCTCTGGGTAAGTGCAGCCAGGGCAGCACAGCCCTGGGTAAGTGCAAGGAGGCACACTGTTATGTTATGCTTTGCCATATCATGTTTTAAGCTATAGAAACAAGTTTAGTGATGTCTTGTTCTGCTGGGATTCGTGTGTTCTTCTCCCAAAGCTAAATTCACTTTAACCAGAATGTACCTTAGTGCTGTATGTACTCATTCACTTCTTTGGGAAAGGGGAGGGGGAAATGATATTGGTTTCCTTTTATACTAGCTGGATAGGTCATGTTATATTATGTTGAGGTTTCATTGTAATGATTTGCTTTAAACTTCTAATTTTGAAGCTCCTTTGACGCTGCCATAAACGAGCAGGTACCAACTCCCTAACCACACAAAAAACAAACAAAAAAATAATAAAGAAAGAAATTCTAAATGGGTAGCCTGGGAAATCTAATCTCTTAACTAGATCATGCAGCGCTGATTTGATCTAACCTTCGCATGATGGACTCCATTAACAGGACACAGTAACTGCAGCTCAGAATGAGAAGGCTAGTAAAAGGCGGGGTTATGTAAATTAACACCCATAAGCGACCAGCCTCTGCGTAAGAGAATTCCTGCCTCACACACCAATGTAACCATTACCTTAAAGGCCCTAGCAGGACTCAGGAACCAACATGAAAGCCAGAGCAGGGCTTCTGCTCCCAAGAAGCTGTGGTTGAAATTCCCCCCTCAGTTAAATGTGCCCATATTTCCTTCCAGCGTTCCCATCTATTGAACCTGGCCATTTTTGGCTGCTCAGGATACAGGGGAGTGAATGGAGGGACCTTGCATGCTGTGTTGTCATGGGCATGGTTTCTACATGCTTTGGCACACCACGAGACCGGAAGGCACAGAGGTCTGACCATGGCGAAGCCATAGACATCTTAGTGTTCTTAAGCACTTTGGACACAAGCTAAGGGTTTTTGTAACCATGACATAAGTGAGAAAACCAAAAAGGCTGAGGTTTCTTTCGCTTGCTATTGGGCAAAATTGGATTTGGATTTCTGTCATACAACCCCTGACAAATGTTGTTGCAGGCTCTTGGGAAGTAAGTAGAAGGGCTTTGTCACTTGCATTTTCTTGGGCATGACTTCAGCATGCAGTGAGTGCATTCCAGACATACCACCTGGCGCAGCTAACACCTCTTCTCCAGCTAGTTCTTCTTTTGGCGGGGTGCCCATAAAGTACAGTGGATTTGGTCCAATGGTACACACAGCTCTCTGACTTTCTTTTCCTTCTCATGCCTTCCTGAGCATTTTATCTATCCTTCGCCCTCATACCAACTATCTACCCACTTTGCTCCTCCCTACCACTATTAAATCTTCTATCATACTCCTCCTTTGCCTCTCTGACTGGTAAAAGCATGTTGACGCCATGAACTATGGCAGTAGGCGCTATACAAATGCAAGATAACATAATATAACATTATTCTCATCTGCCCATCAACAGTGATAGCTGAAAACCTCATCTTAATAGTTTATTGACGAGTGCATTCCAATTGGTCAAAGAAAAGACCATATGTTATGTTATGTTGATTCATACGGCACACCGCTGCCACTTGCATGGTCTCCAGGAGCTCACATGGCTCTTTAAGAAAAGTGGGTAGGGTTGGTTAGGGTAAGACGGA